>NC_064848.1:63064739-63385989 GCF_024139225.1 Suncus etruscus
ATGATCCCAGCATGTTTGATCCCCAGTATCACATATGGCTCTCAAGCACTGCCAGGAGTGATTCCTGTGTGCATAGTCAGGAGTAACCCCTAATAATTACCAGGTGTGACTCTCCAAAAAAAAAAACTCAGAACAACTGTTTGGAAAATACTTTAAAAGCTGCATAGGGGGGCCTGTGTGGTGGCGCTAGAGGTAAGGTGTCTGCCTTGCCAGTGCTAGCCTAGAACAGACTGCGGTTCAATCCCCTGGTGTCCCATATGGTCCCCCAAGCCAGGAGCGACTTCGGAGTGCATAGCCAGAAGTAATCCCTGAGCGTCACCGGGTATGGCCCCAAAACCAAAAAAAAAAAAAAAAAAAAAAAGCTGCATAGTAAGAGGTAGGAGATGAGTATCCACATCAGCACCCCATCAAACCAAATAAAATGCCAAGCAATAAACACAATTTGTAGTCTCAAGATCATAGGACAGATACTTTAATCTACAAAGCTACCTTCCAGGTCTCACTTCAGTGGATTTTTCTACTAGAACATATACAGAAAAGGAGATTCTGCTTACATGCCCCAAAAATGGAGTACTCATGATCTCACAAAGACCCATTTCACCATTAGAAAATTTGGGCTGTTAGAAAGCTCCCTTAGTTTGACTCCTTTTCTATTCATACTACACACACACACACACACACACACACACACACACACACACACACACACACACACACACGCCTTCCCTTCAACCAGCCAAATAGTCTCCATTTTTCCATTTGTCCCTACTTGGAAAGAACAATCAATGATCTCTGGTGAACAACCTCTACTGTGTGTGCAAGGGAGGAGCCTAGTGCTGAGCACAGTCCCACGGGGAAGGGATGAACAGTGAGGGGAGCAAAAGCAGGTCAGAGTAGAACAGGACAGCAATCAGCCCAGACCTCTGTTCCATAAATGCACACAGAAGCTGTGTGACACTGCCTGGCTTATGCTTCATTCCCAGGAGGAGTCCACCGAGCTGCCACATTTAGTCCAAGGAAACTGCTCCCCTGCAATAATCAACCTGATTGTGCAGTGACAGGGATGACCTGGTGCCACTAGGCTGGGCTCTGGTGCTTTCCATCTTTGCTCTGTACTTCCTGTGTGCACCTAAGATAGTGCACTCTCACTCCGCCTCAAGTACACCATCTATACAGCTAAGGAAGTATGACTTTGTCAAGAGATGAGGCAAGGCAGACTCTCTCCTCAGACAGAGCCAGAGATGAATGAACAGTCCCTACAATTACTATAAAAGGACCAGGGAGCTCGAGGGGCCAGGGTACTCAAGAGGCTGCATACATGTAGGGGCCTAAACTCAATCTGCAGCACTGCAGTCACCAGTAGGAGCAACTCCTAAGCAACAAAAGCTCTAGGAGTAAGCCCCTGAGCAACACTGGGTATGACCCAAAAAGAAAAGGATTAGAACTTTAGGGAGCCAGAGTGATAGTACAGCAGGTCTGGCACTTGCCTTGCATACTGCCAATTTGGGTTCTATCCCCAGGTCTCATCCCATAAGTCTCCCTGAGTACAGCCAGGAGTAATTCCTGAGTGCAGAGACAGATATAATCCCTGAGCATTACAGGTGTGGTGAAGAACAAAAACAAAGCCCCCCAAGGTATTCTAACTAAAAACAGTAAGGGGCAAGGGCCAGAGTGATAGTGCAGTGGTAGGGCGTTTGCCTTACACATGGCTGACTCAGTACGGACCTCAGTTCGGTCCCCAGCATCCCATATGGTCCCCCAAACCAGGATATTTCTGAGCACATAGCCAGGAGTGTCACTGGGTGTGGCCCAAAAACAAAAAAATAAACATACAACTAAAAAAAGCAGTAAGAGGCAAAGAGATTGTTTAGTGGGCAAGGAACTTGCCTAACATATGAATAGCTCAGGTTGGCACTACCTAGGTCCCCATTACCAGGAATAATCCCCGAGTCAGGAGTAAGCCCTGAGCACTACTGGGTGCAGCCCCCTGAAAAATAAAATGAATAAAATTAAGAAACTACTAATGACTAGAACCCAACACATTCATGAAGTAACACAGGAGGTAGGTCAATGGCAGCTGATATGTGCCTATGTGGGCTGGGAAAGGACATGAAAGATTCTTACCCACAGGGAGAAGGCAGCAGGAACTTGCAGTGAGAGTGTGAAGAAGAGAAGAACTGCATTGCCTGGTCACCGCCAGGGCAACTTGTGACAAGCAGGAGACAAGGAAGGCAGTGAAGATTGTAAAGAAGTGGCCTAGATTTCATTCCAGGTGAACCTTGAGGAGTTCTCAGCAACAATGTGTCAGAGGAGATACCCTAGTCTAGAGCCAGGGCAGGAGCAGCAGGAGACCTGGTACAGACTAATTCCAGGACAGGAAGTCCAGGCCAGACTGTTCCCAAGAACACACCAGTACCTGGTGGCTCATTTTCAGCTTCTCCAGTGCCATGTTCCTAAGTCGCCTTTATGCATCTGATTCCATCCACCTAGACCTGCTGCCCAAACTCCTTCCTACCTTCATGCCTGGGTCCACGCTGTTCCTCTGCCTTCCACAAAGTTCTCCCTGTTCACTTCTGCCCTTTCCATGTACCAGCACACTGCTCACAGCCTCTCTGCCAGGAAGCTCTCCTCCTTTCTCAGTTGGACAGACAGACGATGGCACCTTACTTCCTTTCCTCCCTAACCTCATTTTCCCAGTGGGGTCAGGCTCACCAGGGAACAAAGTGACCCCTGAAGGAAGCATAAGCACCTGACACTCCACTGTTCCCCACAGCCCAGGTCCCTGTCTGACCTGGGTGCACCTCAGGCCATCACCCCCCAAGGAGCGAGCTGTCATGCTTGAAAACACAAACTGGCCCTTCCTGGCATGAGGCAGCTGCTGACCACTGCAGCGCCGCCACCACCCAGGGGGCAGAGCCTCTCAGGACAGCAGGAGGCAGTTCTGGTAGCTTGCGCCAGACAAGGGACAGGCCTTCACCCATTTAACCCTGGTGACCTTTGAACTTCCTGGGAGGTCAGTGGCACAACCCCTTCCCCAGCTGTCTCTCGGCCTCCAGCCCGATGGGAGGGAGGGCCCTGGGCCCGTTCCATTTTGCGCCCGTATTGATCTGTTGGCAGCAATGGGCTGGATAATTAGCCAGGAATTAGGGTTTCTATTACAGCCAGGAGGCTGCTCCAGCTGATTTATCACCTGAATAATTTACTGTGATTGAAAGGAAATTAAAATGAACTCCATTTGACAACTGTGAGCTTTTATGGGCTTTAGTGAAGGCTCAAAAGCCAGATTAATAGCCTGGTGTTGGTTAATAGTCTGCCGAGAGTAAATACGGCGGCAGGCTGCGCAGGGCAGCAGCCACGGCCAGAGCAGAGTGAGCTCCCGCCTCGACAGGGAGTCAAGGCGAGTTTACTGACACGGATTCGCCGCCGGAAACACCAGCCGCCCATACTGGTGTCTTTCTTTTTTTTTTTTCTTCTCTTTCTCTTCTCCTACAAGCTGATTTTTACTCACTCCCCATGTGGTGACAACAGAATTGTTTTTTCAATAAATGCTGTGAAAAGAAGCGTTCCATTACCCCAGGAGAGAGTATGTGTGATAACTGTGTATTTCTGAGTGTGAGACTGTATATGTGTATATATATATATATATATATATATATATATATATATATATATATATAGAGAGAGAGAGAGAGAGAGAGAGAGAGAGAGAGAGAGAGAGAGAAGAGAGAGAGAGCATTTTAATTCCTTCCGACACTAGCAAATCTAGGAACTTGCTCAGCTTCTGGTACCTGCCCAGAACAGAGCCTGATGGGAACAGAGACAACATGTGAGATGTGGGTGGCTCTGAGCTGGCTGCTAAGACTGACAGATCAGACCCCAGGTTGGTCTTGAAGAAAGAATGTTCTCCCCATGGGCAGGTAGCCTGGGGGACAGAGGAGAGTCTGACCAGCCAGGTTGGGGCACAACTCAGGCTCTACCAAAGACCCCATCTGCAAACCAGCCTGTCAAAAAAAAGGTTCTAGATCATTTGGTGACATATAGCCCCCTAGACAATGTCTTGCCCAAAATGAAAACCCAATATGATCCTGAGATCAAATTGTATCTTAGTGGTGCTTTGACAAGTACAGAGCCCCTGTGCTTGAACTTGGGGATGAACAATCTGGAAAAAAAATTTTAACTGTTTCCATTCTGGAAACAGAGTTAGTAATCTCTGCCACCAGCTTACACTAGCATCCCATGACACAGCCAGTGAGAATAGCTGGGAAAGATGGGATTGTAGGCAGGGAATGCCAGGGTGAGCAAGGGCACTAACGTTAGGTTGCACCTCCACTCTTACAGTCACTATTACCCCCAGGTGGAAACAAAGGTGCAGAGGAAAGGTGGCCTGCTCAATGGGGCAGAGCAGTGTGACCAGTGGTGTTTAATGGTGGGTCCATGGAGCAGGGCTGTCTGTAGGAACAGGAAGCTTGGAACCCACTACTCTCTGACTCTGTTATCACTGCTGGTCCCTAGACCTATGTGCAGGACCAGTGACGACCTGAAGCTATAAGAAGATTGAGGAACCCTGTAAAACACCTTCAATCCTGGATGACTAAATGTTCTTTCCTCCTTGCCAGGCTATACAATGTCACTGACAGTCCCTCTCTCACCACCCCTATTCAACTTAGTGCTTAAAGTTCTTGCCATAGCGATTAGGCAAGAAAAAGATATCAAGGGCATTCAGATAGGAAAGGAAGAAATCAAGCTGTCACTGTTTGCAGATGAAAACCCTAAAGACTCTACCAAAAGCTTCTAAAAACAATAGATTCATATAGCAAAGTGTCAGGCTACAAAATTAACATGCAAAAATCAATGGCCTTCTTGTACACAAATAATGATAGAGAAGAAATAAGCATTTAAACAAAAACAATCCAGGCCGAAGAGATAGCATGGAGATAAGGCATTTGCCTTGCATGTAGAAGGTCGGTGGTTCGAATCCCAGCATCCCATATGGTCCCCCGAGCCTGCCAGGAGCGATTTCTGAGCATAGAGCCAGAAATAACCCCTCAGTGCTGCCGGGTATGACCCAAAACCAAAACAAAACAAAAAAAAAAAAGACCAACAGTCCCATCCAATTAGTGTCACATGACTCAAATATCTTGAAATCAACTTAACTAAAGAGGTGAAGGACATATATAAAGAAAACTACAAAACCCTGATTTAAGAAATGAATGAGTCATTTCTGGGTTTCGGCACAAAAACAATACAAAATGAACACCAAACAAACAAAAAAATAAAAAAAAACACAAAAACAAATAAAAAACAAAAAAAACACAAAAACACAAAAACAAACAAAAAAGGAAATAAATGAGGATACAAGGAAATGGAGACACATACCCTGCTCATGGATTGGGAAAATTAACATCATTAAAATGGCAATACTCCCCAACGCATTGTACAGATTTAGTGTAATCCCTCTAATGATAGCCATGCATTCTTCAAAGAAGTGGATCAAACACTCCTGAAATTCATTTGGAATAATAAACATCTGCAAATAGCTAGAGCAACCCTTGAGAAAGGGAATATGGGAGGCATGACTTTCTCCAACTTTAAATTGTATTACAAAGCTATAGTCATAAAAATAGAATGGTATTGGAATAAAGATAGACCCTACTCAGTGGAATATACTTGAGTATTCAGAAAATGTTCCCCAGGCATACAATCTATTAATCTTTGATAAAAGGGCAAAAAATGCAAAATGGAAGGAAAGCCTCTTCAACAAATGGTGTTGGCACACTTAGTCAGCCACTTGCAAAAAGAGAAAACTCAGACCTCCATGCACAAGGTCAAATCCAAATAGACTAAAGACCTTGAAATCAGGCCTGAAACCATAAGGTATATATTACAACACATAGTTAAAACACTCCATAACATTGAGACTAAAGGCATCTTCAAGGAGAATAACACTCTCCAAACAAGTGGAAGCAGAGATTAAATAGATGGGACTATATTAAGCTGAGAAACTTCTGCACCTCAAAGTAAATAGTGCCAAAGATACAAAAGCCATCCACAGAATGGGTGAAACTATTAACTGAATATCCATCAGATAAGGGGCTAATATCAAAAATATACAAGGTACTGACAGAACTTTTTTTTTTTTTTTTTTTTGTTTTTGGGCCACACCCGGCAGTGCTCAGGGGTTACTCCTGGCTGTCTGCTCAGAAATAACTCCTGGCAGGCACGGGGGACCATATGGGACACCGGGATTCGAACCAACCACCTTTGGTCCTGGGTCGGCTGCTTGCAAGGCAAATGCCACTGTGCTATCTCTCCAGGCCCGTACTGACAGAACTTAACAAGAAAGAAACATCTAACCTCATCAAAAAATGGGGAGAAGAAATAAACAATTTTTCAAAGAAGAAATACAAATGACCAAAAGGCACATGAAAAAATGCTCCATATCACTAATCATCAAGAAGATGCAAATCAAAACAACAATGTGGTACCATCTCATGCCAGAGAGACTGGCACACATCACAAAAAACAAGAACAACCAATGCTGGTGGTGATGTGGAGAGAAAGGAACTCTCATTCACTATTGGTGGGAATGCCATCTAGTCCAGCCTTTATGGAAAACAATATGGAGATTCCTCAAAAAACTGAAAATTGAACTCCCATATGATCCAGCTATACTAGTGCTGGGATATACCCTAGGAACACAAAAAATCCAACACAAAAATGCTTTCCTCACACCTATAATCAATCCAGTGCTATTTACAATAGCCAAACTCTGGAAACAACAAAGATGTCTTTCAACAGATGAATGGCTAAAGAAATACATTGGAATATTATGCAGCCATCAGGAGAAATGAAGATATGAAATTTTTTTATTCATGGATGTACATGGAATCTATTGTGCTGAGTGAAATAAGTCGAAGGAAGATAGACACAGAATAGACTCACTCATCTATGGGTTATAAGAAAAATAAAAGACATTATTGAATAATGCCCAGAGACAATAGAGATAAGGACCAGAAGGACCATCTCACAATATGAAGTTCACCACAAAGAGTGGTGAAGGCAGTTAGAGAAATAACTACACTGACAACTACCATAACAATTTTAATGAGTGAGATAAGTAGAATGCCTGTCTTGAATACAGGCAGTGGGGGTGGGTGGGAAGATGGGGGTACTGGTGATGGGAATGTTGCACTGGTGAAGGGGGGTGTTCTTTATATGACTGAAATCCAACTACAATCATATCTGTAATCAAAGTGCTTAAATAGGAGCCAGAGTGGTAGCACAATGGTAGGGCATTTGCCTTGCAAGCAGTTGACCCAGGACGGACCTGGGTTCGATCCCTAGCATCCTATATGGTTCCCCGAGCCAGAAGCGATTTCTAAGTGCAGATCCAAGAGTAACCCCTGAGCTCCACTGGGTGTGGCCCAAAAATCAAAAGCAAACAAGGAAAAAAAGGTGCTTAAATAAGATATTATTTTAAAAAATGTCACTGACAGCAAATCACAGCTGAGACCCCCATATCCTGCAGACACAAAGACAGCTGAGCTGTTCCATGAGAGAGGTCAGTCCAGCCACCCCAACCAAGGGTTCCCAAAGCAAAGCAGAGGATCAGCGGGAGCAACCTGTACCCTTGCCGCATCCCCTTCCTGCCTATGACCCCATTGCTCAGTCACCAATTTGTCCAGAGTGACTGGGAACCGGGCACAGGGATGTCATTCATAGTCCAGTGCCTGTGTGCATGCCCAGCGGCCCCATGGCCTCACCTTCCATCGCTTCTCATTACAGCACATCACGAGGAGGTGAAGCTGATTAGCCAGAAAACACTGAGTCAGTCATTAGCCCAGTACAAGCTCACCCCTGAGCCCCCATGTGTCCGCCTCATGCTGAAGGACACTAGGTGTCCAAGAGCCCTGAGAAATGCTCGTGGTTCATTATTCAGGTCTCCTGGCCTGTCAGGGGACCATCTTATAGTGGGTCTGTTGGTTTGTGCTTTTTTTCATTCCCTTAAATGCTTCCCACAGGCCACATCCATTCCTGGGGGCCCACAGAGCCTTCTCCCTTACCTGCCTTGCAGCATCTGAATTTTTGTCACACTGCCCCCGGGAGGCTGTGGGCAAGCAGAGCTGCTGCTGGAAGCTTCCTTCCTCCCCAGAGTGCCTGGCTTTGGGCCAGGCTCACAGCCAAGAAGTCTGTTGGCTGAATGAGGGTATGAATGTCTATACAAGGGAGGGCACAGATGTCTGAACCCTCTCAATGAGGAAGACCAGGAATCCCTGCCCACTCTTTCTGAGAATTGGAAGCCAAGCAAAAGACAACTCTGAGTTTCTGTGCAAATTGTGAGAGCCCTGGGAATGTGTGGCCTCTCCCCATGAATGTCTGAAAGAAACACTACAGGCTTCATGCTAATATCAGAGGCTTCATGGGGTGGAAGCCGGCTGAGGGCAGAAACCTAGCCCTCCTCCATCACCACACTGACAGTACAACCTCAGACAAACCTGGGCATCTGAAACAGTGAAGGACTGGGAAGCTTGTCTTCCTGGGCTCAGTTAGTTCTAAAATTCAGAATTGATAAAGTGACTTTATCAATGCTGAGAAGAAAGGGGGAAGATGGGTCCACAGAACTTCTCACAGTTGCATTCCTTTCCTTTCTCCCACCTCTCGAAAGTGCTCTGAGCAATGAGAGGCTGTGCGTGGAGAAAAATCTCTTCTCTCTAAAATCCAGGACTCCAATATTTCTCACCTGTGGCTCAAATACACTGGTGGCCTTACAGGCTCAACTCTGCCTAGTTCATGTCAGTATCTCACATTAGTGGGGAGATACCACTGCTTGTAGGGGGAAAAAATCAGAATCTTGAGGGCTGACAAGAGCAGGCCATCTCTCATATACCACAGGTCCCTCTCCTAAAACCCATCCTGTTCCTGCCTCCCTTCCCACTGGAATGACAGCCAAGGGGACACTTGAAATTCAGCCCCAGACCAGGCCAGGAGAGCTGTCCAGAGGGTGCTCAGGGGCGCATACCAACCGCAATGTGTGGGCTGTGGCTAGACAGTTTATCAGCTCTCCACTTAACCCTGCTGCAGAAACAATGATCTAGGAGCACTGTGAGCAACCAAGATCATCACCCACCCCAAGCCAAGAGCTTGAGAAACATGCCACATGGGGATAGCAGAGCATCCTGAAAAGTTGGAGAGACAGAGGTGCCAAGGCACAGAGGGACCAGACCCCAAACCTCAGGTCCTCCCAGCTTGGTAGACACTGTGTCTGCCCACAGTTGGCTGTAGACTATGAAAAACCTTGTCAGAGTTTCAAGCCAGGCTGCACTGGGGGGTGGTGACCATGAATGGGTGTCATACCTGCTCAGGCTTGATGGGCTCCGTGGTGGTGAAGATGTCCGAGTAGTGCTGTCTCTCAAACACACGGTCCAGCACCTCCAGCTGCTGCTGCGTGAACAGGTCCCCCCGCATCTGCTTCCGAAGGAAATCTCTGCCCCCCAATGAGTGGCCATTGGGCACAGGTGACTCCTGAATACCTTCGGGGGATAAGAGAGAGGAGAGGAGGGTGGAGGTCATGTAAGAGGCCAAAGAAAGGCATGCGAAACCCAGGACTAGGAAAAGGGGTCTGAGGGCCCACACACACCCAGCATCTCCTGGACAAGTCAGAACACCAATAGGATGAGGACATGGGGAGCAGGGAGGCTAAGAAATGTCTCCCATCTGGTCAGTGTAGAACTGCATGCTTGACCCCATTCTCACGATGACCCCAGTGGATAGAATGTCTTTCCCCCATTCTGCAGATGGGCCTGAGTGCTAAAGCTCTAGATAACAAGTGTGCCACAGCCACTCCTACAGTAATCCCCAGGAACACTTTTGTCCCATAGCAGATGCCCTTACCAGTCATTAAATCACTGAATCAGGACCCTGGCTCAAACAAATCTTGGAGTGTTAGGGTTTTCTATTATTGGTCACACAACTGTGAGATGTTAGATTAACCAGAAGCCATCCCACTCAGTATATGCCTTGTTACTCAATGGTTGGGAACATCTTTGAATGTAGCACCCTGGATTGGTATTTAGATCAGTTAATCACCACTCTAGGGTATGGTTTGATTCTTCCCTAGAAATATCCAATAAATAAATAATGTGCTCTTGCACTTCCAGATTTCTCCCACTGAGCTGCTTGCTTCTTAGAGGAGTAGAAGGCTTGTGTGTTGGGATTCCTGAGTCCATTTCACATTCTTCGGTGTGTATGGATTATTTCCTGTATCAGCATTTGCTTCCAGACCCACATCACTCCAGTGTCCTAACTTTGGAGCTTGTTTATCTGTGATACATTGTTTGTTTCTGTAAGTTTGAGGGCTCAAGTCTTACTCCTGACTCTGAACTCAGATAACTTCTGGAGATGCCAGAGAACTATAGGGGATGCCAGGGCCAACCAACTGCACAAAAGACAAGCACCTTACCTACTGTATTACTGCTCTAGCCCCAGGATTGTTTAGCTTTGCTGCAAAACTTTAAAAATATTTCTAGTCAAAAACATATAGGCTAGAGACAGAAAAATAGTACAGCAGGTAAAACATTTGCATTGCATGTGACTGGGTTCAAACCCCAGCATACTATAAAGTGCCCCAAGCACCATCAGGAATAATTCTGGAGTACAGAGCCAGGAATAGTGCTTGAGCATCACTAGGTGTGACCCCAAAATAAAAACAAACTAACAAACTAAATGAAAAGGAAAAGTCTTGGATTCATGTTTTATTTATTGTTTCCTATTCATACTAAGCCTGTCTTTGATTATGATGCTTACATTTTTAAATAGACTATTATGAGTTATCAATTTTTTAAAAACTGAGGTCTGGAGAGAAAATATAGGGGTTAAGGAGCCTGCCTGGCATCCAGATGACCCCAGCTTAATCCCTGGCACCATATGGTCCCCAAGCATTGCTGAGGTGGCACTGTAGAGGCAAGCCGCACTGTATCTTCCAGCCCTCGTGTGGAACCTGCAGCCTGGTTAACAGAGAACCATTGGTGGGCCCGGAGAGATAGCACAGCAGCGTTTGCCTTGCAAGCAGCCAATCCTGGACCAAAGGTGGTTGGTTCAAATCCCGGTGTCCCATATGGTCCCCCGTGCCTGCCAGGAGCTATTTCTGAGCAGACAGCCAGGAGTAACCCCTGAGCACTGCCGGGTGTGGCCCAAAAACCAAAAAACAAAACAAACAAAAAAAAAAAAAAACAGAACCATCGGGAAGATCTCCAGGCCTCCTGAATACTCTGAACAGAGAGAGAGAACAATGGTTTTGGGGGCATTCCAAGGTCACCACATTCCCCAGCTGCCACTAGGATCCCAGGCCTTGCTCCAGGTTGACCAGAGACATGCCCCAAGTGATGTTCTACTGCCAGTGAATGTGAGATCTCCTGCTATAGGCACCCCTACACTCAGACCCATCCAGCCCCACCAGCATACTCTGCTCAGGCTTCCCCCAGCATGAGCTCCACAGAACCCCCATAATTTTCTCCAGGGGGATCTGAGATGACACAGGGTTATCATCTCTGCACCCTCTCCTCCTGCCTACAGTGACACATGGCCTTCCATATCACAGGTCACTAGTTCTGAACCCTGAACAACCCCCCAGGGTCACCATTCCGAAAAGGAGTGAGGCTAGCAGGATATGGGGCTCACAGCCTGTCTGCACCTAGCACTGTTCTTCCCAGGGATGGCACCCATCAAAGACCTTCTTGCACATATAGATCAGACATATATACACACAGAGGCACACACACACACAAAAAAAAAACATGAACACACATATGCACATATATACACAGACACACATACAGAGATATAGACAGCACATGTATATATACACCACACTTACAGACACATAGACACAACACAGAGATATGAATGCACATAGACACATACAAAAACACAGACACACAGACACACAACACACAGAGACACATAGACAACACAAAACAGACACACACAGGGAGAGGGCTGAACGGACAAATCCTCTTTCCCTAACCCCTGCCCTGCAGCACACCTCCCTAACTCCTGTCAAAGCTGGCCCTTGGCCTCAATGCCCAATCAGGAGCCACACTGCTGTGAAGAGGCATCTCCCTGCCCACCACTTCCACCTCAAATGCTCAGCCCCACACTACCAGCCAGGCCTCAGACACCTAAGAAAGGCTTCTTACAAAGGAAAAGTCACCTACAAAGGAGGTATGCCAAGGGCCAGGTTACTATCTGGTGGCTAAGAAGGACCCACTACCAATTCAAGGTTCGTGCACAATTTAAATGCACATG
Organism: Suncus etruscus; assembly: GCF_024139225.1. Taxonomy (NCBI): domain Eukaryota; kingdom Metazoa; phylum Chordata; class Mammalia; order Eulipotyphla; family Soricidae; genus Suncus; species Suncus etruscus. The sequence goes on from NC_064848.1 coordinate 63,077,043, forward strand.
GGTCCTCAGAGGCTATGCCCCAAAGACACTACACAACCCTTGGCCTCAGGGTGGCCCTATGGGGCTCACTGCCTCCTGTTCTGACTTCCTAAAAGTCAGAATAGCACTGGGAAGGTTCAGCTTCTCAGATGTCCATATGGAAACTTGCAGATTGGGGCACACTCTTTGCTAGCCTCACTCCAGAATGGAAGGATTTGGGGGCTGTCAGGCCAGTCTACACTTTCACCTGTTCCCGTAACAGTGAGAGAGGTGTTTGAACAAAAGTAGAAAGTCACCACTTCCTTAAGAAGGCTCAGGACGGGCCCGAAGAGATAGCACAGCGGCGTTTGCCTTGCAAGCAGCCGATCCAGGACCAAAGGTGGTTGGTTCGAGTCCTGGTGTCCCATATGGTCCCCCGAGGCTGCCAGGAGCTATTTCTGAGCAGACAGCCAGGAGTAACCCCTGAGCACCCCCGGGTGTGGCCCCCCCCCCAAAAAAAAGAAGGCTCAGGACAATCATAATCATCATGTATTCATTCATCCAACAAATATTTTTAGGGACCACATCCAGTACTTAGGGGGCACTCCTGGTGGTGCTTCACAGAGACTATATGTGATGCTGGGAATCAAACCAGGGTCAGCCACTCGCAAGACAAGTGCCTTGCCACTGTACTATCTCCTCAGTCTCACCCAATAAATTTTGATAAAACTTTTATATTAGGCAATAATTATTAAGAGGAGAGATTTCCAAGAGTGGACCTTCTTTCCAATCAAGGAAGGCCAGCTAGACCCAGAAGATAGCTTGGCAGCACAGAGCACCTGACTCACAAGCTTTCAAGCTACAAGTTCAATCCTTGGGGGTGTCATGTGCACAGAATAGGGTTCTGACAACTCTCTTTGTGTCTGGCAGTTCTACCCTCTGTGATCTCTGGCTCCACAAGGAGAGGTTCACAACTAAAAAATAAAAAAGATGCATGAGTACAATAGCCAGGAAGTGCACCCCCTGGTGATACAGCAATAACCACCCCACATTCATACCAACACTATAGCTAAAAGAGTGCATCCCCTGGAAGATGTGTGCGTGACCCACTACCGTCACCCCCACCAGCACAACAGCTAAGGGAGTGTGCCCCCTGGTGGGCACTTATGTGACCATTGCAGTCACCCCCACCAACACTATAGCTAAGGGAGTGCGCCCCCTGGTGGGCACTTGTGTGACCATTGCAGTCACCCCCACCAGGACTATGCTAAAAGAATGTGCCTCCTGGTGGCCATGTGTGTGATCTCTACAGTAACCCCCAGGAATACTACACAACTAAGGGAGTGCACCCCCTTGGTGGGCACAACAATGATATGTGAGTGCCACAGCCCGACCCCGCTATCAAGATCACAACAAAGGGAAAACCACTCCAAAAAGGCCTCTTAAAAAAAAGGAGGGAGATAGTACAGCAGTAGGGCGTTTGCCTTGCATGTAGCCAATGTGGGTTTGATCTCCAGCATCCCTATTGGTCCCCTGAGCCTGCCAGAAATAAACCCGAGTGTAGAATCAGGAGTAAACACTGAGCACCGCCAGGTGTGGCCCTAAAATCAAAAATAAGGTGAGTGGGGCCGGAGAGATAGCATAGTGATAAGGCATTTGCCTTAGACGCAGAGGGACAGTGGTTCGAATCCCAGAAACCCATATGGTCCCCCAAGCCTGCAAGGAGCGATTTCTGAGTGTAGAGCCAGGAATAACCCCTGAGTGCTGCCAGGTGTGACCCAAAAAAAACAAAAAAAAAATTAAAAATAAGGGAAGTAAGGGCAATTCATTCTCAAACACAAATCATAATTAACATAGGTAGAAAAGTTTTGAAATATGCCCATGTACAATGGTACAATAGACCAGAAGATGTCACCTCATGAGAGGAGTCAGGGACGTTATAGTCAGACTGAAAGTAGAAGATAAGGGGTTGGCAGGCAAAGTGCATTGTACAGATGGCATACCAGAGCTAGCAGAGGGAGGGAGAACGGACAGGTGCCTTCTGGATGATATAAAGATCTTGGTGGCAGAGCAGGGCCAGAGGCTATGCAGCCATGGAGAGAATGAGGCAGGAGCCACATTCTGTGGGTGCTAGACACAGAAACAACTGCTATCCCCATGATCAACCCCTGTTTATGAGTCACTGACCCTTAAGTTCTATCTGAATCTGCAAAATCCCACTCCCAAGCCTCATCTTTATGTGCTTTATGTGAGAGGGAGAGCAGTGCTCAGGAGTCCCCACCAGCATTATCCACCAACCAGTCTGGCAGTCCAGTACAAGAGCTCTCTCTACTCAGGCCCGCCACGGAGATTTCTCAGGCCATCTCAGTAGTGCCGGAGACCTCCAAAGCTGTACCTGGCAATGCTGGGGGAGTGCATGTGATATTAGGGATGAAGCCTGGGTCTGCTGTCTCCCATCTTTTGGAAAGACAAGGAGCCAGCTTCAAGATTTCACATCTGTGCAAACTTGTAATGTGAGGCATGGGGTTGGCTTGTGGGCCACAATGGAGCCAACTATAAGGAGTGTTAGACTTTCCTCATTAACTTGAGCACCTTGGCCAGTTCAAACACAGCCTGTGAGTCCCTCGGCCACCTATTGTGGGAGGTCTTCCTGCACCAGGCACCTCATCTCCTCACCTCCTCTCACCTCCCCAACCCTGATCTACGAGATGACCTCTTTGATACCTTCATTCTCATAGTGCCCTACTACCTAGTTGGTGAGAAGATAAGTCCTCTCCTCCATAGGGATTGCTTATAGATAAGTAAGTATGTTAAGAATGCAGGTGGTGGCCATCTTCACATGAAGGTCTGATCTGCCTGCAGTGCTGAGGATCCCTCTTTCTGACTTCATTCATTGATTCAACCAACCATATTTCCCTATGCCAACCATACTGAACAGATGCTGTGTGAATACTGGGTATAGATCAATGGGCAAACACTGGTACAGTCCTTTTTTTGTGGAGCTCTTTTCGGTGGCAAAGGTAAAAATTCCCAGGAACATATTCAGACCAGGAAAGGTAACTCTGTCATCAACACAAATACTCAAAGAGGCCAAGGGTATCTTGAGAACACTGTCTATAATGGTGCACCTAGAGGATGAGCTATACCAACCACTAACACACTCCAAGACAGTGACAAGGCTGAATGCTAGTAAGCCAGAGAAATAGTACAGGATTTAAGGCATTCACCTTTCATACATTCAACCCTAGTTTGATCTCTGGCACCATTTCATTGGTCCAAAAGCAGTGGTCCTCAAACTATGGCCCGCAGGCCACATATTGTATTTGTATCTGTTTTGTTTCTTCATTGCAAAATAAGATATATGCAGTGTGCATAAGAATTCATTCATAAGTTTTGTTTTTACTATAGTCAGACCCTCCAATGGTCTGAGGGACAGTGAACTGGCCCCCTGTTTAAAAAGTTTGAGGACCCCTGGTCCAAAGGATTGCCAGGGGTCACTCCTGAGCACAGAACCAGGAATAGGTACTGAACATTACTGGGTGTGAGTGAGCCAAAAATAAATAGAACTGAATGCCAGAAAATGATTCCCTGCACAGGGTAGTCTATACTTCCCACCTCCCACAGAAGACACAGCATCTCTCATCTGAAGCCCAAAGATACTGACCAGCTTCATTGGTGAGCCCAGTTATATTATAGACAAGCTACAGAAATGCTCGGATGCATTTTATTCCAGGGAGAAAAATCGGGACTTACTGTGTGAATGGTATGCTTAAATATGTGGCCAGACACGGGCACGACTACAAAGGTATACAGGGGGCATGGTATCTTTAAATCTTTCTTTTTTCCTGCTCCAAATCAAATAATATGTAATAGACCGAGTGCTGGGCCTAGTCAACCATGGCTCGTAGAATTAACATTCTGGAAGCTAGCTTCAGGGGAGCAAGGAGCAGGAAGCCCGTCTCAGGGAGCAAAGAAATGCCGGCTTTAAATTTCAGGTTAAACCAATGTTATTCACAACCCGGCTCTGAAGCTAAAAGCTTTACACAATCAGGTCTGGTCACGCAAAGGGGGGAGGAAGCAAAGTAGCCTCAGATTCCCATCTGTCAAGAGAAAGCTGTCTCTTGTGTATCTTAAAAGATCATAAACCCATTGCATTTTCTTCAGAGCACAGCAGTTTCAGGGGTTTTTGCATTTTTTCTTTGAGGGTTCTGGCTTGTTTCTCTGAAAATCATCATGTGTTTTATGTCTGCAGATGCTCCAAAGGAAGGGGAGAAAAACAAAAACAAACAAGCATCTCCATAATCCCTTCTGGCATTGTGGCCTGTGGCAGACAACCCAGCCTGGAACCCCAGGAAAGGAAGTGGGGTGAAGGCGCTGGCTTGGCACTCCTTTCCTTTCTTTTCTTTTCCCTCCCTCCTTCTCTCCCTGCCTTTCTTCTTCATTCCTTTATTTTTTCTCTAAAAGATCAATCCTTTGATTTTATTCTTCACAAAAGCTTCTTTTTTTTATTATTATTTTGCTTTCTTTTTTTTCTTTTAGTTTTTGGGCCACACTTGGTAACGCCCAGGGGTTACTCCTAGCTGTGCGCTCAGAAGTCGCTCCTGGCTTGGGGGACCATATGGGACACCGGGGGATCGAACCGCAGTCCGTCCTAAGCTAGCGCTGGCAAAGCAGACACCTTACCTCTAGCGCCACTGTGCCAGCCCCCTATTATTTTGCTTTCTGACTCTGCTTGTGCCTTCAACACTTTCAGGATGATTTTCTGCTCCTCAATAGAGAAAGTACACTTGATGCTGTCTTGGACATGGAACCATGATAAGCCTTTCTGACATATTTTTGTTTGTTTGTTTTAGACAGCCTCTTAAGAATTTTAGGCCTCATGGCACCAACTCTTCAAAGTTGGCCTGGCCACACACTAATGTAGACATCGGAGCCTTCCCAAATGTTTTGGTATGAAGATAAACAATCCTATTTCCTAGGGGTTAGAACAGCCTAGATTTTTGGCAGCTGTATTGTAGGAAAGTTGACAACAGTAAGTCAAATGCTGAACCATCCTGTAGGTCGTAAAGACACCATCCCAGAACAGGCCTCTGGCCTTTCTGGAAGTGCTCAGTGTCCATTTCAGGCCTGAGGCACAATGTCCTGCCTTTGCATATTTGCTTCTAGCATACTTGGGAGGGGCAGTGCCCACTGAGGAAAAGGGTTAAGAGACAACAGATCTAGTTTCTCACCCCAACTCTGCCTTACTGTGTGAGCCCAGACAATTTTCCTTCCCTTTAAAGTCTTTAGGGCTCCCCTCAATGAATGAGGAGCTGGGGTTAGGCATTTCTTTCCCACAAACCACCTCAATTCTGTCCACTGTCCACTGAATAGAATTAATGAGCTTTACTTCTCCCATGGGACTTATATATGTAGTCTTAGTGGGGAACCACCCTCAATATTCATCCCACCCCTCAGCAATGGCCCTGCCTACCACCAGGTACTGTCCTCTTTGACAATATTCAACTTAGGGAGACACATGGAGGAAGTAATTCTGTTGGGGATTTCTGGGAGAAAGAAGACAAGAAAAAAATGCTTCCTACTATCCCTTCCTACCTATATATATACTGAAAAATATTTACCTTTAACTTTTTGGGGGAGTTTCTTTTTTTGTTTTGTTTGGGAGCCATACCTACCTGTGCTCAAGGCTTGTTCCTGACTTTGTTCTCAAGCATCACTTCCAGCATTGTGCAGGGGTCCATATGGAGTGGCAAGGACAGAACCCAGGTCAGCCAAGTACAAGGCAAGTGCCCAATCCACTGTACTAAGGCCCCCTTAATCTTTTTTTAAATTGTAGGAATAGCCCTACAATTGCATCCTTCTATACACTGCAGTAGACCCCACATTACTCTAAGGAATGCCTCCTCCAGTGCACTGGTGGCTGATAACCAACCAGTCTGTTGCTTCCAACCACAGGACACAACTAACCACTCACACCTGCCTCACCCTACAAAGACAATGTCAGAGCCAGGCAGTCCATCTGCTATAGGAGTCTGGAGTCAAGGAGCTAGGAAGACTGAATTCATGCATTCTGGGGAATTTCCAACACTTCAAGGGTGCTGGGGAACTGAGGTAATTCCTCTCAGAGAGTTTCTATAGAAGATTCTGAAAGAAATCTATAAAACTGAGACTATGACAAGGCAGATCATGCCCATTTACAAGCTTTCAGAAACTGAGAAGCAGTGAGAGTTTGCCAAGGACACAGCACTAGGCCCAGAATGTCCCCCCAAGGTTTTGGAGGTAAAGCTATGTAACAGGGACAGGGAAGTGGGTTTGTTGTGGGATGAACTAGCAAGACAAACAGAGGGTTCGAGAGAAGAACACAGGTTTTGCTCACCCCTGCTGGTTTCACCCTTTTGTTTGTTTTGTGTTTGGTTTGGTTTGGGTTGGGGAGGGATGCACAGCAGTGTTGGTGGAGAGGGTTACTCTTCTTGAGGCTCTGTGCTCAGGGATCACTCCAGGTTCTATAAGGGATGCTGAAGACCGAACCCAGGTCAAACATGTGCAAAGTAAACACCCTACGTGCTGTATTATATACTCAGATCCCCAATAGTTTTGCATACTTAACTGTTCCTCAGAACAGCTGTGCATGAAATGCTCCCAGGCCTGTTCACAGGCTGGAAAATCAAGGCTCAGCGAGGCTGACTGAGATTGGCACCTGGATCTCTTTTCTTCTACCTCATTCTTTCTACTCCCTTTGCTCTTGTTGAGGGGCTATTATTCCTGGCTCAGTGCTCATGGATCCCTGGTAGAGGTGCTTAGAGAACCATATGTGGTGCCAAGGATCAAACCAGGGTCAGCCATGTGCAAGCAAATGCCTTCTTTCCTTTTCTTCTTCTCCGTTTGATCTTCATGCCAAATTGAAGCCTTCTTTTCCTTGCCTGTAAACTGGGAATAGCAGTAGGTGGGACAATCCCTGGGGTCTTTATAAGGATTCAGAGATGATGCCTGTCATTGCTTTGCACTGTGCCTGGCAGAAGTTAGCAGCTGTCATCATCAATTCCACCAGGAAAATTCTCCCAAGGTTCCCTCCTGACAAAGCCCACTCCCTCCAGAGAAAAACGGTGATCAGCCCCTCCCATCAGGGCCACCCCTTCAGTCATCCCCAGCACCAAACTCACAGACTATTCCCCAGGCACTCCAAAGTCCTATCTAGGGCTCCCCTTCCCCCTGCCCATAAGCATGAAAGTCTCTCTACAAAGTTTGTCCCAAATTCAAAGGCATAGGATAGTGCCCTTTCTTCGTGGCATTCAGACCTCCTGGAAATCCAGTTCCACAGCCAGAGAAACTGGCAAAAACTGATACCAGCAGGTAGAGCACTTATCTTGCATATGGCCAAACCAAGTTTGACCTTGAGCCCGCCAGGAACAATTCCGGAACACAGAGCCACAGAGAAGCCCTGAGCAACAGTGGTTGTGGCCAGTAAAAAACTCACAAAAACTAGGGGAAAAAATAAGCAGCAGGTGTTAGATGCCAGCAGACACAGGGCAGAGCATCTGTGTCCCCAAAGCAGGTCTCGGAGAAATGCTGAACTCTGTGGTGAGTATGGAATGGCACCCAGGGAAAAGCCTGGATACTCCCCAAGTTATGCACTTCTGGCATCAGCGCCTCACTCTGTCTCTCCAAGTCTATGAGATTTGATGGTTTCCTGAACCTTGCTGCTACTGCTCTGAGTTTCAGTTTTCTGAGCTGTAAAAGCAGAGCAATCAAGGTGTGGGGGCCAGTTGAGAAAGATGCGGGAACATCAGGTGAACACTGGCTTAGGCAAGTGAACTGCACCTGAAAATCTGTCTTCTTTTGTCTGGTAGAATAACGGTCACCCTTAGAACATAATCTCTGTCCTGCTCACCTCAAGCTGAAGAGGCTGACCCAGGTCTGAACTGGACATCTTCACTGAGTGAGCAGTTGCAGACCCCAAGGGCTCTGAAACACAGTATCATCGAATAGCGCAAGGATAGCCCTTTAGAGAGCGTGCCCTGCAGTCACTGGTCCCTACGGGTATGCTAAGAACTTGTGTTCTACCTACTCCCATGAGGTAGATTGGAGGTATTGCCCACATGGTCTAACAAGAGGATGATAAATGACTCGGCTCAGGTAAATCTGCTAGCTTCCTGGGCCCACAGACCCAACAATCAGAAATGACAGCTCTGACGAACAATAAAACGCTGTTCATTAGTTCTCCAGATTACTCATGAGGCTTCAGTACTCAGATGGAGGGGCTTGGTGACCTAGGGGGAGCTCACATTGACTAAGCAGGGAGATGCTGGTGAGAGGAGCCTTCTGAACCAGACCTAGGATAAGAGGTGGAGACCAGGGACTGAGAGGTGAAGTGAGGATTCCAGGCAGCAGTGACAAGATTTAGTCAATGACATTTCTAGATTCTCAACTTGAGCCAGATCCTGTGCTGGAGGCTCCAGTGCAGGGCTGAGACGTGCCATAGTCACCCAGAACCAAAATCGATGTTCCAGGTGACTTTATCAATTCCATCCTGAACTGGGACCACAGACTGAGAAAAATCAAAGCGGCACAGGGGAAAATTTTATCGGAACGACTATTATTCCAGCATTAGTTTCACTCAATCTTACTTCTCCGAGAAGAGGTAAAACTGTAAAAATGTCAACTATGTTCAGGTTCAAGCACGGGAAATGTTATTGTGCCAGGTGAGCCCCAACAGTCAGAAGCTGTGATAGCTGGGGTCTGGGGCCCAGAGGGGCCCTGATTCCACACTTGGGGAGGGCCAGGCTGAGGCCAGAACACAAAGGCCTGTGTCTGGGGGCAGAAGGAAGGTGTAGGATGACTAAACCCAGGAAGACTCAAGGTTGTATGTAGATACTTGCCCCAATTCATCCAGAATACCAGGAACTAGACTTCCAAGGCCAGGCATGTAACCTGTGCTGGGTCCCCTGGGGAGATTTAAGCTTTAGTCCCTGCCCTCAAATGGGAGACAGAAATGAGGACAGTCATTGGAGCATAACCTGGGCAGTGCTTGGGATCCTGAGCATAAGATCAAACCAGGAGCCTCCCTGGCTTTGCTGCACAGTGCAGAATTACTGAGTTTGTTTGCCAGGCACTGGGAGGGTTTAGAGGAGTTTGAGACCATACTCAGCAAAGCTCAGGGGCTACTTTTAACTCTAAGCTTAAGGGTAATTCGTGGTGATAATCAGGGGATCATATGCAGTTCCAGAGATGAAATGGAGTCAGCCATATGCAAGGCAAGTGCCTTAAACCCTGTACTGTCTCTCTAGTCCTGAATCTACTTTCTTAGTTGCTCCTCATAGAGACCCAGTGAGGCCAAGTCTAATATTGTCTCTTTCCATTTCACAGATGAGGAAACTGAGATGTTGGGAGTTAATCACTTGCTCAAGTTCACTCAGCTAAGAGATGGAGGAGCTGGGCTCCAAATCCAAGCCATCTGGCTCCAGACTCTGATGCTCATTCTACACTAAACCACTTTATCTGGACAGGATGTAATGAGTGACTGAAAAATTCCCCTGGGGGGAAAAAAAATAAAGCCCAACAATTAACAGATGAGTAGCAAGGATTTAGAAAGAGACAAATGTGAGAAAATACATTACAGCAGAGGGAACAGCAAGTGCCAAAGGTCTGGAGTCTCAAGCAAGCATAGTGGCTGGGACCAGCTATTTATCAGGATTAGAAAGAAGAAACTGGAAAAATAAATAAAGGAGAAACTGGGATAACGTGAGGAGTGTAGTCTATAACATTGTTCAGCACCACTTCTCTCTCACTAGAACTAACCTATCCTCAAAGCACAGTGCACAGATATTATTGAAAGGTTCTTGGTGGTGTCATGAAGAGATGGAATTTCTTTGTGCTTAAACCAATCAAGATGACCTCACAAAGAAAAGCCAGGAGAGGAGCAACACCTTGTGAACTGCCAGAGGACAAGAGTGTCCTCTCTAATCCACACTGTCCGAGTCCATTACCTCACCCAGTAACACCTAATTACTCACCTTACAGAGAAGTACGCACAGTAATGAGGAAAGACGCTAACCATAGTGAAAATATTCCAAGGCAAATGAAATATCACTGGGAGCAAAAGGGTGATTTGTTTCTGTGGCTTGTGCTTTTAAATGAGATCAAAGAATACTAAAGGGTTCATTTTAATTATACCTGGAAGCAGGCTTAGGCAGAAATCCCTTTTTTTTTTTTTTTCAGCTTTCATGCACACAGCAGTCTGCCCCATCCCCCACTGCGCAGAAATAAACAAATAAAAGGGTCTAAAAATCGTATTTTCTCTGGTATCTTTACATTACCCCCATTTGAGTTTTGAAATGACTATTTTGATTTTTTTCCCTGAGAACAATATAACTAAAAAGGGAGGTTTATATTTTGAAGTGTATCTATCTGATCACCGCACAAATGTTTTCAGGAGAAATCACTATATTTCTCCAAGATGGGTATGGGTTTTGTCATAGATCAGAGTGAGAGGGAGGAAAAAAAAGATAAATCATCAGAGATCCAAAAATACTTTTCATTTGGAGAAGATATCAGGCCATTTCGATGGGGCTGATGGAGTCTCTGTTCTGTCTCCATTACCTAAGGCAGACAGCCCCAGCCAGGAGCCAACCACTGAGATTATATTCTCCATAAGATGGTCCCGATATATAGATATATATATATGATCTTCAACCTCTATTGATTGACCAATTTCACAAGCAAAGACTGGTGAAATGAAGCTGAAATGAACATCATGCTTTAACTCATTGAACCTATCAGGCCTGAGTTAATCTCACTGTCCACTGTCTCTGATAGAATTCAATTGATCAATCATGTTTCCGTGATAGTACCATTTCACTGGCTTATTGCTTCTTCATTTCAGAGCTTGACCTGTTACACATACTTGGACAGGCTCGACTCCTCTTGGATATACAGAGATCAGCTTCTGTCTGCCAACGTATGTCATCCCCTGTCCCAGCTGAAAAGAACTCAAGAGGCTTTTGGTATATCTGCGGTGTTTTCTCACCAAGCACATGCCCAGCTGTAGTGGATTTGTGATGGAGTGGAAAAATTGAGCAAGCAGAGATTGTGTGTTTGGTGGTGGTGGTGGTGGTGGTGGTGGTGGTGGTGGTGGTGGTGGTGGTGGTGGTGGTGGAGGTGGTGGCGGTGGTGGTGGTGGTGGTAACTGGGGCTGGGAGGGAGACCTTCAATCTAAATCGACACATCACCATTTCTTTTTCCTTTTATGTAGTTACCTTGGGTTGGGTTTCTGTGCTCATCAGGGGCATATTCTTGCATCCTGCCCACTAGTGGTTGTACCTAGATTATATGAACCGTCAAGAATGTGAACCACAACTTACATAATAATATTTGCCCTTCCTCGGGCACAGACTCCCATTGACATTTCATTTACTTTATTTCTTCATTTTTTGTTTGTTCGTTGGCTCACACCCAGCTCTGATTAGGGCTTACTCCTGGCTCTAAACTCAGAGATCACTACTAATAAACTTGGGAAACCATATGAGGTATCAGGGACCAAACCCTAGTTGGTCACAAGCAAGACAAGCACGTTACCCACTGTACTACCTCTCTGGCTCATGACATTTCATTTTCATTCAGACTTTCAAACAATTTCAGGAGGTGGATAAGATTATGATCCTCCTTTTGCCTCACAGAAAACAGGCACAGAGAAGAGGAGCCAAAGCTGTTTGCTCAAGGTACAGAGCAGTGCTATCAAGCCGAGAGACACAGAGAGCAGGAGACTGGATGTCTCAACTCCCCAGGGCCTGTCACTTGTGCTGCTGACAACTGCTAATCTCCAGGCAATTTCAGAATGGCTCTGTTGTTTGTGGGGGTTGCTGCTCAGCTCCTGCCTTCTTGGGTGAAGGAGGCCTCCTCAAAGTTCATTTCAGAGATCTTGAGAGATTAAGAGAGCTAGGCCCTGCAATCTCTTGCTCTGTTTAGAAAAAGGCCTGAGCACAATAAGCTGTTGTCTCAAGTCACCAGCTCAGACACTCATAGGTCTGACCAGGACTTAAACCTGGATCCCAGTCCTCAGCCTGGGACTTTTTGTACTTTGCCTCAGCACCTCCTTAATTCATGCCACTCCAAGGAGACCCTATCAACACAGAGAACTTCATTCTCTGCTGTCAACATGACCCAACGCGCTGTTACGGTTCCTTCGTGGCATTTAATTTAATTTTCCCAACTGCAAGCCAAGACACAGCCGCTTTGGGAAATCAGGGCACACGGGCTTGGCCCGGCTCTCTGCCTGGGGGAGGCAGCTCACAGAGACACGAGGCTGAGCCCAGCGTGCAAGTCTCTGGAGGAGGTCAGGGCAATGACAGTTTGCAAATAAGCCTCGCATCTGCTTGGAGCTGGCACAGTCCACAAACACACTAATGGACTTTCCTCTGCCCGCAGGGCGCTGGGGAGAAGCAATAAATAAAGCAAGCGCCTCTGGGGGGAGCCATTGCTGAGGCCAGAGGCCTGGCTGCCCTGAGGAGGAGTTTGTTGAGAGAGGGGAGGGGGCAGGTAGAGTTTCTGGACCTGCTCACCGCAGTCTCCTGCCTCCCTTCCCAACAACCACAGTCCACCTTCCAGGAGCCCCCATCCCCATATTCCACAACCACTCTGTATTCCATATGGGAAGAAGGGGTGTGTGTCTGTATAATCCTATGGTCCATTCACAACTCCTTTCAGGCCTGGGGTGAGGATGGAGGGACTGACCTGGCCTATATGCAGACCCTAGTAGATGGGGACAGAAGGGGTTAGAAAGAGGTTCTGGAGACAAGGAAGAGGCCAAGACTGATAGAGTTAGTGATTCCCTGGTGTCAGGAAACAGGCAGCTCCCAAGTCCTGTCAGGGATTCTGTCAAAACCCTGTAAGGATCGCCATTCCCTAATGGTTTTCTGGTGCTGAAAGACACCCACAGAGACCACAGGCTCTTCAGGAAAATCTCTTCTATGCAAGGCTTTGCTGACGCATTCCTCATCTCTCTCTGGCCTGAGCAGCCTTCGGTAGTTCCTTGGCCAAACTGCCCACACCCTTGCCTCAGCACCCACCCCTTCATCCTCCCTCTCTGAACATTCTGAAGTGGTTTGGCTCTTTCTCCCACCCTGAGGTGAGAGCCTCTCACCCTCATGACAGTCCAGCATTCTCACCTCCACCCTCATATCATTCTCTCTCCCCCACTGCTCTGCTCCACAACACGTGGCAACATGGGTTTGCCTTCCTGAGGGGCTTATTCTCTCAATAGAATATCCCCCATGAGAACAGATTTTTGTTGGCCTGATTCACTGCTCTGCACCCAGCACCTAGAGCTGTGACTGGTCCACAGAGGAACCCAAAGGAAGTACTTGTGGATGAATGAAAACATATATTTAATGGCCAGAGAGATAGCATACAGATAAGGTGTTTGCCTTGCATGCAGAACGACGGGTGGTTCGAAACCCAGCATCCCATATGGTCCCCCAAGCCTGCCAGGAGTGATTTCTGAGCATAGAGCCAGGAGTAGCCACTGAGTGCTGCCGGGTGTGACCCCCCCAAAACACACACACACACACACACACAGAAAACAGACATTTAAAGGTCCGGTAGAGAGGACAGGGCTTAGGATGCATGTATCCCACCTTGATTTGATCACAGCACCACATGCCTCTTTCCTGCATTGCCCCTAGAGGTATTCCAGAGGTCTCCAGAACTGCACAACCTGAGCAAACCATAGCCTCAGGCCTGAAAAGTGAGCCCCTGGCCATGATGTATCAGGAGCAGTTCCCAAGTCTTACTGAGAGTAGCACATCCTGGGCGGGAGAGATAGCACAGTGGCGTTTGTCTCGCAAGCAACCGACCCAGGACCTAAGGTGGTTGGTTCGAATCCCGGAGTCCCATATGGTCCCTCAGGCCTGCCAGGGACTATTTCTGAGCAGATAGCCAGGAGTAGCCCCTGAGCACCACCGGGGGTGGCGGAAAAAAGAAAGAAGGAAGAAGGAGGGAGGGAGGGAGGGAGGGAGGGAGGGAGAGAGAGAGAGAGAGAGAGAGAGAGAGAGAGAGAGAGAGAGAGAGAGAGAGAGAGAAAGAAAGAAAGAAAGAAAGAAAGAAAGAAAGAAAGAAAGAAAGAAAGAAAGAAAGAAAGAAAGAAAGAAAGAAAGAAAGAAAGAAAGAAAGAAAGAAAGAAAGAAAGAAGAAAAAGAAAAAAGTAACAGGAAAAGGAAGGAAGGAAGGAAGGAAGGAAGGAAGGAAGAGAAGGAAGGAGGAAGGAAGGAAGGAAGGAAGGAAGGAAGGAAGGAAGGAAGAATAAGAATGAAAGAAGAAAGAAAGAAAGAAGAAAGAAAGAAAGAAAGAAAGAAAGAAAGAAAGAGAAAGAAAGAAAGGAAAGAAAGAATAAGAATGAAAGAAGAAAGAAAGAAAAAGATAGAAAGAAAGAGAAAGAAAAAAAGAAAGAAAGAAAGAAAGAAAGAAAGAAAGAAAGAAAGAAAGAAAGAAAGAAAGAAAGAAAAAGAAAAAAAGTAACACATCCAAAGAAAACCAGTTCCAAAGGAGACAGGTACTCTGCAGAGGCCTACTGGAAAGCATGTGCGGAAGAGGGTCCCAACTCTTTCTGAGAGCATCTGACACTCCATTCCATTCTGGCCTGGGACACAGGAGCCAGTGCACCCCGAGGGAAAACAAAGGGGCTGCCAGGCCTGGCCCAACACCAAGATCGGAAGCAGTAAGATTAAAAAAAAAAAAAATACTCCTCCAGGGACAAATATGGAAGAGCCCTGAGCACCAAGATTGCCCAGCCAGACACAGGCAGAACCTTACTCATCTCATCTGCACCATGGGGCGGTTCATCACACTCAGCTGACAGCCCAGGGTCTGAGTGAGCAGATCCCCTGGGTCTGTGCACTCCGCAGAGCAGCTCATGTCCTCAACAGGACAGAAAATAGGGACGAGTAAAGCAAAGGATAAGATGAGTACAGAGAGGGGCAGTAGGCCAGACTGCTGCCTCTGGTGTGAGCACTCGTTCATGTCTGGCTGCTGCTCAGGCTCCAATCAGAAGGGAACCCAGTGTCAGCCCTCAGGGGAGCCCATTCCCTGGCAAGGAACATTGTAAATGAGCCCCCAAAGAGCAGGCCTGTGCATGCCAGAGACAGATGGATCCTGCAGACTGCTAGAGCAAGCAGCACAGTGGACAGGGAGTGTCCTGGAAGGAGATAGCACAGTGGATTTTTGCACTGGGGATTTGAAGAAGGTAGAGGGTAACCCAGAGATAAGAGGTGGCAAAAGCTATGCTCAACCATGAAGATCTCTGGGAAAGTACAGGGTCACAGGCTTCATAAACCTGTATAGATGCATGGGGGGGGGGAGTGGGTAGAGAGATGAGCCAGCAAGTAGTGCACTGGATTGGCCTTCCACTCATGCAGTTGACCCCATTTTGGTCTTCAGTACCATATATGGTCCCCTGAGTAATGCCAGGTGTGATCCTTGATCACAGAGCCAACATCAGGCCATGCTCCCAGGGGCCCCAGAGCAGGAACTAGCAATGGGGACACAACATATGCATAGTTTGCTTTGAAAGTTGGGGCCAGAGAGATAGCATGGAGGTAGGTGTTTGCCTTTCATGCAGAAGGTCATCGGTTCAAATCCCAGCATCCCATATGGTCCCCTGTGCCTGCCAGGGGCGATTTCTGAGCATAGAGCCAGGAGTAACCCCTGATGGGTGTGACCCAAAAACAAAAACAAACACAAACAAAACAAAACAAGTCACCAAACCTCCCCAAAAAGAGAGCACAGAGCAAAGTTCATAGGTCCCAGTGGATCTCAGTAAAAGAGACAAAGTTGGAAGAGATTTGGAAAATGTGGCAGATATGTCATGAGGACAAGTGATAGTCTTTAACAGAGAAGGGACCTTCATAGGGGAGGGATTCTCCAGCCCAGCTGATGTGAAGAATCGTCCAGGTTCCAAGTACCGTGGGAATAAATGACTCATCATACATTTGGGTTGTTGAAAACTGTCTAATTCTATTTCACTTATCTACTCAATCATGGTGCTTTCATTTACTGACCGTTCCAAAAATACTGCCATCACAAAAGTTGAGACAAGGCTGTGTTCTACTGTAGTTGAGATTTTATCAAGGCATGTTCATAATTTCAGCAAATCAGTTTGCTAATGGTTACATCCCACCAGAGGTATTTGTTCTGCCAACAAAACACAGCTGTCCACATTTATAGTTGCCAGGTTCACGGGGATCTACTGACTAAAGTGAATGACTAAGTGATTATGACGTCTGTGTAGTCATGCCTGGGCATTTACATAATTAAACACATCACTTGATGATTATTTTACTTTTCCTTCTCCTTTTTATAACAGACAGGACATCATATTTGACTTTCCTTTGATTACATTTTCTCTAAAAATATATAATTGGTTTGGTCCAGAGAAATATCACAGTGGGTAAGGCATTTGCCTTGCACTCAGGACCTAGGTTCAATTCCCGGCAGAGCCAGGAGTAAGCCCTGAGCACAGCTGGGCATGGCTCCAAAACCCTAAAAACAAACAAACAAACAAACAAAGAAAATATAGTAGGTTACATTTTTCTAAGTTTCAATTTAGAGTAGC
The DNA here is from genome assembly GCF_024139225.1 of Suncus etruscus. Taxonomy (NCBI): domain Eukaryota; kingdom Metazoa; phylum Chordata; class Mammalia; order Eulipotyphla; family Soricidae; genus Suncus; species Suncus etruscus. Next base: position 63,093,601 of record NC_064848.1, read on the forward strand.
AGGGGAAGAAGTACAAAATATTTGTTTTTGGGACAGGAGAGATAGGATAGCAAGCAGAGTGCTTGCTTTGCACCAAGGTTCAATTCCTGGCACCCCCTATGGTTCACAGTCAGGAATATGCCCTGAGCATAGCCAGGTGTGGCCCCAAGACAAAAAACAAAAAACTATTTTAAACAGGAGACATTAAGGTGACAGTTTTTTAAAGCAGAGGTCCTCAAACTTTTTAAACAGGGGGCCAGTTCACTGTCCTCGGCTGTTGACGGGACAGACTATAGTTGAAAAAAAAAACTATAAATAATAGTGGTCCTTGGCCAGCAGGCCTCCCAAGACTGAGAGGATGAGTCGAGAGACAGAATGAAGAAGGGGAGTCAGAGAGTGTGGCATACAACCCATACATGTGCACTGAGGGACAAGTTATCTGCTAAGCAGGACAGGCAGTGGTGGCAAAAACACCTGACAAGCAGGCTGTAGTTTGAGGACCACTGATTTAAAGTGTCTGTGGTTTCTTGTTTTGCTTTTGTTTTGTTTTGGAGCCACATCCAGCAACACTCAGAACTTACTCGTGGCTCTGTACCCAGGAATCACTCCTGGTGGTGTTTAAGAGAGATATAAAGTGCTGGAGATCGAACCTGGGATGGCCTCTTCTATGACAAACATCCCTCCCACTATTCCATCTCACTGGCCCTAGTCTCTGCGATTTTTTAAGGTCCTTCCAACTTGACCATTTAAGACTACCAACATTAAAAACTATTGTCCTGGGACTGCACAGCAGTAGGGCTTTGCACGCTGCCAACCCAGGACAGACTGGTTCAAATCCTGACATTCTATATGGTCCCCCGAACCTGCCAGGAGTGATTTCTGAGTGCAGAGCCAGGAGTAACTCCTGAGTGCCACTGGGGACCCAAAAACCAAAAAGAAAAAAAAAAAAAAAAAGAGGAAAAAACCTATTGTCCCAAAAAGTCTTCTTCAGATCCCTGTTGAGGGACAGAAAGAAGATGCCAAAATTCACTCTAAAATGGAGGCTGGGATAATGGTACAGGGGTGGGTGGGGGTGGGAGCTGCTTGCCTTGTATGTGGAGAACCTGGGATTGATCCCTGGCATCCTATATTGTCCCTGAAGCACCACTTCAGGACTAATTCCTGAGGACAGAGCCAGGATTGACCCCTGAGCATTGCCCCAGATGTTGCCCCCCCAAAAAAATTCACTCTAAAATAAATACCATGGACTAAAAGACAGCTCAAAAGGCTGAGTGCATGTTTTGCATGCTGGAGGACTAGATTCTATCCCATACAACATGGTTCCCTCATCACTGCCAGAAGCAGCCACTGATCACTGAGTCCAGAGTAGGCCCTGAGCACCACCAGGTGTTATAACCTCCAAAAAAAAAAAAAGTCATAAATCAAATTAATGTTCTCAAAATAAATAGTGCTTGCTCCTAATAGGAAGAGAGGAAGACAAAACCAGAAGGAAAAAGACATCTTGAGATATCAGTGCTCCACCATATTTACAAATGTGCACAATGCACCCCAAAGTTCAGAGAACAGGGGAAAGGGTCCAGAAGGGTACAGGAAGATGTAGGAACAGAAGAAAAACTCATAGATTGACAAACTACTTCTCTCAGTCATCAGCAGAGGGATTATGTGCAAGGCTCTGAGATCAGGAGGCTTGGGCTTGAATGCCAACACTGCAGCTGAACACTTCCTGATGTGCTGGACCAACTATTGAATACTTATCTTTCCCTTCTGCCAAAGGGAGCAGTTGCAGTACTGTGAGATGGTGAGAGCACCATGCCAAACACATAGGGAGGCTCAGGCCACCCCATCATCAACCATCAACCTCCTAGAGCACTGGCCATGAAGAAAGGGCTTAAGACCAGGGTCTACCTATGCCATACAAGGCAAATGCCCTACCTACTATACTATGATTCCTGGCTGCCTCCCTCCCGTGCTTCCTTCCTTCCTTTCTTCTTTCTCTTTCTTTCTCTTCTTTTCTTTCAGGACCACATGCAGCAGTGCTCAGGGGCTCCTTCCTCTGTGCTCTAGGATCACTCCCGACTGTTGTTCAGGGACCATGTGATGGCCTAGAAGATCAAACTTTAGATTGATCTAGATTCCAGCATGCAATCTGGTCCCCAAATATGCGTTCAGTCCATTGAGCCATCTCCATGCAGGTTCTTTAACATTGAGCTCAGTTCCTCCATCTGGTGGGATGCAGGGAAGACTGTCACTGGGATGGGGCTGGGGGTGTGCACCAGGCTCAGTCACAATCACGGAAAGCCATGGCTCTATAGAAAGTCCCCCTCAAGTTTATATTATGTTTTGCCAACTCAAGGAATTCTAGTCCTAATGGGCTCATAGTAGGTGTCTGGGACCCCATGGTGTTCTAGGCTAAGGCTGCAGGGGCTCTTGGAAGCTTTTCGGCGAGAACCACCAGGTCAGGAAGCCAGGAGACTGACAGATAAAGATTGAAGGCAGGTCTCTCCAGGGGCGGGAGTCGCAGAGACAATGCCAACAAATACGGCGGGCTCAAGCCCAGACCTGAATTTGTCAAGCCCTGGCCCCGTAAAGCAGGGATGCCTTTGTGCTATTATTTTCTACATTTTCACCCATGCAAGAGATGAAACTGCGCGAAGTGGAGGCCTCCGTCTGCAAGCCCAGAACCCACCCGGGAAGAAAGAGGCGCGACCTCGGGGCCACTCGCGAGGATCAATCAGTCCGTCAGCGCAACCATCAAGCCGTGAATTACCGAACCCGGGTCCTGCTGGGCCGGAGGCACCTAAGCAGCTCGGGCGGCGGTGGCGCGCGACCTCCCTGGGGCTTGCCGACCCCCGGCCGGGCCGGTCCCCAGCCGCCAGCGCCCCTCCGCTCGCCCAGGCGCGCACCGTCTGCTTGGCAGCGCGCAGCCCCGCGGCGGCCGCCGTGCGCGCGATCCCCGGGGCCCGGCAAGCTGGCATCTTTGTTGCCATAACAAACTCAATTGTTCTCAGCAGGGCCCCGGCAAATAAAGTCATTCATTACGAGCCTCTCCAGCCGCCCAGGGCTGCGCGGCAATCAGCGGGCCGCCGGCCGGCCCCTCGCGGGCCGAGACACGCGCCAGCGCCATTACCTGCCGCGGCCCGGGCCGGCCGCCACGCTGAGCCCCGCGGCCCCGGCGAGGCTGCGCGGGCGGGGGCAGCGCCGGGCCGCCGATTAGTTTTATCTCCGAACGTCAATTGACTTATACTGATTGGCTTCCTGCCGCCAAATGTCAATTAAATTGCAAATGCCTGGCGCAGGCCCGGCCGGATACCTCCTTCCCGAGGGCGCCTGGCGTTCCCTGCCTTTTGCCTTTTTTTCTCTCCCGCCCTTTATTATTAGTATTATTATTATTATTTTCGCTATGTTCTGACGCGGGTCCACGGCTTTTCTCCTTCGCTGTCGTCCTCCGAAATCCAGATCCCATCGCCCCGCACTCCCGGGGCGATCAAGTCCCCGTGCAGGATGCCGCGGGCGAGGCGCAAAGGGCGCGTTTTCTTCCCTCCCCCGCTCCCAGGCTCGCAGTGTCTTGGAGGGGTGGAGGGGTTCCACTGGCACGCTGGAAGCCTAGCCTCGGGAATTCCTGGGGCTCCAGACGGACGAGATCTCAGGCCTGGCTTTCTTCCCAGGCTCAGGGGGCTTGGAGAAGAAAAGGCTGCGGGGTCGTGATCTGCGTGCACTCAGAGGACCGTTCTGACCCTCTTCGTGACGAAAGGACCAGATAGGCTCTAGGGAGAGACCCCCAAATGTTCGCGGTCTCTGAGAGTGCCCTGGGGCACATTCTAATGTGTACAAACGCCCTCCGAAGCTGGTGTTCTTCTTTGGACTATTATCTAATTCTTACTAATACCCTTTTCTCGGGCATGAGAAGAGAAACACCAGTAAAAGCAGGTATCCTAGGTCTCCCACCAAGGAGTGCCCCTTTCGTTTCAGATGGAGAACCACGACTTCAGAAGCCCTTGGCTTCAGGATTGTGCTCTGCGTGTTCACAGCAAGAAAATTAGCAAGTTAGAGGGATAAGGACCAACTAAAAACCACCCTGGCCATGATCTGGAACTGTGCTAGGTGCTGAAAATCCTCACAATCTAAGAGCTATGATCTAACTGTTAGGGTTCCCACCATTAGGTTGAAAACGGAGACAATGAAGTTATTTGCTCAGAGTCACAGAGTGAGCAGTGACACTCCAGAAAAGGCCAGCATCGTCCCACTGCCATCTTTCCTATTGACAAATCTCTAGCCTGCTTTCTCACTCGATCACTCGCTCTTGCTCACCTTCTGTCTCTGTTTCTGCCACTGTCTCAATCTCATTTTGAGGAAGACACTCCTCTCTTGTCAATAAGGAAAAGAAGGCCTGGAGTGGTTTGCCCAGAGTCACCTAAACCCCAACCCAGGGCCTTAGAGCCCCCTGTGGATAAGGCATCATGCAGACAAACCCTGAAGTAGGGATTGGGCTCCCTTCCCTCCCGCAGCTGAGAGAGAAGCCACCAGTACAGCCAGAAAGAGCTCAAAGAAAGAGAAAGACCACCCATTCTGGGGAGGAATCCCCAAAAAAGACTTTCCCCTCCCCTGATCCCCTAAACACCCACTTGGGCGGCATCTTCTTAAGGTTTTGTCTTGGGAGAAAAAGAGAGGGAGGGAGGGAGGGAAAGAGGGGAGAAAGGAGAGAAAGAGGGAGGGAGTGAGGGAGAGTTGCAGGTCCTTAACTGATCAGTGTTTAAAAGATACAAACCTGACCAATTGTCCTTTTCAGAACAGAGTTGTTAGCAGAACAAAAGTACCATTCAAAGGTGCAGGATGGCATTTAAGTCTCCTACAGAAGGAGCTGACTGGGGGGGGGGGGGGGCGGGCGGTGGCAAAGAGCGGGGAGTCCCAGGATCTGAAAGAGTGTCCAGGACACCACCTTCAAATCTAAAACCCAGAGGGCTAGGATCTGCCAGCGATAAAGCTAAAGATTGAGTGTGACTGGATGGGGGCCGAGAACCCAGACTGTCCCCATCCTGCGTCTCTCTACTCACTGCCCACCCCCCTACAACGTGAATTATTGGCTCCTGACACAAGGAGATTAAATTCTACCCCTGTGAATCCTGGTGTGTGAATAATCCGATCATTAGACTTAGCAACAGAACTAAAAACAGCATTTTAAAAGATGACGCTAGAAAAAAAAAGAACTAGGACATCAGAAAATTCTCATCAAGAGGAGAAGTTCCTTCTTTGGGAATCTGAATTTTGGGTAAAAACGGTTTGATCTGCTTATGGAAATTACAGCTGATATTTTAGCAACATGTCATATCCGAAAGAGAGCACAGGGGTTAAAGTGCATGCCTTGCTTAGGGCCAACCTGAGTTGGATCCACAGCACCTCACAGGTCTCAAGCAACACTGAGCACAGCCCTGGACTCCCTCAAAATTGCTGGGTGAGGGCTTGAGGTGCCCCTTTTCTTCCCCAGCCCAATCAGTGAAGAAGGACCAGGAAGGACCTCAGCTGTCTTGAGCATCTTTGCGAGGTCCCAAAGACAAGGAATAAAATAGCACAAGGGATAAGATTTAATTTCCATGAAAAGCAAGAATTATCCCATTGTGAGAGCCTAGGGAACTAAAGCTCAAGGAAGTCGGGTTGTCACAGCTTTCACACAGAAAATGGACGGACTGGGCTTGACTCCAGTCCCCACCACTGCCCCTGCTTGTAGTTGAAAGTCCCACACACACAACACACACACACACACACACACACACACGTGCACACAAACACGCACCGCATGCATATATGCACACAAAATCCACCAGCAACTGTACTTGGGATACCTGAATACTGAAGCAAGCTCTGAGCCAAGGTCCCCCTGAGCTCAGCCTGGCAGGACGAAGGGGACAGCAGAACTGGAAGAGAAAGAAAAAGTAGAATTGAAGCCCTGCGTTGAGGACACTTTCCTGGCATCCTGCTGTGGTGAAGAATGGCCAGGCAGGTGATTCTAGAGCCAACCACCAGGTGCCAGTCTCAACACTGCCCCCGGGAGCTGGCAGTGATCTAAGTCTCTGTATAACGGGGATCATCGCCTTCCCCCATGGCGTCCCCAAACTCCACCAGGAGTGAGTCCTGACCAGAGAGCCAGGAATGAACCCTGAGCAGTGAACGGAGAGAGAGCCCTAAGCAAGAGACAGTAATAAGTCCTGACTATAGAGCCAGGAATGAACCCTGAGCTCTGAGTCTGGAATAAGCCCTGAGCACCACTGGGTGTGGCGAAACAAAGACAAACAAATAAATGGGATGATAAGCTCAAAGGGTTTATCATAATAGGCTCAGGTTTTGCATTCCGGCCACAGACATACACAGAGTCCCTGAGCACCAATAGTAGTACCTCGAAGTACTGAGTCAGGAGAATCTCCTCAGGACTGCTGGGTGAGACCCCAAAATCAAAATGAAATGGGGCTAAGCAGAGAGTGCCCGTGGTGCAGTGGCAATGAGTCTTAAACATATTCGTAACTGAAAATAGACCACAGGCACTCAGGAAGTGGAAGCCTTAAAGCTGTCTGTCTCAAAGCTGTTTAGAGCCATGCACCATGCACAATGGGAATATGTGAGGCAGATACCAGCAGGCATATGTGTGTCTATGCAGTGAATACGTCTGTATATGTGTGTGCTTTTGTCACTAGGTGCATGTGCATACTGCCATGCATGAGCCTATATGTACACAAGCATGTATGTGACTTGCATACGTATAGTGTGCACTTGTCTCTGTGTACATGTAGCCATGTGTAATTCTGTATAAATGTGAATGAGTGTTGTGTGTGCCATGCATGCATATGTCTGTGTGTATGTGTGTGCTTACTGTTGTATATGAAAATATTTCCATAAGATTATTCTTTGCCTGTTGTCCCACCTTGACCTTCCAGGTGAGGGCGCTGTTGAGAGCCGAATAAATAGTTTGGGAGCGAGGTGTTGGGGGTCTTTTTGCCAGAGTTGGCTGGCTTGCTCTAGGTGTGTTTTGGAGCTAGCAGCAGGCTGACAAAGAACTCTCTTCGCCCAAACTTTTGCCCCTTAACCCTCCTGTCTGTGGATTATTTGCTGTGGATAGATATTACCAAGATCTCCCCCCAAAAGAAGACAAGAGGATGGGAATCAATTTCTCATTCTGAGAGCTCTTTGCAGATATACAAACAACCAACAAAGGAGTAAACGGGACCCAACAAATGGGGAACACTCACATGTGCATGTGCCTTATATAAGTCTGTACATGTATGTGTCTGTGCATACAAGATGTGAATGTGGACTGGGGGAGAACTCCCTTGCTCTCTAGAATGGCTCATAAGGGATTTTCTATGAGGTAGACAATGGTGATGGAGGCTTGTGGGAGGCTCAGGTAGTATTGTAGAGACATATGACCAACAAGACCCCTGCGCCCATGGACTAGACCAGCTCTGAACTTGTTAGACATCCAGCAGATATGTGCTACCATGTCCCAGGCCCGTGTAAACTCCAGGGCCACAATGGAGATCATACAATGCTCCCAATTTGCGGGGCTCATGGAGGAGACACTGACAAATGTGGTACCTGAGTCCACCGGTCATGTCTGCTGTGGGGATAGTGTGAGCTTCAAGGAAGCCCTCACTTAGGAAGCCCTGATCATTCAGACTTCAGAGAGGGGAAGACTGTGAAAAGGCATATATAATGGAGCAGTTCTGCCTTGGTAGTTTTCCTGGGCACTTTCCACAACTGCCTCAAATAGACCACAGAAGGACCAACGAAAGGCACTGTGATGCCTCCTTTGCCACAAAGTGCAACTGAGGCTCAGGCAGGCAGAAGACATTGCCCTGAGTCACACACACAGGCAAGGAGGCATCGCACCAGAGCACCTGGCTTCTGCCATCTGTGTGTGTTGCCTATAGGAAAGAACAAATGGTGTTGGAGGACTAGCAGGAGATGAGTGTGACAGGGTGAGCAAGAGCAGGCAGGGCAGCTGGTGATGCTCTGATTACTGTGGAGAAATCTGGAGACATTCTGCACACCTACCCTCAGACTTGAAGAGTGCAACCCCCCTGAAGAATCCCTGAGAAAGATAGCATTTCAGAAGTGCCCCTGGTAATGCTCTGGGGCAAAAGGATTGTCTGGAGACTGTCAGAGACCCAGTGGGGAACTATAGCTAGTGTCCCATTGAGAGGAGAAGCTGCTTAGAATAAAGCAGAGGCAGTGGTGATGGAGAGAAATGAGCAGATGCAGCAGACTGCAGGCGCCTCAGGCTCGAGCAAACACCTGCCAAAGAGTTGTATTTGTGGTCCCAGGCAGCAAACAACCCTTCTTAGCTGTGAGGATACTGCTGGTTAACTTGATTTCCAGGGGAAATGCCAAACAGCAATCTTTCCCTCATCAACATGTGCATGCGGGGCTGGAGCAATAGTGCAGCAGTAGGGCATTTGCCTTGCATGTGGCTGATCCAGGATGAACCTTGGTTCGATCCCCGGCATCCCCTATGGTCCCCCAAGCCAGGAGCGATTTCTGAGTGCATAGCCAGGAGTAGCCCCTGAGCATCACTGGGCATGGCCTCAAGACAAACAAATTAAAACATGTGCATGCACAAATGTATGTGATTATGTGTGTGCACGTACAGCTGCCTTTTGGGCCACACCTAGCGATGCTCAGGGCTCACTCCTGGCTCTGTGTGCAGGATCACTCCTGGTAGTGTTCATGGTGCTTATGTGATGCCGGGAAACTTGGTTAATTAGAAAATTAGTCTTGTCTGAGGCAAGTACCTACCCCCTGTACTCTCTCTCTAGCCTCAACTTGTCATTGTGTAGAAAGTTTGTTCCAATGTACCACCAGGTGAGAAAGAATTGGCCCAAGGTCACACAGCTAAAATAAGAAGCTCCTAATTCAAGATCCCAGAATCATTTGTTCAAATCTCTGCATTGGAACAGAGGAAACCAGGCAGAGAAAAGTGACTTGCCCAAGGTCACACAGCAACTAAACTAGAAGCCTTGAGTTCACTGTCTAAAAGCTTTGTATCAGCACATCACTGCCCTAGCGGTGAGGAAAAATCCCAATGATCCCAAGCCTCACGATTCAGCATCCTCCAACCCTGGCTAAGTGCTTTCAGAGAAAGGAGATTCCAGCTCATGCCCCCCAACCCTGAGTTACTAGATGCCATGCACACAAACGGCCAGAACACTCTGTCCTGCTACCTGCCCCTCTCCTTAACGAACCCTGACAGCAACTAAGCTGTCTTGGGTTAATGGTGCCACCTGGTGGCAGGTGCTGAGAAGTAGCTGACCCCCTCCTTGCTTTCTTTCTAAGTCTCTGAAAAGAACAAGGTTCTCCCTATTTCTTCTCAGTTCATTTTACTACAAGCAATCTCTTTCTTCACACCTCTCTTCTTGGGGACATCTCAAATTCACCCTCTCAATGTTCAAATAACCCTAGGGTGTTATCTTTTTCTCTTTCTCCTTCACTTCAACCCACTAGTCACAGGAACAAATGTAAATGATAAAAGTGTACCACATGTAAATAACGATTGAAGCTTTCAAAGTAAAAGTACACACACACACACACACACACACACACACACACACACACACACACACACGGGGCCAGCGAGGTGGCGCTAGAGGTAAGATGTCTGCCTTGCAAGCGCTAGTCAAGGAAGGACCATGGTTCGATCCTCCGGCGTTCCATATGGTCCCCCAAGCCAGGGGCAACTTCTGAGCACTTAGCCAGGAGTAACCCCTGAGCATCAAACGGGTGTGGCCCGAAAAAAACAAAACAAAAAAAAGTACACACACACACACACACACACACACACACTCACACACACACACACACACACACACTGAGTGTCCAACCACTGGCATTCAGAGAAACAACCAACGTTTTTTATAAAATCAGAACAAAAACATGCTTTTTGTCAGTTGATTCTGAGAACTCAGGCTTTCCCCCCCCCTTAAACAGGTAATTATTTTGTTTAATTCATAATAAATATCATTTCCTGGGGTTTTCCCCACCAGAAATAGGCTGTGGCCATGGGGTCAGGAGCATTCAGGCCTGTGACAGGATTCTTCAGATCTCTAAAGGTCCACTTCGCAGGCTTTGAGGGGAAGCTCTGGTAAGCCAGGGCTGAGGCTGCTCAGGTCTCAAAGTCCACGACCGTGAACAAGGAGCCTCTGGGGCTGCTGCTTCTGTGGATCTAAACCTTGGGAGAGGAGCTAGAAATGTAGCCCACTATGCAGCTAAAGCAAGATTTCGGTGGCCTAGCCTGGCTTGTTTGTCCTTTGCTCCCCAGCTCAGAAAGACCTGCCAGGTTTCCAACTACATGCAGGGGCTGAGACCTGGAGAAATCAACTATTCCTTTTTAAAATTCTGAAACCACCTAATGACTCTTCCTATGTGTCTGCAATGCCCTAAAATACAGATTTACAAAGGCGGAGGCAGAAATATGCAGGGGTCTTCAAGACCTTGTCAAGGAATCTGTGATGTCAAAATCCAGATAATCACAGCCAGATGAGGACAGAAAGACATTTCAGGTGAAAAGCACGGCCTTCGTGCAACAGCAACTATGACCATGGTTCAAATCCCAATCCTATTTGACCTCCCAAGAACTGCCAAGTGTGGCTCATGAGCATCACCAGCTGTAACCCACCTTCCAAAAATAATAGCCCAATGAACTTGCTCCCGCTTGCTCTCAAGAATCCAGTGGAGTCTAGCTGAGGCTGTGGGATGTGAGCTCTCCCATATGCTTGGACACATGCAGACATACAGTCCCATTGCTTTCTGTCTAGTCACATATTAGATATCAGCAAAATTGCCAAGCCATGCCACTCTGATTCAAGGATTTGGCCTGGAATATCTTACTCTTTCCTTAAAATACTATTTGCAAAATGTGCCAATGAGTACTATTTCTAATAAATTACTAAATAAATTTAAAATTTGTCCATTCTAATTAACCAACATAAATTCAAAAGTTTTCATTGTTTAAGAGTCTAAATGGGTCCCCAAACCAAATGCTTGAAAACCACTACTGGCCTAAAAGAACAACAAGAAGGTTTTAGATGGGACCTGATGCTCAGAATCTTGGAGCTGGGAGAAACCCTAGGAATTTCTTGATCCCATAATAGTTTTTATTTATATATATGTATATATATGTGTATATGTATATATATATATATATATATATATATTGGTTTTGGGGCCACACCCGGCGGTGTTCAGGGGTTACTCCTGGCTATCTGCTCAGAAATAGCTCCTGGCAGTCACGGGGGACCATATGGGACAATAGGATTAGAACCAACCACCTTAGGTCCTGGGTGGGCTGCTTACAAGGCAAACGCTGCTGTGCTACTCTCCGGTCCCCCATAATAGTTTTTAATGTTATTTATTTATTTATTTATTTTGGTTTTTGGGCCATACCTGGCAGTGCTCAGGGTTACTCCTGGCTGTCTGCTCAGAAATAACTCCTGGCAGGCACAGGGGTACCATATGGGACACCGGGATTCGAATCAACCACCTTTGGTCCTGGATCGGCTGCTTGCAAGGCAAACACTGCTGTGCTATCTCTCTGGGCCCTTTAATGTTATTTTTTATGTTTTGGGATTTTTTTTTTATTTTTCAGTCATACCCAGCTGTACACAGGGGTTGGTTACTCCTGGCTCTGCACTCAGGGATCATTTCTGGCAGTGCTAAGGGGACTATATGGGACACCAGGAATCAAACCCAGGTCAACTGTGTACAAGTCAAACGCCCTACCTGCTATATTATATTAAGGACCCTTGATTTCATATTTTAGAGGATAATTTCTGGGGTCCAGAAAGAGAGAGAGAGAAAGGGAACAGAATCAGGGCAATAACCCAGCACTCCTACTTGCCCCCTCCCAGTGTCCCCTCCAACTGCCTCAATAACCTCTAGTAGAGGGTTGGACTGGGAGAGAATTCAAGAGGTAAAGAAACTTCCCAGCATGTGACAGAACCAAGCTGGTTCACCAGCTGTGGTGGCCCCAAGCACCAGGGGCCAATCACTGCCGGCCAACACACAATGAAGGATTTGCAGGGAGCAATCAAGCCCTTGTCAAGCCTCTGGTATTTAGGAGCCCCTGAACTCTGCAAGGATAAGTGGCATTCCCAAGCCAGAGTGGAAAAGCAGGTTGACCAGGCAGGTAGCACATTTCAGCCTCAATTTGGGAACAGTTAGGCAGAGGCCTGCACCCCAGCCTGAGGCTTCATCCCCTTCATTCCCCCCACCAGAAATCCCTAAGAGTCTTGCCCTGGGTATGCCCCACCTGCACACTTCCTCTGGGGTGGGTCTCTGGAGCTCAGTGCCCAGCAACCCCTGGGAAAGGAACAGGTGTGTAACAGTACAGCAGGGCAGGCAAGAGGGGCCCCCAGGGGCAGCTCTCTCACAGAATCAAAGTGAAACTGAAGGGCCAAGAGGAACCAAAAGTTGACCCCAACTCCCAGGGGATAGGTTGAATCACCAGGGAAAGACCCACAGAGCATCTCTGATAAACCATCTGGCCTGGGGTCCCTAACATTACAAATAAGGAAGTTTGGATGAGAGCAGCTAGGGTAAGGATAAAACCCTGCCCTGGGCATATCTGCCATGATGTAACCAACCACCCTACCTGGCACATGTGGTCCTTCATCTGGGCCTTAACAGGTGTATTCTTGTCCGTAAACCTACTTCCCCTGTCCATGACCCTGCCATTCTGAGAATTGAAGTGCCCACTTCTCTGACCACACACACAAACACATACCATGTAACCACATACACCCCTCCACAACACATTTATACAGCACACACCTAACAAGTCCACACACTACCTACAACACACCTAGAACACAGAACACAGTCTCCCAGAGACATCAGTTACCATATCCTACTCAACCCAGTTTGCTCTTCAAAGCCTATGTTTGGGCCAAGCTGCTCTAAGAACTCCAGTTAGAAAACATAGCACACAGTGCCAAGAACCCAATGCAGGATGAACAGTGGGTCACAAGACCTGCAGTCCAAGACAATTGTCAGCCTTTGGGAAAGTTCACCCAGTTTGGCCCTATTTGATATTTTTCCACAAGGTAAAGCAGACACTCAGATGTGAAATCTTCTGATTTTTGATTATAGTCACTAAATCAAAGTTATTTTAAACACAGAGCCAGCCAACCACAGCACAAAAGCCAGACTGCCACCTGGGTTCTAAGTGAGCCCTTTGAAAGAACCTGGTGAGAGTCCCAGAGAATGACAAGCAGGCAGGTAGGATCATAGATTTTCTCTACACTTTCTATTTTGGCTCAGAGCTACTGAGGGTCTCGGCTAAGGACCAGGGATTGATGGCCCAGCCTGAAAGATTCCCTAGGGCTTCAGGACAGCGTAAAAGGAAGGGTCCTGCAAGGCTAATGGTCAAAGACTAGCTGGTTCTCAGAATAGCAGGGCCTTTATACTAGGCAGAGGGAGCCATGGCCAGAAGATCAGGGCTCCTTGTCAATAATCCTAGGGATGAGAAGGGTCTATCCACCCCACAGTGGGGAGGAAAGATAGAGTGATGAGCTGGACCCAGAAGACTGGAAGAGAGAAGGGGAGAAAGGCAATTGAGATGACGTTCCATCTGAAGGTTACAGAATCACAGGACAATAGGTTACTGAGTTTATCCTGAAAGGATGCCAACTCTCCTCCTCAAGCTTTGGGAGATTTGACTAGTCAAACCCTCCTCTCTTCTAGAAGAGCTGCTTTTCCTATCCAGAATCCTCACTGATGTAAGAGCACAGCAAGACAGAGAGATCCAGCTTGAGGGTCAACTGTGTGCCTCAACCCTCCATCCAGCTCTCACCCAGCCCCAGCTTTCTCAACTGCCTTCCTGCCCTCCATCTGGGGATGGGAGGGAGAAGAGGAGGGAAGGTGAAACCCAGACTTGTCTCTTAGACCTAGCATCCCTGGAGGCAAGACAAAGGAACCCAGTGGCCCTTCTGTGGACAGCAGACACATGGGGGCGCTATTGTTCAATCTTGCGGTGAGCTGCAGTGCTGGGACAAAACAGGAAGTGGGTGATCCACCCCAGGGATGCTTCCAGATGTCAACGACAACTGGTGGAACTTGCCTGCTGCCCTCAGTCCTCTCCAGCTTCTCTGTGGCCATTTACTATTTGCTGTTATGAGGCCTAAACCCTTTGCTGCCTGCACCCAGACTTGTGTCACCTCTATCTCCAGGGCAAAATGGTGGTTCCTGGGAGATTAAGCAACTGCTAAAGAATAAAGTCTCCCAAGCAGGGTTGGAGAGATGGCATGGAGGTAAGGCGTTTGCCTTGCATGCAGAAGGACCGTGGTTCGGATCCCCAGCATTCCATATGGTCCCCCGAGCTTGCCAGGAGCGATTTCTGAGTGTAGAGCCAGGAGGAACCCCCTGAGCGCCTGCTGAGGGTGGACCCAAAAACAAACAAACCAACAAACAAAAATGTCTCCAAGCATAAAAAGGTCCCAAACCGTGGGTTGAGAGATACAGCAGGGTAAAGATACTTGCCTTGCCATACAGCCTATATCAGTTAGGTCTTCCAGACACTACATATGGTCCCCTAAGCACCACTGAGTAATGACACACACACATACACCCCCCCCCCCCCAAAAAAAAGAAACTATCTCTCGAAACCAGTTCACACCAAGCTTATGTGTCCATGCCTCGCCTCCTTTTGGGGGGCTCTCCAGAGAACAGTGTACCAGACACTTGGAACATTTTGGATGCCAAGAACTACTAGCATTTTCCTTACTTACACCCCATCTCACTGAGTATTCTGAATGGGAATTTGTATCTTCAGATCCAGGTGCTGCCAGCCAGCCCAGGCCAGCAGACAGACAGAGGCTTCCTAAGTGAAGAAGGAGAGCCAGAGCCTGTCCACACTCCAACAAGGGGCCCTATCCCCCTGCAAGATCAGTAAACCCAGCCTTCTTGGAGATCTAAAGCATGGGGATGGGGAAGACAGAGGGCAGAGTGGGTGCGGCAGTGTTTCCAGCCTGGATGAGAGAGGGAAGAACAGTAGAGAGAAAGCATTAGTGAATACCAAAGAGTGTCGCCAAGGGGCCGGAGAAGTTAGCAGTTGTAGGGAGATTGCTCTTTCATGCAGAAGATCATTGGTTCGAATCCCCGGCATCCCATATGGTCTCCTGAGTCCTGCCAGGAGCCTATTTCTGAGCATAGAGCCAGGAGTAATCGCTGAGCACTGCCAAGTGTGACCCAAAAAACCAAAAATAAAAACAACCAAACAAACAACAAAAGAGTGTGGCCAAGTGTGGGAGATGAGAGAGGGAATCTGCTTGTATATTTGTGTTTACATGAGAGAGAGAAGAGGGGGGGGGTAGACCAGGAGGCAGAGTATCTATAAACAAGAAGCAGGGACTGAAGTAGATAGCAACAGCAGTAGGGTGTTTGCCTTGCATGCAGCCGATCCTGGACGAGACCCTTGGTTTGATACCTGGCATCCCATATGATCCCCCAAGCCAGAGAGATTTAATGACCGTATAGCCAGGAGTAACTCCCGTGAGCATCACTGGGTGTGGCACCCCCCCCAAAAAAAAAAAAAAAAACAGATGCAAGCCAGACAGACAACACTGAATGCAGAGCATCCCAAACGAAAGAATTACAGAAACATGGAGAGAGTCAGGGGAACAGAACAGAAACAGAGACAACCAACCCAGAAAGAGGGCTAGGCATAGCCATGACAACAAGGAACAACCCCCCCACACACACACACACACACAGCCTCTCCCTTGAGACTCTTTGGATGGGCCTTCAGCTTGCTTCCCTTTCTTGCCATCCAGAGCCCGAAAGCCGGAAACCCCACCTGCCATGAACCCTCAACTGCCCTCAAAGAAGCTTCTGGCTCTCACCAGGGCAGTCCCAGGCTTTCTGAGCTGGTGAAAGGGATTCGCACTCGGCTGCCCTTGGTGTGTGCGAGGGCTTTCAGACGGGGGGAATGAGGGGAGGGGAGGTAGAGGGGCTCTGAATGGAGTCCCAGTGACAGCGGAAGGAGGCCCCACAAGAGATCAAAGGCCCAGGAAAGAACAGAGGGTCTGGGGCTGCCCTTTCACCCACACAGCTATTCAACGCCTGGCCTGCGCTGCCAAGTCCAGCCTCCACCTTCTGGGGGAAGGGCATCCATCCCCTCAGGCCCAGAACCCCTGGCCCCTGACTTGTAAACCTGAGATCTAAATCTCTGCTTGTGGACCCTCTGAGAGACTATGCTGCACACCTGGCCTGGACAGCACTCGGACTGATCTCAGAATAGACACCAGCTGGCTGCTAGCATCCTCTTCACTTAGCCCAAGCACAGGGCAGGCAAGAAGCATTAACAGCAGACAGCAAGTCCGGTGCAGGAGACAGCAAGCAAAGCCTCCTCCAGACTGAAGCAGTCATAGATGCACACATTACCCAGAGTGTAACAGAAGCTGCACACCGGAGTCCAAAGCAGAACAAATGCTTCTGACACACCCTGGGCCAGCCCTACCCATACCCTCAGGGACAGGCTGATCACTACCTGTTGGGAACAAGGCTCCTGTGCAAGGCTGCCTCTGAACGAAGCTGAGTCTTTTAACCTGCCTCCCACCTCAGGAGTCAGAGCCCCGAGCCATTGCCGAAGTCACAAAATAGTACATCTGAGATTTGGGGATGGAGGTTACATTCATTTACCAAATGATCTTAGAGCCAAATGTCCTGGGGAACATCCTGGAATATCTAGATAAAACAGGTCCCTGGCAAGCCCCTGTCTGACCATATTCGGCTTTAGTACTACTCACTGGCTTCGTTTTTCTGTAGAACACAAAATACCAGACAATGGCATTTGTTGTCAAGAAGGTAGAAACCCACCACCAGCATTCACTCTCCTCACTGACTGTGAGCCTCCTACAGGCATGAGACATATCTGTTCTTCCTGGGAGCATTTAGTGAGCACTGCTATGTGTCAAGAACCTGCATTCAAGCCACATTAGCCAATAGAGATGCCACTGGTCACTAGTGACTTTCAGACCCTTGAAGTGTAACTAGAGAAACCAAGGAAGCAAATTGTTCATCTTGTGTATGCTTTATTTATTCATTGATTTATTGTTTGGTGTGGGAGGTGGTGCTCAATATGTGGTACCGGGGATTCAAATAGGTATTAGCCACATGAAATGTAAGTTCCTGAACCCTATACTATCACTCCATTATTTTACTTTTGATTAATTTCAATTTAAAAATAGAAGCAGTGAAAATACATCTCCCCACCCCCAGGTCCAGATAGATAGTCCTTAACTTGCATGTAGCCTACCCAGGTTTGATCTGGGTACCCCTTGCCCTGCTAAGAATAATGCCTGAATGCAGAGCCAGAAGTCATCACCCAGGTATGGTGCTAAAACAAAACACAATACATTCTTCCCCTTGCTAAAATGCCCCCTCCCTTTCAGGGAGATAGCTCAAAGAGTTAGTGCCTACATGGGGTTCCCCGAGGAGAGCCCATAGAGCCTCAGAGTTTGAAGTAACCCTTGAGCACTGCCAGGTGTGACCCCAAAATTAATCAATTCACCCATCGAATGTCATTTCCAATAAGAAGCTCATTCAGGTCCTTGAGGTCAAAACGGACCCCTCCCTGCTTTGTTCTCCACTCCAGCCACATCCCCTCACACTGCCCAAATGATGAGGTGACTTTAGCTTGTCAGGCTTGGCCTCACCAACCTTTGACTCTAAAGAGCAGCCCTTTGGCATTGGACACTGTTACTGCCTATAGCAACAGCTCGTTCAGTCTAGAGAAGCTGTGGCCCAGGAAGAGAGGAAGCCCAGCCTTTGGAGAAGTGGAATGAGGACCTGAGCATCTTCATCTTAAACCCTTGCCTTCTAGTTCCATGGTCCTGCTCTCAGGTTGCTGAGGGCTTTTAGGAAAACTGATGCCAAGGTCTGCAGTCTCTGCAGTCTCAAAGAGCCAGCCCTCCCGGCATCTGAAAATTTCCTTATCTCCCCAGCGATTGATCCTTTATTTCCTCTTCACACTCAACCATGTCCAACCTGCTAGCCATGTCCTCCTATTGCAAATCCTTCTTTGCACTTTCCAAGGCTCTGCCCAATCTCAAGCTGCTTCCCTCCAGGGTAGGAGGTGGGCAGCAAACAGCTAGACAAGAGAGCAGGGAAGTGGAGGGAGAACTATCAATAAACAATTGATAATTGTTTATATACCAATAAAATTGGTAGATAGGACTGAGAAGATGTTTGCTCTTCAACCTTTCAACCCTAGAGCCAACACAAGGATCCAGGGTGAGGTTTGCCGAGGGAGATTGGACCTGTGCAGTAGGGAGCACTCCATAGCAATCGCTCAGACTGTTTGAGGATGTGAGCAAGGCACTTGACCCACCTCTGTACTTAACCTTGTGGGCTCAAGTAGGCAAGACCTGGGGTGAGGTAAGTGCTTAAAGCCAATTAAACTTCTTGTCCCTTAGCTTCTGGGCCACAGGTTGGAATATTTTTCAGATCTTTCTAGGGATCAGAAAGCTTAACAGAGGGCCTGGAGAAATAGCACAGCGGCGTTTGCCTTGCAAGCAGCCGATCCAGGACCAAAGGTGGTTGGTTCGAATCCCGGTGTCCCATATGGTCCCCCGTGCCTGCCAGGTGCTGTTTCTGAGCAGACAGCCAGGAGTAACCCCTGAGCAATGCTGGGTGTGGCAAGAAAGAAAAGAAAGGAAAGAAAGAAAGAAAGAAAGAAAGAAAGAAAGAAAGAAAGAAAGAAAGAAAGAAAGAAAGAAAGAAAGAAAGAAAGAAAGAAAGAAAGAAAGAAAGAAAGAAAGAAAGAAAGAAAGAAAGAAAGAAAGAAAGAAAGAAAGAAAGAAAGAAAGAAAGAAAAAGAAAGCTTAACAGTAAAGACTGGCCTTGTATGGGCAAGATCTGATTTCCATCTCTAACCCAATAATAATAATAACAATAAATTTCAAAACTGGAAGGCTCTGAAAGATCAACCAATCATACATTTAATTTCAGATACTTTTTTTTTTTTTTGGTTTTTGGGTCACACCCTGCAGCACTCAGTGGTTACTCTTGACTCTACGCTCAGAAATCACTCCTGGCATGCTCAGGCTTTTCTCTTTTTTGGTACCAGGGATGGACTCCAGGGCCAACAAATATACACAAGGAAAGTGCTCCACTGTCCAACTACATTCCTGGCCCCTAAATCTTAATACTCTCATACCTCTAGCGAATAATCACCTATATTCTATTCACATACCTCTAAAGATGGGATACTCATTGCCTATTGAGGCAGCCCTGCTCTGCCCTTGATCACTGTCTTATTTACTGAATTTTTATTTACTGTTATATTTTTCTTACTGATGTTTTCTCCTGAGCTGAAATCACGGCATGTGCCACATCCTAGACTTGAAGTCCACACAACTAAGGCACATTCCTCTTGCCCCCAGGTTAGCCTGTCTGATAATTGTTAATAATTGTTGGGGTTTCTTTTCTTTATTTATTTTGGGGATCTTGGGGGCTATTCCAAGCTCTGTGCTCTAAGGTTCTAAGATTACTCTCAGGGGCCATGAGATGCTGGGGACCAAACCCAGACCTCCTGCATACAAAGCCTATACTCCACCCACTGAGCCATCATCTGGCTGTTCACCATAAGTAACAGTGATAATCTAGACCTGCTCCTTCTTCTCTTCTTATCCAGACCCTTTTTCCACCAGGTTCCACTCATCTGGATACATTTCAACTGGTCATTGTCCCTCTGAAGGGTTAATGCCCTAGGTGGCCTCCAATCCTTCAGTAATGCTCTGGATAGCACAGAGGAGCCTACACTGCCCAATCTACCATTCTGACCCCATTTTGCTCCCTAGAGGCTGAACAGTCTCTATGGGCCTGAGAACAGATTCCACACCTCACAAACACAGTAAGCGCCCTTCTCAAAGGCAGGACCCATATGTTTGCAGGCCAGAATCAAACTAGATTTTTTTTTTTGTCTCCAAAACTCTCTGGATCCCTCTCCAGGCAAATCTCCCTCTAAGAAAGCCTCACTTCACCCTAATCACACACAGCAACACATCTGGGCACTCACCTGGGTCACAGCTGCTATGAGTCCAGGTGACTCAGGGAGATTATATGGCAGCACTCATCTCCTAAACCAACAGAGGCAGTGGACCCACCGCCATCCTCAGAACTCAGCACAAAAGTTCACCAAGTTAAACACTTGTGCCATCTGCTCCAAGAGTTAGGAGCAAAGGAACAGAAGGAGGTAGTTTCCAAATGCCATGAATCACCACCCACACCACCCCTTACATCCCCCATTAGAACCCAAAGGCCCAGTCCCACCACTGCCATTACCCAAAGACCCCCAGCCAATCCACCGCTGGGCTGACTCAATTTTCTAGTTACAGATCTTAAGTACTTAGGCATGTGCTCGCAAGCACAAGAGTCCCTTACAGGAGCTGAGAAAGGGAATCGTGCCCAGGAACAGAATAATTGAATCAAGATTTCTGTCACGGGGCTCTCAGGCAGGGCTTTTTTTCCCTTCCTTTTCTGGGGAAGGTTTTACAGAGTCCCAGAAGTCTGTTTCTCTTCTCAAACCCATTAATGTCAGCCTGCACTGCCAGCAGCCCATCCAGAGAGAGGTCACCAGGTTAAGGCGGGCACCAGCAAGACAAGCCAGCTAGGGAGGGTAGCTCAGTGGGGGGCTGAGGAAAACCAACTGTTTTGGTTTTGACTATCATTTTGCAATTCCCAGATGTATCTGCCCATCCTTCTATGGGATCCCTGTGAGGTGGGTATAAAAGCTGATTCATTTCCTCACCCCACTCAAGCCCCATCACCTGAGTTGGGAGATAGAGCCACTCTAGAGCCTCTAGGAGAGGACCCCTGACCCCCTCTTCACCTCCTATGAACCCCATTCAGTGCAAGATCCCAGCAGCTCCCTCCCCACGAAGGGGGCAGCAGTATTACGTTTCATTGCCACCATTTTTGACTACACACTTTTTACAACTTTTTTTTTTGTTTGTTTGTTTTTTTGGGCCACACCCGGCGATGCTCAGGGGTTACTCCTGGCTGTCTGCTCAGAAATAGCTCCTGGCAGGCACGGGGGACCATATGGGACACCGGGATTCGAACCAACCACCTTAGGTCCTGGATCGGCTGCTTGCAAGGCAAACGCCGCTGTGCTATATTCCCGGGCCCGCTTTTTACAACTTTTTACAGACCCCACCAGCCTAATTTTTCTTGGGGGTGAAGATAGAGTGTGGGAGAGACAGGGAACATTCACAAACTCTACAAAACCTCTCAACAGGGCTCAAACCACCGATCCCAGCCTCCCTTTCCCCCTACCCAAGGCTGGTGCAGGGCTTTCCATAAACAACATTGCTTCCATTCCTGACCCACCTGTGAGGCTCCAGGCTCCTGGATAACCCACAGACCAGAGTCTGAGCAGGAGACTGCAGGGGATTCCCTTACCTTCCTCTCTCTTGCGCTTGTTGGTGTCCGCGCTGGGGGATGTGATGCCCAGGATGCCGCTGATCGAGTACGAGGAGCCGGCCGAGTCGGTGCTCACCGATGACACCTGCGTCACGGAGCCCGTGGACACTGCGCGGAGGGAGAGGGCGGTCAGGCCCGGCAGGAGCGCTGCGCGGGCGGGCGCGTCAACGGAGACAAAAACGCTGGCACTGCCCAGATGGAGCCTGCGAGAGCAGAGCGAGCCCGAGCGAGCTGCCGCTGAGCCGCACGGAATGGCTGACCCAACTGGGGGACATGCCTGGCTGCTGGCCCGGTTCTCAGAGAAGAGAATTTAGAACCTGGGGCCATGCCTTATTGGATCTGTGCAGCTGAGAAAAAGAAGCGCTGGGAGGGAAAGAGGGGTCACCACCAGTGAGCGGTTCAAAAAACATAGGGGTGGGGGGAAAGTCATGAGGCTCATTTATAAGCCTAGGCAGACACAAATGTTATCTGCCCATTTCTTTTTCTTTTTAAATTTGTGTTTGTTTGGAAGCCACACCACTGCGCCTGGCTCTGCACTCAGGGATCACTCTTGGTGGACTCTGGGGTCCATGTGGGATTTTGAGGATTGAACCCAGGTTGGATGCATGGAAAATAAAGCTGTACTGTTTCTGGCCCCAGATAACTGTCCACTTGTACACACAACCACCAAAACTCTCTAGAAGATGTCCTTCTTTAAAAATGTTCCTCCACTGTTTGTTTTTCAACATTATCTCAGTCATACAATACTATGTAAAGGATCAGGTGACACAGAACATGTGTTGATAATTTATTGAGAACTAACTCCACTAGAGTTTAGGGTGTTATCTCATTTAATTCTGAGGACCATCTCACAGGAGGGCCTGTTAGCACAGGTTTCTCCCACTTTTCTTTTTTTTTTTTTTTTTTTTTTTGGTTTTTGGGCCACACCCGGTAACGCTCAGGGGTTACTCCTGGCTATGTGCTCAGAAGTTGCTCCTGGCTTGGGGGACCATATGGGACACCGGGGGATCGAACCTCGGTCCGTCCAAGGCTAGCGCAGGCAAGGCAGGCACCTTACCTTTAGCGCCACCGCCCGGCCCCCAGGTTTCTCCCACTTTTCAAACGGTTGTATATGGGCCACACGGCTCTGAAGAAAAATGTTGTCATTGCTGTTTTTCACAAAGAAAAGAAATCTTAAGCTCTCTACTTTAGCTATCAAAGACAGAAAGGAGTCCACATTAATTTTACTGAGTAGCAAGAAAAGATACCAAACTCCTCCCTGATGAAACTCACCTAATGTGTCACCTCTGCCCTTCCTGGATTTTAGTGTGTTTAAGGTTTGAGTGTTTTTTAGTATGATTAATTTCTTCTTTTTTTTTTTTTTAGTTTTTGGTTTTTGGGTCACACCCAGCAGTGCTCAGGGGTTACTCCTGGCTCTATGCTCAGAAATTGCTCCTGGCAGGCTTGGGGGACCATATGGGATGCCGGGATTCGAACCATCTTTCTGCATGTGAGGCAAATGCTATACCTCCATGCTATCTCTCCTGCCCCAATTTCTTCTTTTTAAGTTCACAAACTGTAAACGTTTTCCTGTTGGATTTACCAGTTAGGGGTAAATCCATGTTTACTTTTCCATATTACACACTCTCACTTTTGAATATTTTCATAGGTACATTTTACTTTGGTGAGGGTAAGGGAGACCTATATCCCACTGAGGGGCAGGGGCACAAGATAAAAGGAAGCAGGCTCAGAAAAAAAAGTAAGTGACATATCCAAAGTCACATGGTTAATAAGAAGCAGGGTTGGGGCCACAGCAATAGCACAGCAGGCTAGGCCACTTGCCTTCTGCACAGCCAACCTAGATTTAATTCCCAGCTTCCCACAGGGTCCACTGAGTACTGCCAGTAGTGCTTCCTAAGTGCAGAACCAGGAGCAACCCCTAAGCACCACTTTGGTGTGATGCCCAAAAACAAACAAATAAAATAAATAAATAAATAAATAAATAAATAAGATTCAAAAGCTTCTCACTAATGAATACTAATGAATACTATTCTTTTCATGAAAGTGGTGTTTCCCACCAAATTGCATGTTGAAGCCTAGGGCTTTTACTCATCCCCATTGAGCAGAGGAGGAAACGAAGTTCAGAGTTACTGAGTCCCTCATAATGGTACATTCCCTCTTTTCAGGTCTACAGACTCAAAATCTATTTCTCTTGCTGGGAAAAGTGAGCAGAGGTCACTGAGTGACTGGGATCAGATCTCAAAGTTCCTCCTTACAAAAATGGTGGGTAAAGGAGCTACAGAGGGCTGGTTGGTGCAAAGGTCATATGAACTCCTGCCCACCAGCTCCTAGTCCAAGGGTGAGACCTGTGACTTATCAGGATCCTCTCTTCTCTTGTTGTCTAGCTGAGTTTCCATTTATTTGCCATGGAAATTTCATCTCAGTTTATTACAAACTTCTAGACCAAAGTTGAGCTGTAACTACCTGGAGACAGATGGGACCACCATTGGCTGGAAATGACTCTGAAAGGGAAGGGGAGCAAGAGAGGGGTTCCCATGGCCAACTCTCGCCCCTGCAGACCTCTGGGGAGCAGGGGCTTGCTTCTCAGATTAGAGTTTAGTTTTAAGTCTTCCTTATGAGCCACAGAAGTGAAAAATCATTAACTTCTCTTTTCCTTCACCAGAAAAAGCTCCTCAAAATAGATTTATGCAAATGTCACACCCATTTCTGTAGTAGGGTACAAAGAACAGAGGAAGGAGGCCTAAGACCACAAGTCCCTGGGCATTTGTGACAACAACTGGCACAGAGACTAGAGGCTCTGCCATGGGGCCCACAGAGCCAAGGATGCTTTATGGATAATTTATGATTGACAGGATTTCAAAAAACATAACTTTTGCCTCCCCCTCCTTGGAACAATACTTTTATTGCCCTAAGCTCCCATTTTTTTATTCTTCCATTAGTCAGTAAAATACGAAGGGACTATACATACATAAGATGTGGTTTTGGAAAGAAAAAAAAAGCACTCTGCTGCTTCATAAGAATCATTAGTCCTCCACACTCAACTATGAGGCTGTGTGTGAAAGTGACCCTGAATTTGACCATCTTTTTCAGTTATGTGGCCTGAAATAGTTAAAGCCACAAGTGAAGTCTTGGCAAGCATTTTCTCCATAGCCAGCTTCTTCTGGTCCCAGTTTCACAAAGCTGAAAGTTCCCTCCATTCTGTTTCTACAACACTCTAAACTTTCTCTCTAAGCTTCCTCTGTGTTTTGTCAACTACTCTTTGTTCCATTCCTTCATAACACCAACCCTGAGAGCCCTTGAGAATAAGAACTTGGTCCTTCTCTATAAAGAGATTCTTCATGATCATGGTCTGCATCACAGGGGCTTAATAAGCAGACTGTGAATGAGTTCCAATATGAAGAATGATTTCATGGGGCCGGTGAGGTGGTGCTAGAGGTAAGGTGTCTGCCTTGCAAGCGCTAGCCAAGGAAGATTCGATCCCCCGTCGTCCCGTATGGTCCCCCCAAGCCAGGGGCAACTTCTGAGTGCTTAGCCAGGAGTAATCCCTGAGCATCAAACAGATGTGGCCCAAAAAAAAAAACAAAACAAAACAAAACAAAAAGAATGATTTAATGACAGGGAGAAATTCTATCTCACCTTTATGCAAGGGTGGGAACACTCAGAGAGCACCTCCACCCTCACATGGGGAAATTGAGGCTCAGAGAGGCAAAAGACTTAATACCCCAGGCAAAACATGTCAGTCCTCTGCATGTTTTCCATCACCACCAGGTCAAGCTTTCAGTGAAAAATGTGACAAGGGTCTGGATGCATCCTACTGTCTGTGTGAGGTGGGATTTACTGTGATTGGCAGGCACTGTGGATAACAGGGGCTATCAGAAACTGAATGGTGATCCACTTTCTTATAATAGAACCATTTTTCACCCAGCTAAATGAAAGGGTATCCTTTATCCCAAGTGAGAAAGTAAGAGGTCTTAAATAGACACGTGTCATTTCACCACCCAGTCTTCACAGGGAGGAGAAGGCAAAGGGAATCCCAGAGAGGTAGGAATTAAGACTTCCAAGCTATAAACTCATCGTCATGCTCAGACCTCCCTGGTGAATGTCAGAAGTCCCCCCCTACCCCTGGCAGCTCTCAACAGCAGTTCACAAAAATATAAGATTAGAGTGAGAGTGAGAGAGAGAGAGAGAGAGAGAGAGAGAGAGAGAGAGAGAGAGAGAGAGAGAGAGAAAGTTTGGGAAGTTTTGCCACATCTTCACTCAAGACTGCAAATGCACAAAGAATTGTAGAAGGGCTGGTTGATAGAAGAAAAAAACACATTCAAAACTACTTACTGACTAATGATGCAGAAAATGTTATGAATAAGTATCCCTTTCTTGATTTATTACTTTAATTATCTGACATTCTATAGACCCCCATTAGTGGATTTTTTTGGCTTAGATTTCAATTTTCTGTCTCATGGTGAAAGCTATTTATCATAATAATCAGTAAAATTCAAAACCTTTTAGCAGTATTTATAAAATTCATTTACCAGGTTCAGCCCTTGGAGAATGACAAAGAAGGCGCATTAGTACGTGTGCCGAAGTGTTTTATGCAGAATTATCTGTCCATAAGAGTGATTAAAAGTTCTTTAGAATATTTGGAACCCATTAGATTTAAAAAAATTTTTTTTAAGTTCTCACCTATACTGTGACTGGAAGCGGGGACCGGCTGGTTGGGTGGTTGCTGTACTTTTGTCCGAATGATCCTGCAGGTAGTTGGAGAAAAAAAAAAAAAGGCTATGTACCATTATGGAGTTGTAATCTCTTCTTGCAGTATCCCCCAAATCAGAAAACCCATATCAAGCTGAATCACAGGCCAGGCTGGGACAGAAGTGTGGGGAGATTATGAGTTGAGGCTGGGAATTGCGTTGTTGGAAGAAATCTAGATTAGAACCAATTCCCTCCCCAACCCCATTTTCTTAGTGTTTTTAGTAGACTTACACCTTTTCCTAGGCCTCAAGAGCCTCTTCTGTAGAGAGAAGCTGTTCATATGACTAACAGGTGTCTCTCCCCCCCCACACCCTTTTTTTTTTTTTGCTCCAATAAATTTTTATTTGCAAAGTAGGCAGACTAATCAGATTTGGCATGCTGACCATTGTTTGCTGATCTTAGATGCATAAATGCTATGTATTGTGTATTAAATTGGATGGAGGTAGTAGTTATACTTAAGAATTCTCTAAGTGTCAGAACTAAAAAGAGAAGAATCTCACTTTAGTTGATGAAGGATCAGAAGTGCATTTCATGTGTTATAGGTTTGTGATGGCCCATTTGCACCAGTGGTTCAGAGTAAAATGTTTCCACTGGAAGATCTGGGACACTATTTGCTATCTCTTCTTGTTTTTGTGCTAAGTACATGTACAGTACTTATCAAAGTATGTAAGGATCCCATCTATGTGCTAGACATATAGTAATTTTCTAAGGAGATGATGATTAATATTCAACTCTGACCACCTATGTATGAAAAATGCCAAGTTTAAAGTGGTCAGAGTATGCACATTGATTCTATGGGCTTAGTAAACAAAATTAGTTGTTTTTTGTGTTTTTGTTTCTGTTTTTGTTTTTTGTTTTGGTTTTTGGTTACACCCGGTAGTACTCAGGGGTTACTCCTGGCTCTATGCTCAGAAATTGCTCCTCGCAGGCTCGGGGAACCCTATGGGATGCCGGGGTTCAAACCACTGTCCTGCATCTAAGGCAAACACCTTACCACTGTGCTATCTCTCCGGCCCCAAACAAAAATGGTTGTATTTGTAGGTTATAAAGGGTATTAGTGAATTCCCAAGTTGGGAGGTGTGGATCTGTAGTTAAAGAAATTGTCTCTTTCCAGTGACCATTGATTAATCAATGTCTGTAAGTACTCCTTTCTTGGAAGCCTCTTCCACCATAAAGGACTCCTTGAATGTCACTAGGAAGTGCCCTTACTTTCCCAGAAATTATCTAGAATGAGGGGACCAAACCAGGTATCATCTCTATATCTGGCATCTTTATCCCCTATTTCTGTGCCTTAGAGAGTCTTGGAAGTAGGTCATGCCACCCCCACTGGCAATAATCAAGAAAGTGAATATATGTGCCTATCTCAAACTAGAAAGAGTTTAAGTTATTCAAGGAGGTCTCTTAAGAAAGAGACTGCTTTTTCTCTTCTGTTTTTGTTTTTGTTCTGATATCTGGATCAAACCCAAGGATCTGATATGCCAAATCTGCTCTTACAATCAGCCAGGAAGCACCTCCTACAAGCCTGATGGGAAAACTTCAAGTGCTGGAGACCAGGGGTATCCAGAACAATCTTTCCTGAGACTTTGGTCCAACTTGGGGGGTAGGAGTTGGGCCACACCTGGCTGCACTCATGGGTTACTCCTGACTCTGTGCTCAGAAATCACTCCTGGCAGGCTAGAAGGACCATATGGGATGCTGGGGATCAAACCCAGGTTTGTCTTGAGTCTGTTCTGAGTCAGCCACATGCAAGACAAATGCCCTACCACTGTGCTATCGCTCCAGCCCCATCTTGGTCCAATTATAATACAAACTTGATTGTATTAAATTGGAGTATCTCAGAGCAGGCCAATAGAACCAGCACCAAACCACCCTTGATGATCTGCAAGAAAATGTCTTCCTAGACATTTTGGAGAAGGGTGGATGGTAATAAATTGCTCAGCTTCATTGGTTCAGTTCTATCTCAGCCTCCCAACTATTACATGTGTAAGTATGTGTGTGCACACATGTGTACAGCTTAGAATAGAATGCAGGGTTTTATACATAAAAAGTATATGCTCTAACACAAAGCTATAGTCTTTGTTAGTAGTTATATTTAAGAATTCTGTAAGTGTCAGGACTAAGAAAAGAGAAGAATTTCAATTAAGTTGATGAAGGATCAGAGGTGCATTTCATGTGCTTTAAGTTATGTAGTGGCCCATTATGTGCTTTAAGTTATGTAGTGGTTAAGAGTAAAATAATTCTTGTTTTCGTTTGCTTGTTGTTGTTTTTGTTTGTTTTTATTTGAATCATACCAGTGGTGTTCAGGGGCTATAGTCCAGCTCAGGACATGCTCAGTGATGCTGGAAGATCATGGTGCAGAGAACTAAACCCACCCACCCATGTAAAGTATATGATCAGTCTTTTGAACCATCTCCCTGCCTCCCATCCCCACCCCTGCTAATCACCTTCTTTTGAAAGAATACTTATTAGAGTTTTTCCTCCAATTATAAAAACAATGCTCTTTAAGGACTATTTGGCAGGTTAAAGAAGATATCTAAAAGTACATTTTGGTGTATTTCCTTTACACTAACATCATTAAGTGTGTCTGGAAACATCATAACAAAATCCAAATTAAAACAAGGATACAGATTTGCATTCTATACTCTTCATTCATTGTTACATGAGAAACTCATCAACACTCCAAACTGTTATTTCTGGATGTTTATTTGAAACTGCGCTGTGCATCTCAAAAACAGAGAGAAAGGATAGAAAGATGCCTCCCCCTTCTCCTCCTTGGACTCAGCCCTCTTCCCTCTGTCTTCTCTGGGCTATGCTCTGGGCATGGGGGAACCTTAGGATCCTTGGTGGATGGGCC
Source organism: Suncus etruscus (assembly GCF_024139225.1). Taxonomy (NCBI): domain Eukaryota; kingdom Metazoa; phylum Chordata; class Mammalia; order Eulipotyphla; family Soricidae; genus Suncus; species Suncus etruscus. The sequence continues at coordinate 63,122,645 of NC_064848.1, forward strand.
TTTCCACAGCCCAACCACAAGCCCCTTAGAGTCCAGACCCCAGGAGCTCAACTAAGGTCTTTTCTTTTTTCTGGTGGTCAATGTAAGTGTTCCTCAAAACCATCCAGAGTAGCTCTCTTTTTCCCCCACTATTTAAATCCAGTATTCAGAAATAATTTGACTAACATATGGCTTATATTGACGGAGACCTCCCAGTAGCACTCTTTTTTGTTTTTAGGGGCCATTTCAGCAGGGCTAAGCATGGGGAAATATAGTGTTAGGGAGCAAACCCAGAGCCTTGCACTTAGTAGGTATATGCTTTATCACATGAACTGTCTCCTTGACTCTATATAGTCTTTTTAACCACCTAGAATTAAGCCAATATTTAATCTGATTTTTGTGTATTCTGCCTTCTCTGTATATTTATAAAAGAGAAATCTAGATATGTTAATGTCTGGGTATACAACCCATAGCTTATTTATATTATGGTTTATTGTTGTATATAAAATATGGTAAAATATATATCATAATTGTGTTCTACTGACATCCAGAATAAAGTCCTGGGTTTTCAAAGCATTGTGTAGCCTTAAGGCTAGACTAGACATAAATCCAAGCAAGGAGACTACTAAACTTTGAATCCTTGTCATTTGATCGCTGCATAATCTTGGGGAAACTGTTTAACATCACTAAGCCTTAATATCTACATCTACAAAATGGGACAATGAATCATTTCTACTACATAGGATTAGTATTAGGATTAAAATAATTCTGCATTGGGGCCAGAGCAAAATGTATAGGGCGTTTCCCTTGCATGCAGCCAACCCGGGTTTGATTCTGGCATCTCATATGATCCCTCAAGCCTGCTAAGAGTAATTTCTGAGAGCAGAGCCAGGAGTAACTCCTGAGTGCTGCTGGTTGTGGCCCAAAAACAGCAACAAAAATAATAATTCAGCATTGAAAATAGTGGCTGCTACATGATAAGTGTTATGTTAAGTAAATTTTTGTTGTTATTTTCATTTGTCAACTTCATAAAGATTAATAACCAGCTTCAATCTTAAAAGGTTCATATTTCCACAAATGCCTTCATAACACAGAAGCAGGGCCATGGATGTAAATTCAGAAGCGAAAAGCATGCTTTGCATGTCTAAGACCCTGGGTTTGATCCAGGGCATCATGAAAACAAAACAAAACAAAGCCAAACAAAACAAAACAAAAAGGTACGTGGGATCCAGGGAGGGGAGGGCAGCCCTCCCAACACCATACTTTTACATTGCAGTGCAACTGTGCTTTGGGGAGAGCAAGCAGAATTGTAAGGGACTCTCCAAAGCTTCCCCTAGGGATAGAGATTTTGCCCATCTGCTTGGCAGCAGCTGCCAAGAAAAGAACAAAAAGCATCATATTCCATTGAGAAGAAATGGTAATAGGAAGAACAAGACTAATTGAATCATAGCAATTATAAAAAAAATTTAAGGGGTCAGGGAGAGAGCTTAAGGGGGTGGAGTACATGCCCTGCATGAACAAGGCCTCAATTCAATCTCTGTCAGTGTATATCCCTTTAGCATTTCCAAGGTGGCCCTTTGTGCCCCACCCAGTCATCACTGGGCTTGATCAACATTACATTGCTAGGCCTGGGCACTAAACTATCCAGACCAGTTGGCCAAGTATCACCAGGAGTGGCCTCTGACTTTTAAGACATTGTTTGGGAGACTGCCCCACCCCCAATTTTTTAAATGGCTATCTCCAAGACTCATCCCAATTAGAGTCCCATGTAGGACCAACTTTAAAACAGAAATAGCTGGGATACTTGGTAGTCAACACTAAAAATTACAGGTCCAGTAACCCCTGAGCGCTGCCAGGTATGGCCCAAAAACCAAAAAAAAAACAAAACAAAAACAAAAAAAGTTACAGGTCCAGGAAGCCCTAGGACCATCCTAGATGTTCTGAGAAAGGAATTCAACAATATATTCCAATATACAGGGAATCTAAAGATCAGGATGCACAAGGAACTTGGATCACACAGTAAGTCAACACCTTAACCTCTATCCTAAATTAAACACCTTTACCCTAGTACTAGAGTGTTTTAACCCTTGTATTATCTTTTCAGCCTCTTTTTTTTTTTTTTTTTTTTTTTTGTGGTTTTTGGGTCACATCCGGCAGTGCTCAGGGGTTACTCCTGGCTTCATGCTCAGAAATTGCTCCTGGCAGGCACGGGGGACCATATGGGACACCGGGATTTGAACCGATGACTTTCTGCATGAAAGGCAAACGCCTTAGCTCCATGCTATCTCTCCGGCCCCTCAGCCTCTATTTTTTTATTTTTAATACAAGTAAATCCACCACAAAAATTTTCATAACGTGACAAATGAATTACATTTGCCTCTCTTTCTCTCTCTCTATCTCTCTCTCTCTCACACACACACATACACACACACACACACACACACACACACACCCATACACAAACAGTGTTGCACTTACTCTGCAACCTCTAACTGCAAGAAATTACAAGCAAACACATTTTCGCATATAAAAGCCCCGGTTTCTGGCTACTCTTTAAGAAAGGGGAAACACAAATGCCTCATTCCTGGCATTGAGTTAATGGGCGCTAAGAAGCTAGAATCCCTTTAGAAATACTTATTCTGGCTAGTTTGCCATAGACCCCTCTTCCCCAACCACCTCCCAACTCGTTGCCTCATAAGTTGCATTTCTTTCTTAACCACACAGAGGCAATGGAGATTGAGACTACACATTACAGGTACCTCCTACCTTGGGACACCCCTGGGTCCCATAGCCTGGAGCCTGACTTTGGCCAAGTCTCCTCTGCAGAAGAGGAAAGTCTTGTAGCTTTATGTCCTAGAAATCCCACAGCAAGGTAAACCAAAAGTATAAGGAAGCACCTCATCACCCAGACAAAGAATAGGAAGTATAAAAACGTTTCTTTGTTTTGTTTTGTTTTGTTTTTGTGTGTATGTGTGGTTTTTGGGTCATATCCGGCAGTGCTCAGGGGTTTTTCCTGGCTCTGTGCTCAGAAATCGCTCCTGGCAGGCACGGGGGACCATATGGGACGCCGGGATTCGAACCGATGACCTTGTGCATGAAAAGTAAACATCTTACCTCCATGTTATCTCTTCGGCCCCTAAAAACGTTTTTTAAATAAAAACAAAATAATAGTGGGCCGGAGAGATAGCATGGAGGTAGGGCATTTGCCTTGCATGCAGAATGACGTTGGTTCAAGTTCCGGCATCCCATATGGTCCCCTGAGCTTGCCAGGAGCAATTTCTGATCATAGGAGTAATCCCTGAGCGCTGCCGGGTGTGATCCAGAAAACCAAAAATAAATAAATAAATAGGAAATATTTCCCCCAACAAGCCATTACAATAGCTACTCCCTCGTCTGGTTTAGTGCCTACTATACTGCCCAGACTTCTTCAGATGTACTAGGATCCCAACCTGCACAAGGTATTATTCAGGAACAGACAAAGCCCGACATACCTGACTCCTCTCTCTGCTCAGCTCCCAGCCATCAGGGTCAAGGGAAAGGGAAACATTGAAAGAAAAAAAAACTCACTCTCAGTTTATGCAAGAGAAGCAGTTGAACCACATGAACCTTGAATGACTAAGGTTCAGGGTACTTGAATTAGTACAGAAGGAATGGATTTGGGGACCTGGGAAGACCTCAGAGATATTATAATCTGATTGTTTCTTTCTGCCAGGGTTGAGGGGTTCGTTTTTGCCCAGAAAGGCTCTGCATTGACCAGGGTTGGGTATGACCTTGAAAAAGCAGGAATAGCTTGCCTTTTCTGTCTGCTAGATTCTCTTCTTTAGAGAACAGTCATTCTTGTTCTTCTCCCAACTTTGTCCTTGCCTTGGAAGGGTTTAAATAGAGACTGTACTACCTAAGAAACTTCCCTTCTGACACTCATTTTGAAAGCTCTGAGATCAGACTAGAAAGAAGGACCCCTTGTGGTTCCTGAGGATACCCAAGCCTGGCACTTAAGATACACCTTAGCGTCACTCCTAGAGATTACAGACTCACACCCAACCTTCAGAGCCTTGGGCCTCAGGAAAGGAAGCACTTTGTTAAGGTCACACTTAGAGTTTGTGGCAGAGCTAGGACAAGAAATGGAATTTCCCAACTCCATTCCAAGACATTACTTCTTAAATTGTGCCCGAACTGGAGGCATTTCCTGACATGCATCAGTGCCAAGATTTGGAGCTTGGAGGCCGGAGAGATAGCATGGAGGTAAGGCGTTTGCCTTTCATGCAGGAGGTCATCAGTTCGAATCCCAGCGATCCATATGGTCCCCCGTGCCTGCCAGGAGCAATTTCTGAGCCTGGAGTCAGGAATAACCCCTGAGCACTGTCGGGTGTGAACCAAAAACCACAAAAAAAAAAAAAAAAAAAAAAAAGATTTGGAGCTTGAACTTTCAAGGGCTGGACTGGGGCTGGACTGGTGACACCAATCAGGGCAAGTGGTAAAAGAAAGGAAGGTTATCTTCTGGCTCAGAAGACTCATTCATCAGAACAGGGCCTCTTCCTTTGCAGGGAAGAGAGAGGTAGTAGTGAAACCTACCAGGCCACACTGGAGAACTCTTTTATTCATCATCAGGCACACAAAAGGCATCTTGGCAGGAGAGACCAGATCTCTGAGGAAGACACAGCCAGTGCTCCACTCCTCCCATACTCCTAACCCCCTCACCTGTTGATAGAACTGACGCTGGGCACCGTGTCGTTGTCACACACCCGTTCGGCAAGCAGCCGGTCCCTGATCTCCCAGGCAAACATGGTGGGATTTTGGCGTTTATACTCGGCAATTTTCTCCACCACTTTGGGCGTGGCAACCTTTGGCTTAGAACCTCCAATTACTCCCGGCTTGATGCTCCCTGTCTCATAATACCTAGGATCCAAGAAGAAAGAAACTAAAGTCAAAAAGAATCATTAAAATGGATATTGGCAACAAAATATTGGGCCCCTCAGTTCAGATCAGCATAGTCCAATAAAGCAGAGTAGAGACTTAAACATTTAGGCTTCTGAACATTTGAAATGAGCTAGTTTGAATTAAGATACCCTGTCAGTGCAAGATATATACCAGAGTTTTAAATTTCAGTATAGGAAAAGCATGCACTATATCTTGTTAATAAATGATAATTCAATAAGGAAATAAAAAGACATGCTTTTTGTTTTTTTAACTTCAAAAAATAAATGTTATAGTGATTATAAATTGAAATAATATTTTAACCTATTAGGTTAAAAAGAATATATATGTGATTTAAATTAATTGCACATGCTTCTCCTTTATTATTTTCAATGCACAAAAATTTCTTTTAACTTCAAGGTCAGTGTTGAAGAAATAATATAGTTGGTAGGAAGCTTTCCTTGCACATGACAGACTCAGGTTCAATCCTTGAACCCCACTCAGTTCCCTTAGCCCCACCAAGAGTGATCCCTGAATGCAGAGCCAGGAGTCAGCCCTGACCACTGCCGATGTACCCCAAAATCCATTATAAAATAAAACTTTTAGGTCAGCAGTAGAGGATATACTTTGCAATATGAGGTTTTGGGTTTGATATCTGCAACACATACATAGCTCACTTTCTATTTCTACTGGATAGTGCTGGTCAGGATGCTAAATTTCCATTAATTAATGCTTTCATATCTATTGATCATTTTATAGATAATAGAAATCTGTGTTTCCATTAATTCCTTTAACAGCTCTCAATCCCATTTGAGTAACTGAATGAATACATCAATAAACAAGTCTCATCTTTAGGTATAAAACAGAGATTCAGAGAGATTAAAACAATTTTCCCAGTATCATACCAGACTAATTAGATAACCGAGGCTAGCTAACTGGTGGCCCAGCCTCCTAAACTGAATAAAATGTTTCAAAAACTCTGATCGGAACTCTTCATTTCTCAGCTCTTCCATCCAAGGAGAGATCTGTGTTCTGTGAATGTGGATCTAAAAATGCAACTTGCTTTACCCTGGCATAAATAAAAAGGAGTGCTGAATTCCGCAAGTAACTGTAAATATGTATTGTATGTTAAGTCAAAACCCAAGAATTTTGTTTGTTTGTTTTTGGACCACACCCAGTGACATTCAGGGGTTACTACTGGCTATGTGCTCGGAAATCACTCCTGGCTAGGGGAACCATATGGGATGTGGGGGATCGAACCAAGGTCCATCCTGGGTCAGCTGCATGCAAGACAAACACCCTACCACTGTGTTATCGTGCTAGCCCATAAACGCAATAAATTAAAAAAAAAAAAAAGGTCCCTGCAGCTCTTCAGGGACTTCCCCGAAGTAAATCGGTGCTTCTAAGGACATTTCCATGCTATCAGCTCTCCCTCATTAAGGCAAATAGGATGTCAGGCGTTTACAGGAAAATCGAGAAGAGTGCCATGGAAGATCATTTTAGGGGGAGAAATTACTTGCTTCCTTTCTGATTCTAGCGTTTTTTATTGGATATTCTCTTGCCACTTACAGAGGAATCATTGGCTTCCTCTTGGAAAATGAGATTATATTGTAGTTGGGGGGGAAGGAAATTTTAGAAATGACTGGTAATTTTCACAACTGAGTTTATTAAAAAATAAAGGGGGGACCAGAGTGATAGCACAGCAGGTAGGGCATTTGCCTTGCACACGCTAATCCTGATTCTATCCGCACAGCCAGGAGTGACCTCTGAATGCAGAGCCAGAAGAATCCCTGAGTGCTGCCCCAGTATGGCCCAAAACCCAAAAAAGTTAGTAAATAAATAGAGTAAGAGGGGATTCTTCATGATAGAAGAACAAGGGTCACCCAGAACTATGCCCGGTTTCATTTACAAAAATGCTGACATTTTCAGCCTGAGGCATGTCTGGTTGGACATTAAATATCTTAGAAGCAATAATATAGATGTGGAAATTCTACTTTTTGTTGAAATGAGTGTGCGTTTACATATTCTGACCATACCAGAAACTCAACTTACCCTCTCTCTGTCACTGCTAAGAAAAACATTTAGTCATAATTGTTAGAAATATCTCAGTAGGGGCCGGCAAGGTGGTGCTAGAGGTAAGGTGTGTGCCTTGCAAGCCCTAGCCAAGGAAGGACTGCGGTTCAATCCCCTGGCGTCCCATAGGTCCCCCCAAGCCAGGGGCAATTTCTGAGCGCTTAGCCAGGAGTAACCTCTGAGCATCAAATGGGTGTGGCCCGAAAAAACAAAAAAAAAAAATCTCAGAAATTATATTTTGCCAGAAGGCTAGAAAAGTAACTAAATCCAGGTGCAGAGCAATATGTAGCCTCCAAGTCTGCTTAGATTTTGCAAGAAGTTATTAACAAATGACAATCAACTCAGTAATGAGGCCTTCTAGTTTCAGACGCACAGTGTACAGAGCTCTGTGTTGGATTCCCTTCCTCTTACACCAATCCTGAGAGACTCATGGAGTTTGGTAAAAGGGAAAATGTATCATCACAAGATAAAGTGACTTGCTGTACCCCTTTCTGCTGGAAGTGGAGAGCAACCCGAGCTTTCAACCTTGACCCTAAATCCAGAGTTTTCCTGCTAGAGTTGACCACTGCTATGACTATAAAAATGAAGGGACATTGGGGCCGGAGAGATAGCATGGAGGTAAAGCGTTTGCCTTTCATGCAGGAGGTCATCGGTTCAAATCCCGGCGTCCCATATGGTCTCCCGTGCCTGCCAGGAGCAATTTCTGAGCCTGGAGCCAGGAATAACCCCTGAGCACTGCCGGGTGTGACCCAAAAACCAAAAAAAAAAAAAAAAAATGAAGGGACACAAGGACAGTATATCAGATAGGGCACTTGACTTGCATGCAGCTAATAGGACACCCCATATGAGCCCCTGAGTAATCACAGGAGTGATTACTGAGCACAGAGCCAGGAGTAATCCTGTAGCACTACAGGGTGTGTCCTCCCAAAAGATAACAAAAATTAAAACAATAACATGATGCTAATGCCACCTTGAAATCACACAGATGCATCTCCCCCCTAATCTGCTCACTCAGCCAATAGTTGCCTAGTGCCTATAGGAACAAGAGTGACAAACAGATGGCCCTGAGCCAGGAACTCTGAAGAAGAGTTGAAGGGATGCAATATTCCTGGAGCAAGCCTAGGCATGAGGCAGGGTGAAACCCCCACTCTCCTGCTTCTTGCCTGGCTTTTGTGGCTATGAAGGCACTGAGGGTTCTCCAGCAGTGCCAAATGTGGTCTTCACACAAGAGGTCTCTGTCTCCCTGGCACAAGGACCAGACACTTAAAAAGGCAATCTTGGAACTTGAGAAACCTCACTGTATCCAAAGAAGGGCCAGGCAAACCAATCACCCTTTTTCCCCAGAAAAATATCCACTTCAACTTCACTCCAACAGGTACAGATAAACCAGCCTACAGTGGGGCAGAGCAAAGAGGTGTCCTTAGGGAAGGAGTCAAGAGGTAAAGGGACTCACCAAGGACACTAAAACTAACTTGCTCTTGGGGGCCGGAGAGATAGCATGGCGGTAAGGCGTTTGCCTTTCATGCAGGAGGTCATCGGTTCGAATCCCGGCGCCCCATATGGTCCCCTGTGCCTGCCAGGAGCAATTTCTGAGCCTGGAGCCAGGAATAACCCCTGAGCACTGCCAGGTGTGACCCAAAAACCAAAAAAAAAAAAAAAAAAAAAACTAACTTGCTCTAAGACTCTGGATCCTGAGCTTCTTGAGCATCCCCGTGATCCCCATTTGGGTAACAGGCACATGTTTGCCCTGCGCTCATGCAGACAGACTAGTCAGACGGTGAAGGAAAGCTTTACAAAGCCCAGATAGCACGTGCTGCAGATTAAGGCCCTCAAAGTAGTTGTGGCTGTGGCATATGGCCTCCACAGCTCCAAATCACATAACCCTCCCACACCAGATTTCAGGAAAAGAATACAGCAGTCTGGCTTTTGGGGGGGGCCCATGGGGCTTTAGGGGTCTCACAGGCCACTAGCTTGTGCCTCTTGAACCTCTCTAGAATGGACTTGTGTTCTGTGGTCCTAGTGCCCCTGCCTCACCCGACCACCACCACCACCCAGCAGTCTGCCCTTCTTCCTGAGACGCCAGGGTTCCCCTGCCTGCCTTACCCAAAGCCTCTGGAAAACAAAAGTCACCACAGAGTCTCTACAGTTTGTCACCCCCTGTGCATCCATCAAATTCTTTAAGGACCAAAAAGAAAAAGAAAAAGGAAAAAAAAAGGCAAAACAAAACATCAATGGCTGGCAAAATTATCCCAGTTCGAAAATCCCTAGTCATACTGTTTTAGGGCTGAACATGTTTCTTAAAAGGCAGTTCTAATTAGAGTGACATTTTGTCCACTGTGGTTCTTAGTTATGAAAATAATGAGCTATGAAATTCCAATTTATTGTTGACAACTTAAACGGTCAAGCACCCGAGCGGCACGGAACTTCTCAGCGCCACTCTACCTACTGACATATCTATTCGGGACCAAGGGCCCTGCCTTCTGCACCTGGCAGGACCCTGTCCCCTTCAGTCTTCAGAGGAAATCTGGCACTCGGACCTGACACCCTCACATCTGGACGCCTTCTCTTGAGAAGGGTTCATCCTCATGTCCTGAGATTTTGAATATCCAGAAACATGTCAGATCAGAAGAGATGTTTCAGAAAAAAAAAAATTAAAAAAGAAAAACGAAAGAAAAGCCTTCCCTCTCTCTCCCTCAGTAGAAAAAGGCTGACCCAAAATATCAAAGACCTGTTTGGTTGCACGAGTCTGAGTCTAAAATATTTCTTTTCTCTCTATTTCTCTTTCTTCTCTCTCTCCCTATCCTGTCTATTTTTCTTTCTCATGCTCATTTATCTTTGCTTTCTCTTTTCTCTATCTCCCTTGCCTCTATTTTCCTCTTCACCTCTTGCTCTATCTTCCCACTAACAACATCACTGTTCTCCCCAAATACCTTTCCCCTTGAAAACTCTAGCAGGGAATCTCAGGTTTGGTGCATGCTAAAAAAAAAAGGAGCAGAACCCACAGCCCAAATGATTTTAGAAATAGTGGAATCCGGGCCTGGAGAGATAGTACAGCGGTGTTTGCCTTGCAAGCAGCCGATCCAGGACCTAAGGTGGTTGGTTCGAATCTCGGTGTCCCATATGGTCCCCCGTGCCTGCCAGGAGCTATTTCTGAGCAGACAGCCAGGAGTAACCCCTGAGCACTGCCAGGTGTGGCCCAAAACACCAAAAAAAAAAGAAAAAAGAAAAAGAAATAGTGGAATCCATATCCCTTAAATGACCCCCAGACCCTTATCTCTTATCCCAGCTTCTCATGACCTCCAGAAAGACTTCCAGGGTTAGAAATGAAGGCTCTCTCCATCTGAAAAAAAAAATGCCTTAAATCCAGAAATTTGGAAGGGAAGCACAAGCAGAAATGTATCATGTTCCTGACATTCTTCAAAATATGCTTTTTTTTTTTTTTTTTAAATTCAGGAATCGATTCTCAACCCAAAGGAAAGGCACAGGACAAAGGTTACTCTCTGACTGGAAGAGAGAAATCCTGGGAGAGTACCGAAAACCTCGACCCAAAAATGCTCCTGGCTGCCAGAGCAGAACTCAAACAACTTCACACGTCTGTAAGCAAACCTGTAGCTTGTGCTTGGGGGTATGCTGAGCTGCCAATGCTCTTAGCAGGCCTTTCAGCTCTTCCCCGCCCAAGTAACTGACCAGCGATGGACCTGGGTCAGTAACTCGGCCTTTCTAGGTTTGCTTAAACACTGCTGTGGATTGTGCTGAGGCTCACTCGAGAGAGAAAATAAACTCGCGTTAAGAAGCTGTGTGGCCCTGGGGGAGAATCGGTATTGTTAGTATTTTGCTGGTAGCAAATCGCCAGGTCAAGTGGCACATTTCAAATGTCAGATTTGAGAGTTAGTGTTTGCTTGGGCTTTTTTTTCCTCTCTAATTTAATATATACTTAGGAGGCCTGTCACTGAAAGAAACAAAGCACATAGAACGAAAGGACAGCAGCCCCACATAATGAGGTTGATGATAACCCAAAAGAGCAGTTGGGAGGTTGCAGGAGTGGGGAGAATGACAGCTGACTTTTCAAAGACATGAAAAAAAAATTGAACTCTGGGGACTTTATAACTTGTGGATTGTCCAAGGAGTACTAGGTAAACAGGCCCTAGTCACCTGGGTATGTCCAGGAATTTGCCAAGAACCTCTAACTTACTCCTTATTCTAATTGAGCAGGCTTTAGATTTAGAAAACATATCATCCTTCTAGACTATCACCCTATTTTACATGTCACTTGAAACATGGGTTTTCCAGGGATATTTTGATCCGAGTGGCACTGAAGGGTTTCAGAAACCCAGAGAGCTGTGCATATGAGGGCCCAGGGGCACCAGGATCCTCACTATGACCACTACAAAGTCATGATTTGAGGTGGTTATTTGAAAAGGGAAGCCTGAAGCACCTGCCTTTACCTGCCAAGAATTTTGCTGACACAACCATGGCTGACTCGAAGCTGCCTGGAGATGTCGCAGGGCCTGACACCTTGGTGAGCAAGTTCCACTATCCTTTGGCGGACTACATCCGGGAGTGGTCGTCCATTCACAAAAACCCCCCCAAGCTGATTCACTCCTCCATGTCCTGAAATAGATCAGAAACAAAAGGCAAGGAAAAGGGTGGTTAGAACCAGTCACACAGTAGAAGTGCCATTGTAAGCACCCAAAGCCCCTCTGATTAAAAATGACCATAGGAGGGATGTGTTGAGCTTGGAATCTTATTGGGCTGACTCCATGAGCACCTGCAGGCTGCTTTTGAACACTAATTTTCATAGTCATCTCTCTTTGGCCTGTTAATTGGACTACTGAATGCCAACATATCCATGCTATGTTTCCTTTAGTTGCTAAATGTTCCTTGCAATTTGTTTGAAACAATGGAATATGTAAAAACCCCAATCTAGACTAAGGATACAATATGCATGCATTATGCTAAAGTCTAAATCAGAATTTGAGGAGAAAATGCATTTTAAATAATTGAATTTAAAGATAAATTTTAATACTTCAAGTAATAACTTTTATTTAAAGCTATTTCAAAATTATTTGAAAGCTATTTTTTTTTATTTTTGGGCCACACCCAGCACTGCTCAGGGGATACTCCTGGCTGTCTGCTCAGAAATAGCTCCTGGCAGGCACAGGGGACCATAAGGGACACCAGGATTCGAACCAACCACCTTTGGTCCTGGATCAGCTGCTTACAAGGCAAATGCCGCTGTACTATCTCTCCGGGCCCCTGAAAGCTATCTTTTAAAGTGAAAAAAGACACCTAGATCTCGGTGTGGGCATATAATGGTGATGGAGAATGATTCTTAAATCAGCAATCTAGGGAGAAGCCAGTATTTTTTCTTGAACACATTTATCTTTCTCCTTACATTTTTCTAAATAAAAACATTTTAGTTTTTAAACAACACAAAATAAACAAATCACCAATCTAAATAAAGGGTTAAAGTTTTAAAAAATAATATTTAATCATATCTGCAGAATAGTAGACAAAACCCAACCACTTCTCTGATTTAAAATAACAAAAATAACCCTTCATACAGTGGTGGTGTAGGGAGTAATACACAAATAAGGTGCTGCTGACATGCAGCCATGACCACTGCACCTTGCTCAGAACACACAAAAGAAAGGGGGGTCGGAGGATCACATTCTACTCAACTGCATCAGGATTTGTGATAAAGAAGTTTCCTTGGACTTTTTGGAGTGTTTTTGCAATTGACAAAGAGATTTTCTTTGGTTCATGGGAAATGCAGAAGCTAGGAGAAGACCTCGGTGTCTCACTTTTCTAAGGATTCAGGAATAGATTTTAAGTAGAGTGGAGGAAAGTATATTCTCCACCCACAAAGCTCCTTCTCTTACATCACAATGTCTCTAGTGGGAAATGAAGAACCAAATGAATGAAGAGTCAAAGAAGCAGCAAAGACAGTGATCTGGTGTAGCTACATCATTGACCTTGGAGCTGTTAATCAGCTGCTAACTGGCTGACATCCCTGAGAACTGTCAAAAGCCAAAAGCCAAGTGCAAGCATTTACCAATGCTACTGGCAGCTAAGAGGCCAGGGGAAGAAGAGGGGGGCATCTCCTTCAAAATTGGTACTTGACTGGACTGAACTGCACCAAATAACTAGAGCATCTCAGCACTTTATACACACACACCAGCTCTAAAACCTAAACCAGCACCTAATTTTAGCTCTCCATCCACCCCCAGTACCCAAGTACTACTGAGACTCAGCAACCACACCTAAAATGAAGAGAGAAAACACCTAGAACATAATCAATTACCTAAAACTGCTAGAGAAAATCACTGATGTATCCCATGAGTCCAAATCAAATATTTCTCCAAATTTCCAAATTCTGACTAATTTGAAGAAAACGTAATTTTATAGATAACTGTAGTACTTAGTTCTAGTTCTAAACTGAATTTCTCCCTGCTTTTCAAAATGAAATTCACTCTGTTTTTATTGTTCTGAAAGCAATAGGAAAACAATCCCTAGAATTTTACCATGAGAAACCCAACTGTACAGTCCATCTGAATTACCAAGACTGCAGGGAATCCTGGTAAAGGATGTAGTGAGGCTTTGTTCTGAGATTGGAACACCTAATTTTAAAAATATTGTGAAAGGAGATGCAGTTATAGCACAATGAGTAAGCACTTGCCTTGCTTTGCACGCAGCTGAGCCAGATTTGATCCCCAATATTGTCCCCAAATCTTGCCTAAGCACATCCAGTGTTGCCTCCAAATAAACAAACAGCAACCACCAAAAAAAGCAGAGAAGATCTTTCAAGAAGGGGTTGTATTTAAAAATAAAACATTTTTTTGAAATAGGTACAAGATCTTTTGGGAGAATAAATAAGGTAAAACTGTCCAGCATACTTTTAAGAGAACATTAATGAGGCCCACCTCCATTTACTTGTTGCTTAACACCCATGGCAACTAAACTTTCTACCCAAACACTGCATCAATTTAAGATTCAAAGGATCTTAAATTCTGAGAGCAGAGTTGCAGACATGTGTGCATTTGGGGAACATTTGTATCGCAGGAGGGAAAACTCTGACATGGTATATGACAGCAGGTCCCCAGACTCTGACTAGCAGTGCTCTTCTTGAGTCTAATTCCCATGTCCACAACTGCCACCAGACACCAGACAATGGGTGGGGGGGGTGAATATCCCTCAATTTCCTGAGGGAAAAAACCCAAACCCACTTGGTTCGGTCACCATCAACCAATTGAGCCTTTTAAAGGGTAAGAGGGGGGATTTATGATGGTGCCCTGAGCCATCTTCCACTTAGTTGATATTATAAAGAGTAAAACTAAAAAGTATGAGGACAGATGGAGAGAGAGAGAGAGAGAGAGAGAGAGAGAAGAGGTATGCAAAGAATAGGACTAGATGAGACAGCCAGCCAGGAGAGACAACCCGGAAGAGAGGCCTCAGGTTAGAAGACAGAAGAGAGAAAAAGAATGAATCAGTCTGCATAGGCCAGGAAAAAGAAGAAAAGTGTGGTGGACAGTGGGAGGTGAGAGTCTGAGGCCAGAAAATGGAGAAAATCATGTATGAAGGGCTGGGGGTATGGAAGGAAACCATTGCTGTCGTTGGGTTTTATTTTGGGTGTGGAGGGCTCTAGCTTCAGTCCCCTACATCTCCTCTGAGAATACAAGCTCTAGTTTGAGTTTTGTGGGCTCCAACTGTGTGAGATGATCCAACAGAGAATTGCTTGAGGGATCCTTAAACTCAACTATACTTTATAGAAACCAGGAGACTTTGAGAGTGTCCAAGAGATTCAGCAAATAAATGAAGTCTAAGGCCAGGAAATGAACAAGGGAAACAATCCTGTTCCCCAGCCTCAATCCCCAGGACTGTGATTGAAAGGTAGTATGGCAAGAGGGGCTGACTTGCACATGAACCAGGCCTTTGCAGCTGAGGTCTGAAGGCCAGTCTATAGAGATGCTCTCTGCACAGATGAGAGCATGCTCCATCAGGGTGTCTATACACATCCCAGAAGAGTTTTAAGGAGTTGTTCTCTGCTGAGTGAAGCCAGACTGAACTTCAGGACCCCGGATCTATTGAAATTTCTCCTAGTGGCACGCACACACACACACACACACACACACACACACACACACACACACACACACACACACCACCACCACCACCACCACCACCACCACCACCACCACCACCACCACACACACACATCAATAAGAACACAGGGCCAGAATTGGCTCTCCTGCATGGACTGCCCATGTCATCTCAGCCTGGGGTAAGACACAATCAAGCCAGACAGAGAGGTGTTCTTGTACATCTAGGAGGAACCCACACAGTCCACTACCCATTCTTTACAAGGTCTGTCCTTCCCTTTCTCCTGTAAATACTGGAGATCCCAGATCCAGCTTTGACCAAGTGAACTTTCTATCAGTCCTTCTGTAGCTCTGACCTCTGAAAAATGGGTGTACCTAAAGACTTCTACAACTTCGGATAGGAGAAAAGCTAGAAGAGTATTTTACAACTGGTAACCATACCTGGGGGAGGTGGCAAAAAACACTGGAGAGGAAGGAGGGCAAGAGGGAAGAAGGTAATTTTGCTAATGAAAACCAAGAGCCTAGAATAAGGGCTGGGAATCTGGGAACTTAGAAAAGCATCTCTTCCCAATGTCTAGCTCTGCTCCAAATTTATCTCCCCACAGAGGCTGTTCTGTCAGAGAATGGATTGAGCAGAATCAGGAAAGAGGATGAAAAAATAAAACCAAGTCTAGGGTCTCCATCAATCTTTCAGGATATATCAGAGCCCCCATCCCAACCCCCACTATAGCCAGCACACTGGTTTCCCAGAAGAGGTCCTGCATGGTGCAATCAAATAGTCCTGTGTTCCACAACCAAAGGTACATCCAGAGAAACCAAAACAGTCCAACCTCCACCATTCTGCCAGGGAGACTGAATAAGAGAGAAAAGAGAACTAACTTCTACAGAAGGAGGCAAATAAAGACTGGGGCAAAGAGGGACAAAGATGATCGTTAGCTAAACAGCACCTAGAGAAAAAAACTGCCTTCTCCATGCTCACTCACTGCCAGAAGACTTGCAGACCACCGGCGCTGAGGTTCCTCCCCAAGAGCTGGGGCATGACCTCTGGGCCTCTGGGCTCTATGCAGAAGGGGCGGTGTAGGTCTATGAATTCCCACCGGTAAGGAGAAAAGTAAAGGGCCCTGCCTTGCTCTATTTCGTTCCCTAACTGCTCTTTGGCCAAGCTAAAGGCTTCTCCACCTCTGGAGTATTGGCCCCAACTAGTTTATTTTCTGGCTTACTCTGCAGGACCAGAGTCTCCCAAGAAAGCCCATTCAAGTCTGAGGCAGGGATGACTGCCAAGGGTGCTGGGGTCACCATGAACTGGAAATCATTTTGGCATAGGTCCCAGACAGGGAGCAATCGTTTGGGCTGGGGCGGATGGAAGCGAAGCAAGCAGCTTCTCTACACACATCTCCCGACCCCTTTAGTGAATTGTCTCCCACTCGGACTCGGGGAACTGACACAAAGAGAAACGGACCTGCCCCGGCAGCCAACCGAGGAAGAGCTCTGTCTTTCTTCGCCTAACAGGCCACTCACACCTTCAAGGACAGAAAGAGAAGCATCCATCCAGGGAGGCTTGCCTTCTTTCTAGCCGGGTCTCTGCTTGCTGCCTTTGTTAAATAGAGGACCGCGACTGGGAAAGCTGTCTGAAAGGGAATCTAGTTTAGGGAGGGGGGATGCTCCCAGTCCGGGAGTAACACTCTAACCCTCCACCAATGGGGGCCCAGCAAAACAACCGGCTCTTGCCGCTCAAGCCTGACGCCTTGCAGGGACTCCCCGCTTTGCTGAGAAGGGAAACACAATTTGTTACATCTGGAATTTCCTGGAAACCTCAAAATGTAACCTGGCGTCAGCTCATCACCAGAAGAGCGCTCGTCCCACAGGAGGCCGGACTAATAACGAGTAAACTGGCAAACCCCGGCCAGGCAAGCAGCTGGGCCCGCTTCGCTGATGCCCAAAATGACCCTTCCCGTATCCTGCACACGCAGCGTCTTTCAAAAGGCACAGGGAACTGGTATGGTGACTAATTAGCTTCTTCTTTATCCCTCCTCCCTTTCTCGGGGAGAAACCATCAGGAGGCTGGCCTCCTGCAGAGACTTTTAGGGTCTCCGCACGATCTGGCAGCCTTCTCAGCAGAGGCTGAGCTGAAGGGACCACGACTTCGTTGATTTCTCAAATTACCCTCCTCAACTCGAGCATGCTTCTTCCGTCTCTGAGCTCGGGACCTGGTGTCCTCCCCTAGCTCTCTCTCCCTCTTCTTCCATATTTAGAAAGCACGGACGACCCCGGTCAGGCCCCCATATTGCCCCTACCCACCCAAGCCTGCTCTTAATCAGCTCTTAACCACTGCTGGAAAAGGCACCATCACCAAAGGAGTCGAGGTGCGGGGCGCTGTCTTACACTCGGGCTGACCTCTCCTACAACTTGGTGCCCTCGGACGAAGACCCTCTCGGAGCCATCTCTGCTCAGATTCAGAATTCTCTCAGCACATGGTTGGTGGATGCCACTGGCTTCCCTTCCCGGCAAGGTCGCAGCTCTACCGTGCGTTGCTGGAGGCGGGATTCTGAGTGGCAAAGCGACCGAGCCCAGCGGCCAGAAGCCGGGGCCTCCAATGTTCCCCCCGTTGCCTAGGAGGAGCCTTTCACTTTGCAAAGTTGGCCGCACCTTAACAGTGCTCTAGCATCCTCTAGGCCTCCGTGGCAGCCCCGAGGTCCGGCACCCCCAACCCCCGTCCCGGCGGAGAGTGAGAGAAGCGAGCTTGCCGCCTACTTACTATGCATGGATGCAAACGGGTCGTGCTTACAGTGTATTTCCATCGGGGCGCTCCAGACTGCAGGCCGGCCACCGCCGCCGCCGCCGCCTCCCGGCCCCAAAGGGCTGCCCAGCGCGGCGTCGGGAACCGCCAGGCCCGGGCCTCGAGCGAGCAGGTCTTAGAAGACGCGGCGGGCGCTTTCGGGGCCGCTTCCACACCCTCCGGGTCTGAGACCACCGCCGCCCGGAGCTGCCTCTAGAGGCGGGAAAGGGAGCTCGTGCGTTCGGGTTGCGAGCGGACGCTCACTCCGCCGGCTGGCTCGGCCCTCCCCAGGGCGCGCTCCGGCTCAGGCAGCCGAGCCCGAGCCGGCCGGGAGTCGCTGCGGCCCCGGCGCTCCCGGCTGCGGGGGCATCGTGCACGGGTTCGCGTCCGGGACGACGAGACGCCCCCGGCCTCGGGTGCGAGCGGCTGGCTGGAGGCGAGAGGGACGCGCCGCCACTCCGGGGCTGGCCGGTGGCTCGGCGGCCCCGCCGCTCCCGCGCGCTTCTCCCTCCCCGGCTCTGCTCTCTCCCGATCCCGCTCTCTGCTCTCCGCCTTCCCGGGTCTCCGCGGCTCACGCCCGCCGCCTCCGTGGCTCCACGCCGCCGCTCCGACGTCTCGGACCAAGTTGCACACAACTTCCTCCTGGGCCGCGCGGGGGGCCAGGGCGGGCTCGGAGGCGTTTCCGCCCCGGACGCGGAGGCCCCTGGGCTGGGTCCGTCACCCCACCCCACCCCTGGCCGAGCTCCCCACCCCAACCCCGGTGCCAGCTGCTTTCAAAGTTCCTGCGGCTCCCCCATCACGGGGACCGCCAGAAACGAAGACGAACGGCGGCGACGCGCTCCTCCTGACCCGAAGCCCCCCAGCACTGAGCCCCAACAGTCCGTCCGCTCTCGGGGCGCTAGTTCAGACTGTCTTTCGGGGCTTCTCCCGGGACGGTCGCCGCGCCTGCCTCCCCCCGGGCGTGGGGCGAAGGGCCGAGCGGAGAGCAGAAAGAAGGCCAGCGGGACGGCTGGTGCTGAGATGAAGTCGCCGCCGGCTGGGTCTGCCCTCGCTGCCGCTGCTGCTGCTGCTGCTGCTGCTGTTGTGATCGCCGCGGGCGCTAGCCCATCGCCTGCTCGGTGCGCACAGTGCGCCACCGCGCCGCCCCGGAGCCGCTTTCAGGACCCGCTGCGTGTGGACAGCGCCGCCCGGGGCTCAGCCTCCCTCCGGGCGGGGGCGGGGTGGAGGCTCACCTGCCAATCACGAGCCGCCGAGCCAATCAGAGCAGGAGCGGTCGGCCCTGGCCCAAGACACTCTCCCATTGGCTGGCTCCCCGGCCGGCCCCGCCTGATTAGCCGGTACCTGGGCAATGGGAAAGAATAGGGGGCGGGGCCCCGGCGGCGGCGCCACGTTCATTGACAAACGCGCGGGGCCCGGGCCCGGCGGGTGCCCGGGTGGGGGAGGGACTAAGGAGTCTACGGTGTCCCCCGAGCGTCACCCCGCAGCAGATCCCGAGAGAGCCTGACCTCTGTACTGGCATCGACGGGATCTTGGACGTCCTGAGGGATCGGGAAACGGGGTCGAGAATCAGGGTGGAAGAATTTCCAGAAATCCACACATGTAAACGGATGTTGCAAGAAGCAAAGGAATGCAGTGAAGATACACTTTCCATCTAAGCAACATCAACTAGATTCCTAATGTTCACGCATCTCTCTCGGTGTACTGTACTCGTCTATATAATATGCATTGATTGATCTAGTCTTTAAGGAAGGCTCTTTCCAATGAGACATTTCTCAACTTTATAAAGTGCCTTTCAAAGACTCCAGCCTCCAGTCCACCTCATTCCTCACTGTTGATTGCGCAAGAACCCCAGTTCTCAGCTAACCTGAAGTCTGGATGTTGAGGAGAGGGAAAAAAAAATAACTTACATATTCTTCTTAGTTAAATTACCAGGATTTTCCTGGAGGACCAGGATGTCTGAGACTTTTAGACCAGATTGCTTAGGAATGAAATGCTGAGCTCCTTTTTTTTTTAACCTAAGACTATGACTAGGAGATGACAGTTGTCTGGGTACGGGTATGTTGGGGACTAATGGTGAGTGCAACAGAAGGCTTCAATCTGCAGAGACAATTCCACATGTTGTGTAAGTGGTCCTAGGAACTGAATAAGCCCTGCCATGTTGTGTCCAGTGCAAATGAAGGTCCCCTACATGGATGAGTGGACTGACAGATTTTATTTGCAAGAATGGAGCAAAGCCAGGGTTGCTACTACACTGCAGCTTTTAGTTATTTCTAAACTTAACCCTCCCTGCCCAGGGTTGTTTTTGTTGCTCTTAAAACCTAAAAAGTACATTATAACAAAATTCTCCCAACCCAGAATCTCTGATACTGTTTTCTAAGGTGTGAGGCCCTGAGAGCACAAAGGAATGGGACCAGTTTTAGGGAAGACACTAAAGATTCACCTACCTCAGAAGCTCTGTGACAGTGATCCTTACATACAGTGACCCAACATTTCTAATTCATTAGCGATGAACTTATATTTTTGAATATAAATTCACCAAAGGGCTACTTGCTCCAGATCTTGGAAGGCAGAGAGAGCACATGATAAACCTGGGAGGACTTCTGGGTTATTCCCTGCCTCAGTCTTTTCCCTTTCTATCTACCTCTTCTTCTTTTCTCGTGCCTCCATGTGAGTGAGTGAATGTGTCCGTTACAGGGCCCACCTTCCTGTCCCAGATTCAGCTGCCCCTGACGGGTAGATACTTTTCCGGTGCTGACACATCTCCCCGCTCCCTCCAGGACACAGCTGCACAGAAGGTCCCAGTGGCCCTCTGGGGCCTCAGGAGTGCGCATTGCAGGAAAGGAATGACCGTGTTCTTGCTCCTTTGTTCTCAGTGCTGCCTGTCTGCATCTTCACTCCTCCTTAGAACAGAGTGGGAAGTTTGCCAACATTGGAATGGGGGTGAAAAGACTTTTCAGACCACTCTACCCTTGACAGACCAAAAGTGACTAAAATTCTACCTGGGGGATTTGCAGTCCTAAGAGGGGCAAGGGAAGAGTTTGGGGAAAAGGAAGAGTTTGAAGGATACAACCATATACACCTCCAACTTTCTACCAACTTTCTAAGATTCCAGTGTCCTAGAGTTAAAAAGGTTCTGAAGAAAGGCATTCGCCATTTTACAAGATGAGGAACCTAGAGGCCTAGATGGAGGTAGTGGGCAGGCACTCCTTGCCCAAAAATCACAGCAAGTTTGGGGGCTAAAAATAGATCTGGACTTGATATCTCAGAAGGGCTCCTCGAAGCCATTCTGTTGATGGATGGAGGGCTTATGTTTTGTTTTTACTTTATTTTGTTTTGTTTGGGGAGCAAATGAGAAAACAGTCAGTACATGCACTCACAAGCTGCTTCTCATATACAACTTGGACTAGATTCCTGGAGCACAGACTGGAACCACCGTGGTGATCCCAAAAGAAAGGGCTCTGATTTCCATTTTATACTGAAGGTGCCCTTTCAGGAGGATCTGGGGACCGCCTAGTTGGTCTATGTAGTTCTGTTCTATGGTTCAGAGTGCACAGGGTAAAACAAGCTTCACTTGAGGTGGGGGGATAATTCACCAGAGCAATCCCAAGGAGCTGACCTTCAGGAGCTTCCAAAACCTAGAGATGCCACCAGACCCAATATTCAGGTTATGTTGAGAAGCCTTACCAGTCATCAAACTGCTCTCAAGAAGAAACTGGTTTGAGATGATATAGATAGGGCTGGACTGAGGGGGCCCCTCTTGCCTCAAGAGGTCAGAGTGTGGACCGGTGCTCTCAGAAGAGAAAGAAGAAATGAGCAGGGAGTATGGTCATGCACTCAACCTTTCTCCTAGCCATGATAGCACAATTGTGTTCCCCAGAAACCAGACTTGCACCTCTTTTAGGAGGCTGGGAAGAAAAGCACATGCCAAGAAACTAAATTTTTGCCCAGTGAGTTTGAAAGTTTCCTGTGTTAAGAAAAGCCATCGAAAAAAATATAATAATAATAATAATAATAATAATAATAATAATAATAATAATAAAAGCCATCGAGAAAAAAAAAAGAAAAGAAAAGCCATTAAGAATGTGTTCCTCGATCTTCAGCCACTGTGCCTCACTCAGGGCTCACTCCCTCCTGCCTTCCTCCCCTTTCTCTCTCTGCACAAGCCTGTTTCTCCTGCACCTAAGGCAACAGAAGCAGCAGAGGGTCCTCACTCTCCATGTTTAAACCCATCTCCTGATCTTGCATAAAGACCTGTCAAGTATACAGGTCTTTTCATTGAGAAGGTCAGAAATGCTACTGATGTCTGTCCTCATTCTGACTGGTCCTCTCACATCAACCCTCTGCTAAATAGTATACAAGAGTGGGTGGTCAAATAGCTAGTTGAAAGTAATCCAAAGTCCTGTGTTATACCTGGATCAGAAGTCTGCTATGTTTGGCCCAGATTTATAGGAGTCCTTAAAGTGGTAGAGGGCAGATAATTTAACCAAAAAGTTTCAAGAACTATGTAGAATCCTATTGCCAGGGCTTGACATCATTCTTATCGCATCCCAAGGCCCAGGGACTCTAGGATGATCTTTGTCTCCCCCAAAAATGCTGCAGCACTTTCTTGTAGGACTCAGTGTCTCGTGGGAAGAAGGAAGAATGGCTAAGATGAGCCCCTCATCCCACACCACAACTATTTAAAAGATGGAGATCTTTGAATGGCAAGTATCATTTTCATTCCACCAAAATTCATTCCAAAACTGGGAGTTGGATTCCATCATAACGGGTTTAGAGGGAAGCAGAGGGAGGAGGCATCTATCTCTTCATAAGCAGGAATCCAAGTGTCCAAGGACAGACAAGACATTCAGTTCTACTTGCCTGATATGCCTGTCTTGAGTCATGATTTCAAGAAAGTCCTGCCCCTCTCTGGACATCAGTTTCTCCCTTTTGTTAGTACAGTGAAGAGACTACCAGATAAGAAGCTAGTAGCTTCCTGACAAGGGATGATCTCACCCCAACATGATTCTTAAAGGACAAGATTAAAGGACATTCTTACTTTTTTTCCCCCTAGCTCTCCAGATAGAGGAACTAGGGTCAAAAGAAAGATTGTAGCATAGTTTGAAGAAAGGATTAGAAGGCAAAACAATCCTAAAGAGTTCAAAGTTGAGAAGGGTTCAGAGACTTTCACCTAAATTCCCCAACTATATTTCCAGGATTTCCCAGTTTGCCACTCTTCTCCTTTGCCCTGGCCAAGGCAGACCTGTGGCAAAGAAGTGAAGCCTGGGATGTCACCTGAGAGGGTTAGGCTGCAGACCCATCGCCTAGCTCCAGGGTGAAGAGGAGGTGTGGCTTCCAGATTTTAAACTGGAACCAACCTCAAGTCCCCCACTCCCTACCTCCCACCCCACCTATGTCCTCCTGGAGGAGAAATGAAATGCTTTATTGATCAAACGATTATTCAGGCAATTGAACTAATCAAAGAGCCCATCGACCGCCATGAATTACATTCTTGGTAGACAACTTGTCGGGAGGCTAGTTACTCAGACCCTCTCCAGACCCTCATGGGCTTCTGAAGATTCCCAGCCTACATAAAGCTCCTATTCCCCAAGCATAGACAGCTTTGGGAGTCCAAAGGTAGGTAGGAAGAGGTAGAGAATAGTGCTGAAACTGAGGTGTTTTCTGGGTTCTTTTACCTGCCCCCCTCATTCGGGGAATCCTCTTTACCTCTCACTACTCCTTTGATCTCTGCCTCAGTCATGATTCTGGAAACATCCGTGCCCAAGGAGTTGTCCTGGATCTAAGCATCTAAGCTAGACCTTCACAAACCCTGCTCCACCTTTGACTTTTGTGGTAGAGGTCCATAAATCTACAGGGGTGAGGGAAGGAGAGAACTAGTGAGGGGTAGGAAAGTTTTTTGGGTGGCAGTTAGCATAGGCCTAGTGAGAGAAGGCTGCATTCATTCAGCCTTTCCCTTACAGCCTCCTGCTGCCTGCCACCCCAAAACTAACCCTACACACACACACACACTGCCTGTGCCTATGGTAGGAACCAAGAAGACCTAAGTGTGTGCCTGGCCCAGAACCAAGCACACACACATGTTTACACATCCTGAGCCTGAACACATAGCACAGGGACACACACACACACACACACACACCTCTATCAGGGGATAGCATGAAATGAGGTTGAAGATGCCTAAAAAACATCGTGATTAGCCCACTCTCATCTGCCAAGGACTTGGGGATTCAGCACCCTAAAGTCACATCTCCACTCCTAGCTGTCTCAAAAGGAGAACCCAGGTTGGCTATTCTCATGTTCAGTGCAGTTGAACCCCCACCTCCACCCAGGCCACAAACATCTTGGTGTCTCCAGGCCACACTGACATGCATACAGGAGTGGTGAGAAATGTGAGAGGAAGGGTGAGAAAGGTGCACTTTCTCACATTAGCCCAAATAACTGGAAAACCACTCAGAGGCACGCAGTTTTAGACAGAGAAACCCACATCTGGAACACCAAGCTCAAACACCCACCAAAACGTTGCAGAGTACAGAGCTAATTCGCAGGCTCAGAAACGCTGATACACGAGGACAATTTTGAAAACACTCCTATGTATGCCCGCACCAACTCATTGTCATCCCAGCACACAGCTGAGCCCAGGTGTCAACTCACATCCCAAACAAACTTTCAGATTGCCAGAGAGACACCTACATTAGCATTCAGAGAAATGGAGAGCGTTCAAAGAAAGGTCGGGCAGACGCTCGGACTGAGGCAGAAGTGAGTAAATGTTGGTGAAAAGACACACAAACACACCCCTGACCCCCATAAGCAATCCCAGTGAAAATGCAGCTCTCCCTCCCTCACCCCCCAGCCTGGGGCCCGGGTGCGTGAGGACCGGCGCCGGGTTGCGTGCCTAGAGAGCGAGCCTGGAGCGGGTCCCGCGGTCCTACCTGTCCTGCCGGTGCGAGGAGCCGGATAATTTTTTTCTAAATCCATCTTGATTTTTCAGAACTTGATGGAATGGACGGGGGGTGGGGGGGCAGTTTCCACTTTGTGTGTGAGTGTGCTGGCTCTTTTTTTTTTTTTTTTTTTCCCGTGGTGCCAGAGGCCGCTCACAGGTCGGAATAATTCAAGCCTTCCGCTCCCCCGCCGAGCTGGGGTAGCTGATCACTGAGCTGAAACTAAACGTTTTAGGTGGAAAAAAAGCGTCCGAAGGCACCGTGAAATGATTAAGGAACTAAAGAGCTTCTCGCCATGTGAGATCATGTCCTGTTCTCCCCAACATCACAAGATGTCCCCAGACGCGCCGCGCGCGCCCTGCCCGGGGCTGCCAAAGGGTGTCGGGGCCGTGTGGCCAGCCAGGCCTGCTCAGCGGCCTAGACGGGGCGGGCCGGGCTTGGAGCAGTGCGGGAGGCCGCGAGAGCAGCAGTGCGGCCGCCGCGCCTCCCAGGACTTTTATAGGGGGCTGAGGGGGAGGAGGGAAGGCAGGCTGCAGACAGAGTCCTACGCTGGCCCTCACACCTCCCGCAAAGGGCCGCCTGAAGGCCAGTTGGGGTCCCAGGGAGTCGCGGCCGCACCTTCCTTAAAAACCCTGGTCTTAGCGTCCAGGCTCTCTGCTTGGGTCTCAGGGTCGGTGACCTCTCTAGATGAGTCTAGACCCCACTGTATCGGCTTCGGTAGGCCAAAGTTTTTGTTTGTTGTCAAAGAAATGAGCCCATCTGTCAAGGATATGCTTTATATATATATATATATATATATATTCTTTTAAAGAAGGGTTTGCAAAAGCTCAACAGTGAGTTCGGGCTTAGAGGGCCCGTTCCGGTCTCATTAGATTTGCCTCTAGGGCGGCGCCCCACCTCTGAAATCCCAGGCAATTTGCTGGTCTCCGCAGTTGGTGCCCGACTCCGGTGCAAGGCCAGAACCCTAAAGGGTCCCTCCAGGGCCCCAGCTCAGCCCTTGGGTCGCAAGGCTCCTCCCTACTCTTGACCCCTTTCTGGCCCGGGGTACAGAGGCGAAGCTGGGAAGTCCCGAAGAGAACCTCTGATTTTCCGCGGCTGAGCACCCGGGTAGGACAGAGCCATCGCAGGAGGTCCTGGCGATCGGCAAATGTCCCAGACCCCTTACCCCGGCCCATCGCTGAGCCCTCTTTGCCCCCTAGACCCCAGAAACCTGCGGCGTCCCACGAGCCCATGGGCTGGATTCCAGAGGCGGGAAAGGATCGCGGGAGAGCTCGGGCAGAGGTGTGGCGTGTCCAGCCCTCTCTCGTCGGCCTCGGCTCAAGCTCCCTGCCCTTCTCACTCTTCCTCCCCTGTCCCAAGTCCAGCTGCTGGGTCCGGCCATTGCAATCCGGTGGGGCCCCGCTACGGGGGTGGTCGCTGGGGCGAGATCCCCCCACCCCACCCCGCCGCCCAGAGGGGTGGGGGATGGTGGTGGCGATGGAGAGCTAAGCGTAGGCCTCTGGGCCCCGCCGGACAATGGCAGTTTGGGAAAGTGAACGGCCCTAGGCAAGAGTGTTGTTTGTTTTCTAGAAGGGGTGGGCACGAGTCTGAGCCACAAGCTAGAGGGGCTTAAAACTCGGAGCCCGGGGAAAGGGGGCGGGGGGCGGTGGCAGAGGGGACCGGACAGCGCAGAGGCACTTTGCCGATTTTGCCTCCATCGGAAACGTGGCTGTGGATGGCCAGGCACCCACCACCATCACCACCATGACCAAGTGGTCTGTAAGGCCCCCCTGCGCCGCCTCCTTCCTACAGCCTGCAGGTCCGAGTCCCCAACACGGCAGGCTGATTTCTAGCCTCCCCGCGCACTCCACGCTGCCTCCATGGCCGTGTCCTAGCTTGGCCTCCTGCCCGACAGCCTGCCCAGCGCCCGGCGGCTGCACCAGCTAATCGGCCTGTGAGAGCCCGGATATCTAATGCCTTTCCCTGCAGCGGTCGGGGATATCTAGGGTTTTGTTTCTTTGTTTTTCTCTTTAGCATTTCTTTTCTTTACTTTCTTTCTTTGGAAACTCATCTGAGATGCCATTTGTGTCTGGTACTCTGCTTATTTTTTCATTTTTTTTCTCCCAGTTTTAATTTGGGCAGGTTTTGCCTGAAGGATCTGAGTCTTTAAGCTGGGATTTGTCTGTGTCTTGCGTGCATTGGTTCTGTGTGTTTTTCTGTACTTCGGGCAGGTACTTGTACTCTGCTTTTGGAAGGCTCTTCCTGCCGGAAGCAGTTGGCGTGTTCTGATTTTGTAGGGGTAGGGGCTGCCTATCTTAATGAATTTTGTATTTCTGTGGGCTGTCTATTTTACTTCTTTCGATTTTGAATTTTTTTTATCCTCTGAACATTGGGGTGGGAATTTTGGTTTACCTCTTATTTGTTGGTTTAGTTTTGGTGTCCGCTATGAAAGAGAGACAGAGAGAAGAGAGAGAGAGAGAGTATGAGAGAGAAAGAGAAAGCGACAGATATTTGTGGGAAGTTTTGGATTAGGGAAGTACATCTGCCCCTAGTCCTTTCCTGACCACAGCCAGGAAAGGCAGGGGATTAGGCCAAGCACCACCAATCGTGGGCTCGCCGGCTACGAAATCCCTGGCCCAAGAGCTGCTGGGTCGACCAGGACTCGCTCCCCAACGACGCAAAACAAACGAGTGCTCCTGAGAGTCGCCCGTCACCAGTCATAACCCGGGGAGTCTTGTAGCGCTAGCTCCGGGCCTCCGAATTCACAGGGACCACGCCCGTTCTCGGGGTCCCCAAGCCCATACGCTCTCCTCTGCCCACGGAGCCCGCAGTGGCTCCACCTTCCCTGGCGCCAGGCCAGTGCGCTCCGGACCTCTCGGACGACCGCATCGTTAGACCGAGGGTGGCAGGTGATGACATCTCTTCGGAGGACACGGAATTGCTGCTTCGGCCCTAAAGATCCTGGCAGTCTCCGCGCCGCTGGATTTCCGACCCCAAAACTCACCCCAATCCCACCCCCATCTGACTCACCCGCAGCCTTAGCACACAACTCTGCTCAGCTTTCGGTTTGGAGAGCCTGCCCCCAGGTTTGCAAGCACAGACACACGAATCGACACTCGAGCATACACAGAAAGAACACAGCTAGAGAGCCAGAGCAAAGAGAGACCGCAGGAGCCCGGGGGACCGCGGCCTGCAGGTTGAAACAGAGCGGGCAACAGCTCCTGGGGAAGCCAAACTGTGTTAACCCGAAAGGTTCCGAGGTCAGCAAGGTTCCGAGGTCAGCAAGAGGTTTGCTCTCTCTCTCCACCTTGCCGGGACTTCTCCGCTGAGAGATACCTGGATTTCTCTTATGCTGCACCCGGGAGACCCGGAGAAGCAACTTTAGATCGGCAGAGAGACAGGCCAGATACGTGGGCAATGGAAGCGGGGAGAATCGAGGGAGAACACACGTGGAGAGGTAACTACGAGATTAGGAAGTAGTGTAGGGGCTGCAGGCCGGCTACCCGAGAGGGGCCTCTGAGTGAGCTGCTCCGGGACCCCAGCGCTCTTGCAAGGGCGAGAAGGCAGAAAAAAAAAAAAAAAAAAAAAAAAACCAGAACGGCAGCAAGAGAAAAGGCCAAGAGAAGTGCTTGGCCTTGGGTACGCTAGAGAACTTCTTCCAGCCAAAACCAGGCTTTATGCGAGAAGCCGGCGGGAGGCCAAGGAGCCCAGATTGGGGAAACTCCCGAGGACTCCCGGATCGACCGCACCCCACCCCCCTCCCAGCCCTGAGATCCTCTGCCCGAAATGCTGCCACGGTGGACCACCCGCTAGGGCCTGTCTGGCTGAGAGCGCGGAGAAAAGACCAGGAAAAACGCTCTGGTTCCGGGGACTCAGGGCCCGCACCAGCGCTGAGCACCACGGGGAGCCGACGTCCCAGCGGGAGGCCAGGAGAGCGCCCCGCCCTAAAGCGGGGATCGGTTCTACCCGCCGACGAGGCCACAGCTGGACTCGCAGCTGAGCGGGCACGACCCAGGGTCCGAGCTGCGTGCACGTGGCGCCCCACCTTCCGCGGGCGGCTCACCTCGTGCCCCGCCTCGCCGGGTTTGCCGGGGCCAGATCGTGTGGGTGGACGGTGGACACTAGATCTTGGAGAAGAGTAGATTCCTCGCGGGTTAAGCTCGGGGCTTCCCTCGGGGCGGCGCCGGGGTGCTCGGGAAGCGCCGGCACTGCCGGCAAATCCCCCGCGCCGAGCGCGCCAAAGCGCGATCCGACCAGCGGTTTTGAGAGGCGACCGCGACCTAAAGATGCTGAGGGTTGCTTAGGGGCAAAGTGCCCAGGTCCGCGGCCAGTGGGATCTTCTACACCTACCGGGCTTCGAGCTCTTGCTGTTGGCTCATTGAGGGACCATGTGCTCGCCGACTCCACACCCAGGAATACCCGGGTAGCTTTGGAGGAAAATAAAAACCACGAAGGGCTGTGTTGAGGGACCTGCAGTTCATGGTGGATTGTTGCTCTCGTGATTTGACTTTACTGCCTTTCTTGTTTTAATTACAAATGTTATTGAGAAAAAGCGTGAGAGCGAGTGCGCAAAACCCCGGTGGTTTTCATTGAGGATCATTTCCACCCAGATCTGTGATTCCTTCTGTTCATGCCCTCAACTAGTTTCCAAAACACAGGTGCCCGGAGCAGAGTTAAGTGTACGCCGTTTCCATAGGCGCAGAAGTGACATTGGAGGACGTCTAGGAGAATTTTGAAACACAATTCACGCTTCCCAGAGTTACCTCCCAATATTTAGAAAACGGGCGTTCGGTTGTCGATAAAATCTGCCGACTATCCCAGCAATCCATTACTACCTGAAAACATCCGAAATGGGGCACGGAATAAATAGATTTGAAGGCACTTTTGTTTAAGGTTGAAAACAGACGCCAGCCAGCTTCCTTTTTATATTTCATGTTTAAATGTTAATGCTTGTGAGAAATTTGTAAGCTGCGTCTTTTGCACAATAAAGTTTATATGTAAGATTTTTGCCTATCAATATTTATATGATGAACTGTTAGCTCTCCTCGCCCTTTTCTTATATTTTTTCCGTGAAATGTGAGCTTTAAATATTCATGCGCTAACCCAGACTTTCATTTATTTAGTGTTTTAAACTAATCATATTTTAATGTGATATAATTTGATTCTAGGAAATATTGGAACACAGGAGACATAAGTTCACGAGCGGTTTTGAATGAGGTACAGGTGAAACAGTTCTTTTAATTTGACTTCAGTGTAGAATGTTAAAAGAAGTGTGATGCTCTTATAACTAGGCCCTTCAATATTCTCATTACTTCATTCTTCATTTTTCTGTAATAACTTAAGAACTGTGGCAAGGAATCCAGCAGGATTTGGGTAATTTCCTCAGAACCATTTATGTGGGTGACCTTGAAAATTACCTCAGGGTAAATTGAGTCCAGTTTGTATTTTTTCTTTTGAGGGACAAGGGGGGGGGCATGCTCAATGGCAGAATAATGCCTGGATTTGGGACCATGCCTGGAATAAAACCAAGCTCTCAAATTCTTCTGATTTGCTGCTGATGACCTAGTTTTAGCAACTTGACCAGTTAGTTTGCTGGTTGCTTCCTCCAGGATTCAGCCCAGAGTAAAGTGGAAAAGGAAAGCAAGAGGAAAGAAGGTTCCAGGTGTCTTTGCCAGGAGACAGTAGTCTCTAAGTTTAGCAATCACTAGAGACACTTGCCAAAGTGCTCAACTTCTTGACATTGGAGGAGGGGCTGATCCTCAAACATTGAATGCCAGTCGACTAAAAAATTATCCTCCAAAGAAAAAAAATGAAAGATTTCTCATAATTTATTTTTAGTCTGATGAAAACCATTTGGCATTCCAAGTTGGCACGAGGAGTGTATAAACCAGAACTACCCCTGAATCATGACAATATTTCTAATGGGAAAGCATGACCCAGTATTCATCCCTTAAACACATGTCAATCTATTACACAGAAAATATCTAGCAATCCACTCTTATCCAGGAATTCAAAATGGAGCACTTAAAAAAAACAACAACTAAAGTCTGAAGGCACACTAGTCATACCAAAAGAATTCCACCAAATGATTCATATTAAAATGCTGTTACATCATCAATGAAAGCAATTTTTAAGACAAGTACTGGCAATTTTCTTGAGAGAGCTTAATAAATTGTCTCAGGAAAATAATGAGAAATATTTGTTCAAATTCTATATTTACAGGTTTACTTACTATGCATTGTCACAAATATAACACAAATATAAACACACATTTACACAAGTACAGAACACACATTTTATGTATGTATGCAAATACATAACACACATATGTGCAGCTACACAAACATATGTATGTACTTATATGTATATAAAGATCGTGCAAAGGCAGCCTGTTTACCCATAGATGGGTGTCCAGCTAAGTACAAATTCTCACGAACAAGGTTTGAACAGGAAACAGTTTGGTGAAGTGAAAGGCAAGCCATTTTTTTCTAGATTGGTACAGCGGTTGTAATCTCATTTCCCATGCAATTTGCACATTGACTCATGTGCCCCACGAAGTGACCGAAGAGGATGAGGCAGGAGGAAACCTGGTGGAGTCTGTGGGGCGGTGGGTCAAAGCCCTCCTTTAGGACACACGTTTCTGGGGGAGGAGGCTGCTGCCTCTAAATCAGGCCTGACCTTTTTGTCTTTTGACCTCTGATGCATGAAATTAGGTAGCAAAAGAAAAAGGGAAGAAAAGGATACAAAAACATGGAAAAACAGCCCTCCCTGCCAATGGCCATTGTATTAGGTCATAGTAGAGCTTCTGTGTCTCAGAGTACTTGTCTCAGGCTTCCTGTCTTCCTGGCTGCTGGTATCCTGCTCCCCTCAGTGGACATCTGCATTTGTAGGGGAGAGATGAAACAAACACACTTTTTCATTAAACTCTGGTTGGGTTTTGTCAGCACTTTCCTCCTAAGCCTAGTGAGTGATGCTTCTTTCCTCCATTTCTTTTTCCTCCATTTCTTTTGTGGTCCTCAGTGCAGTCGGGACTTTGTGAGCCAGTAAACAGCTTGGGGGACTCAGGAAAGATCTGGCCCTAGAATGGTTCTGGTTACCCTCAGGAGGGATGTGTGTGTGTGTGTGTGTGTGTGTGTGTGTGTGTGTGTGTGTGTGTGTGTGTGTTGGGGTGGGATAGGGTGCAGAACAAAGTGCTTTCTCATTCAGGAAGGACACATATTTCAAGAGCATAGATTCCAGTCTTGGTACAACATATTTTTTTCATTGTTGAGGGGGTCACTCCTGGCAGTGCTCAGGGGCCACTAAAACCCATTCAGTGCTCAGGAGACAATGCTGGGCCAGGAATGAATGGAGGACCTTGTCTATGTAGTCATATTTTCAGTCCCAGCTTTGCATTCTTTTTTCTGGCCCCAAGGTGCATGTGGGGTGGGAAGCATCTAAGGCTTGAGGAACTAGCCTTAGATGCATTAAAAGCGCAAAGCAAACTAGGGTTTCTGGTTCCCTTGGCCTTCTGAGCCAACCCAGCTGCCTTCATGCCCTGGGTGCAGGGAGATAGGTAAGGATATTTGCAAAGCAGCTCTTATTGCATCTCCACATGGCATTTACAAGACTCATTGCCACCATGGAAAGGTCCACACTACCCTGTGACAGGAATCAGGAAGCACTGTCACCCAAGCCCCAGGTCTGTAGAGAAGGGACATAGACTTCACTTATATCATAAAAGTGAGAGGCAAGTGTATAAGAAGTCCAGTTAGACTTGGAAAAGGAAGAGAAAGAACCTCTCTATGGAACCTAGAAGGGGGTGGAATTTGCTAGAAAAACAAGAACACCAGGGCCAAAGTGATAGCACAGCTTGTAGGGTGTTTGCCTTGCACATGGCCAGCATGGGTTCAACCCCTGGCATTCCATATGGTCCCCCAAGCCTGCCCGGAGTGATTTCTGAGTGCAGAGCGACGAGTAGCCCCTGAGCACTGACAGACATGCCCCCCCAAAATAAACACACACACAAAAGAAAGAAAAGAAAAGCAAGAACATGGATGGTGCCATGCCATAG
Source organism: Suncus etruscus (assembly GCF_024139225.1). Lineage (NCBI taxonomy): Eukaryota > Metazoa > Chordata > Mammalia > Eulipotyphla > Soricidae > Suncus > Suncus etruscus. The sequence goes on from NC_064848.1 coordinate 63,155,456, forward strand.
TACAGCAGGCTTGCCTTGCTGCCAACCTGGGTTGGATTCCTGGCATCCCATTTTGTCCCCTGAGCCTGCCAGGAGTAATTTCTGAGTGCAGAGCCAGGAGTAACCCCTGAGCGCCACCAGGTGTGGCCCCCAAACCAAAAGAAGAAAAATAAGAACATGAATAACATGATTAATATTTCCATTCTGCAGATGAGGCCAGTAGATATCAAAATAGCAGAATGTTATCAAAATACAATGCTAAGCAAAGAGTTGGCCAAGGGTTTGGAGACCGAGGTGGTGGAAATGGCAAATGATTTTGAAGAGGAAGGATGCAAAATAGAAGAACCAAGGAAAGATTGGTTTTTCCCAAGTTTCTATCTTCTGCTCTGAAATGTTTATTTACATCATTCATCAAAATTCATGAAATGTCAGAAGATTTAGCTCAAGGGGGTAAGTATACCTGAGAGAACCAACTTGGAGTGACTCCATGCACTGAACCAGGAATATCCCAGAACCCCATGGGATGTAGTTCATCATCCCCACCACCACCACATTTAAATAAATCTCAGTTGGGGCCAGTGAGGTGGCGCTAGAGGTAAGGTGTCTGCCTTGCAAGCGCTAGCCAAGGAAGGACCGTGGTTTGATCCCCCAGAGTCCAATATGGTCTCCCCAAGCCAGGGGCAATTTCTGAGCGCTTAGCCAGGAGTAACCCCTGAGCATCAAACGGGTGTGGCCCCCCCCCAAAAAAAAACCAAAAAAAAAATAATAATAAATAAATCTCAGCATAGAAGAAAGCACAAAGCAAACTTCTACCTGATTTAGAAAATCCTTCCCTGCTGCATATGGAGGGCTCTGCAGCGCTCCTGCTGGTGGCCGCCAGTCACTGCTCAGGCCACACAGGGCTGCCATCTCCTTTCCTCGCCCTGCGAGTTGGAGATAGCATTGGTGGCTGGTCCTCACCGATGCAACAGTGTGCAGGACGCTCCAGCTCTTTGGGCAGTCAGTCATTCCGTTCCCCTAATGCAATAGTTTCTCATCTGCAGCATGACAAGAATCCCCTGCAGATCTTCAGCATGCAACTCTAACTCCGAAAAGCTTGATTTGGTGATTTGGGCAAAGCTCTGAACCCAGATATTTAATGCCCCTGGGAGAATGAAATGAGATGCTGAACCATCCACTGCGAAGCCCTGTTTTCTAAGCTTTTATAGCACTAGAACAAAACTATGGTGATTTCCTTACCCCTAACCCCTCAGCAGGTCTACTAGTTAAAACACCGAAAATGCAGAGCTTGTCAGTTTGGTAGATCCCAGATCTTCAAAATTTCAGCAGCCCATATACAAACCATTCCCAATGTGTCCCCCAAAAGCTCCAAGCACCATTTTCACTCCTCCCATTTTAAAACTAATGCTATTCTGCTAAGAGAGTCCCATGCTCAGTGCTGAATGGAGATGAGTCATTCTTATCCCTCTCTCCAAACACACACAGTTGCTCAAAGATAGGCCAGAGAAATTAATTTAATCTCTCAAGGTAGAATCTGATCAAGTTTTAAATTAATACAATAAAATATGACAAATTCTCTTTCTAAGGGGATCTATGAAAAAAATTTGAAGATAGTCACTTTTGATCTAGGCTTGGAAGATGGGGAGAAGGGTGTTACAGATCAAGGGTTGAATATGAGCTGCAGCTTGAAGATGGAAAATGGTTAACTTTTTTTAAAGAATTGGCAGCACAAAGGATGGAACTCTTCCCTGGTGAAGAGCCTGGACCAAGCTGAGGAAATAGCACAGTAAGGAGATTTAATAAAACTTATCCTAGAACAATTGGAAGGCCTGGCTACTTATCACTCCCAGCTGCCACTCATGAATAATATGAACTATCAGCTTCCTTCTGATTTTTGCAAGATATTTCTTCTTGCTGAGCTACTCTGGAAAAGGTGGAGTCATTTTTACTTGCTTTGATGAGCTTTTGTGTCTGCAATATGCCCAGGATCAACAATTCACAAATAAGGATACTGTGGCCCTCTTAGTACCATATTTTGGGTGATTTGAGGGGTGGTTTGGGCCACACCTAGAGGTGCTCAGAGAGTATTCCTCTGGCTCTGCACTCATAGACCACCTGGGGGACCATATGGGATGCCAGGAATCAAAATGTCTGCTGGATGCAAAGCAAACACTGCCCACTGTACTATTGCTTCAGTCCTTGGGCCCCCCATTTTGGTCAATTTCTTTATCACACTAGCATTGCCATTTGTTATCTTGTCCTCATATTCTCCTAAGAGTGTAGAAGAGAGCTGGTCCATGTCTACAATTCTAGAACAGCACAAGGCTAGTTCATAAATGATGGTTATTTGAGAACACGATGAGTGACTATATATGGTAAAGGGGAGAGCCTCTTTGAAATTCTACAGTTTATGACTTTGGATAGTTTCCCCATATCTGAGAGATATGTCTTCATTTCTCTGTCCCTCAACTTGCTAATTTGCATCATGGGGAGAATAATTTCTACCTACTCAACCTACCTCTCAGTGCTATTTTTAAGGACCATATTATTCAAGCTGGGCACTTCTTCATGAAGCATTGTTAAAATGGGGTTAGCTTCACCAATACTGTTTTAACAAAAATCCTTTTTGGGGAGTGTTTGGGTCACACTCAGTGGCACTTAGGGGTTACTCCTAGCTCTGTGCTCAGAAATCGCTCCTGGCAGGCACGGGGGACCATATGGGATGCTGAGATTTGAAACATCATCTGTTCTGGATCGGCTATGTGCAAGACAAACACCCTACTGCTGTGCTATCTCTCCAGCCCTAACAAAATCCTTTTTTGGTTGACTGTTTCTTCCTGAATAGGGGAGCTGAGAGCCAACCATTTGACAGGAGTTAGAGTGAAGGTTTGTTGGGTAGAGGTCGACAGTGCTCATAAGTTAGAAAATTGTGTGATTCTTTTTAAAGTACCCTTTGGCAGCAGTGCAAACAAGAAAGAAAAGAAGAAAAAATGTAGTTCAGGCACATCTGAGAATCACAGGTTAACAGCTGTCATGGTACTGCTACTAAGTTTCGGCAACGATGATGTCAGATCTGGAATTGTTGAGAAAAAACACTGTTGGGCAGATCTGAAAGGTAAAGAAAACCTTAGATCCTAGAGAGAAGATGAAAAGACATAACTTCAGTCAATAGTACATTAATAAGATCAGCTCTACTGTGTACACACATGCACACATACACCCTTTACATTGCTTACTAGTAGCATCTACATCTAGCTTACTAGAAAGCCATGTGTTTTAATGAAATCTATTTGATTCTCCAGCCCCAGGAATTTTCCAAGGCCTATTCTCTTTAGAAAGAAGCTAGAATAAGTCTCTGCAATGGTATAGCCGGTACTTTATCAATTAACATATTGCTAACTAGTTGACAATGACTGAGTACATAGTTCTTTCACAGCATAGAGGCTTGGATGGTGGGCCTCCTTAAATTCTATGTGCTCTTTCCAGGCTGCCTTTCTGTAGCATCCAAGACATGCCACTCAGCCAAGCTTTCATACCTTTTTGGATAGGAGGCAAAGTAGGCCCGTGGATAGTGGCATGACCAAGAAGTCTTTTACTTCACTGAGTGAAGTACTTCACCAGCTTCCATGAGACTAATTATCTCTGAAGTGAGTTACTTCTGCCCTGTTAGAGGAGCATTGCCCTTAGGAAAGAACAAACCTGGTGGCATCTGAAGCACCCTGTGCCAATATCTGCTCAAGCAGGCAGACGATGGGTGTTCTCTACCTACTGTGTCACTGGATAGATAATCCCATCTTGGAGTGAGAGTGGGGAGAATTCTGGGATGTTAATAGAAGAAATGCATTTGGGGATAAAACAGGACTGGATACTGGGGTTAAAAGCCCATCTGCAAGTGTTAGAGCCCTAGTAGCACTGCTGTGTCTGTCTGTAACTCATAGGCTTCAGATTCTACATGAATCTCCTTATACAGGATGCAGCCAACCCTATGAAAACATTGTCCCTAAGCATCCCTATGATACCATTTGATAGACACTATGGCCTAGAGAAAGACATAGACCTGGCAAAGGTGGTACAATGTGTTTATGGGTGGGCAAGAAAATGAGAGTGATATGGATGTCATTATTTATTGGAATCTTTTACATAAATTATTTGGGAGGAAGAGTGGGCTCTTCCAAACAGTGCTCAAAAGTCCTGAGGGCTACTTCTGATGATACTTTGCCAACTGAACCAGATAGCTCAATTTGGTTTAATTTGGTTCACTGCTAAAAGTTTTTTTTTGTTTTTTGTTTGTTTTTTTGGGGGGGCCACACCCGTTTGATGCTCAGGGGTTACTCCTGGCTATGCGCTCAGAAATCGCGCCTGGTTTGGGGGGACTATATGGGACACCGGGGGATCGAACCGCAGTCCGTCCTATGCTAGCACTTGCAAGGCAGACACCTTACCTCTAGCTCCACCTTCCCGGCCCCCACGCTGCTAGACGTTTACAGGGCCACACCAGCTTTTCTTGGGGGTAGGGCACCAGGGTTATGAGGTATTGGTTCAAACATGGGGCCTTGTATGTGCAAAGCGTGTGTCCCAGTCCCTTGACCTATTTCCTCAGCCCTCACACATCATTACTCTGAATTGAATGAACCTTCATCACTGAGTTTCAGGACACTGACACCTGCTCAGAATCACATTGAGAGGAGATGGCAGAGATAGAATGTGAAATCAAGTTGTGATTCCCCAGCTAAATTTTTGTTTGTTTGTTTTTGGGTCATACCAGGAAATGCTCAGGAGTGACTTCTGGCTCTGCACTCAGGAATCTAGTGGTGCTCCAGGAACCATATGGGATGCCAGAGATTGAACCCTGGTCTGCCGCGTGAAAGGCAAGTGCCCTACCTGCTATAATATACTATGACTGTCAAGCTAAATTTCTTTCCAGCAAACACATACTACTCCCCTAAAACTCAGTCCTCCTTGCTCCCTGACTTGGCTTCCACTCTGTGTTTCCTCTGCAAGACCCATCACACTGAATCCTAAGGGGAAAAAATCCAAAGGATGTAGTTCTGGAGAATGTGCAAAGCACGTCTGTGTCTTCCTACATATTGCCTCAGGTTATCCTGGTAACACACTCAGAGCACAGTCTCAGCACAAATTAGTGTGATCAATTTAAAAAGCAAAACTAGTTGAGAGTCCCAACCTGACCAGAGCTTTCCTACCACTGACTGTACATTTTAGTGTCGATTTCAATCCCCAGCACTGTCCCTTTTACTTCCAACCTCCTATCAAGCACCACAGGGGGTCAGTTCACAACAGTGGGGTGTGAGAGAGAAAGAGAGAGAATGTGAGTGAGTTGAAAATTTGTTTCTACCAAGAATTAATTTTGGGGCCAGAGAATTGTATGCAGTTAAAGTGTTTGCCTTGCATGTGGCCAACCTGGGTTCCATCTCTGGAATCCTATTTGATCCACCTCCCACTCAGCACTTCTAGGAGTAAGTCCTGAATGTAGAGCCAGAATGACCCCCTGAGTATCACTGAGTATAACCCCAAAATGAAACAAATAAAAAGAATCAACTTATGTCAGAGAGCTAGTACAACAGGTAGGATGCTTGCCTTGCATTTTCAAGGAGTTAAAAGATGTACCTTAACCCTCTGGCCCCTAGAGCTTAATGTTTCAATTGAAGAATTTGTTTTTGTTTTGGGGTCACACCTGGCAGCACTCAGGGGTTACTCCTGTCTCTGTGCTCAGAAACTGCTCCTGGCAGGCATGGGGGACCACATGGGATGCCAGGATTCTAACCACCATCCGTTCTGGATCGGCTGTGTGCAAATGCCCTATCTCTGTGATATCTCTCTGGCTCCAAGAATTTACTTTTTGACTAGGTGGTACATCTATGTTGCTCAAATTAAAAAGGTGGGAAAGGAAACTGATGAAAAGTTTTTTCCCACCCCTGTCCCTTCACCACTCAGCTCCCCTCTCTGGCCATTGAGTAATCAATGTCAGAGGCAATTCACTCAGGTATACATTTTGATGATTGTTTCACATTGATACATAAAGATTTTCCTCATGATGTATTTTGTTTTGTTTTACAAGAGCATGATAATTTACATTCCCATGTAAATGTCCATTAAAAACTCTATAGCTTAGGGGTTGGAGTGATAGTACAGTGGGTAGGGCATTGGCCAGATTGTCACCAATCTGGGTTAGATCCCCAGCATCCCATATGGTCCTCTGAGCATTCCAAGCAGTGATTCCTGAGCACAGAGCCAGAAGTAAACCCAGAGCACTGACAGGTCTGGCCCTAAAACAAACCAAAAAAACTCTCTATGGAGTGGATAAGTAATATTCCACATGCATTGAAATCTCCCATTGGAATATTGTCTTCTTCCTAACAGAGTACATGATACCTTTAAAAAAATGAAGTTTGTGTTTATTATAACCACTAAAACAAGAGACCTGTGCAACATGGAGAAAGAGATTAACTGCTAAATAAAGCATGTGCTTTGTATTTGGGGGGCCTGCACTCAATCTCTAGCTCCTTATGATCCCCTGTCACACCTCCAGAACAGACACCCCACAAGCACTTAACCTAGAGTAACCATAGCACGACTGGATGTAGCCCCAACAAATAAAAGAAAAAGAAAGACAAGGCAAATTTCTCTTAACTGAGTTCAGTTTGGGGTGGAGGCAGACCATTAAAATGGTATTACAAATTGGGCTGGACTGGTGTTACAGATGGATACTGACACTGGTTTTATACCACACTGACCTTTGGTTGTAACAAAGAAGGCCTACATGTGAATCTGGCCAACACCACAACATTTAGATGCTGAGCACAAAAGCTTGATTATTATTAGCTATATTTGTTGCCCGTATATTGGAACCAATCTTAAATGGAAGTCAGACATGTCGATCAGATATCATTTGGAGTAATGAGTGTATTTTCCTAATCTTTCCAACACCGACCTTACAACTCATCTCCAATAGCATGCATACTAATTAATTTGTTTTCCATATAGTAATAAGATTAACAACCACACATTTACACGGGGTACTGAGTCATGTTCAAATAAAACATGTTCTAATGAGAAAAATTGGATGCAGCAGCAAATCATGTCCCACTCGACAACCCAGATTTATGTGTGTTTGTCTGTCTTGGCTACACATATTTTTGTCAGGATCTCACTGTAAACAAGACTATTTCTTTCATGTTGGGTTAGTCTGGGTAAATTTGTTTAATGAACAACAAAGTCACTGTAAACATTGCACAAATCTGAGTGCCTTGCGTAGCTAGGAATCTTTTAAGCTGCTTCTAAAAAATAAAACGTGCCAACCACAAAAATTATATCCAGGAAAACATTATTAATATATCAATTCTCTCAGATACACAGCCTTGCACAGTTCTCTTCTGGACAACTGGTGAAATGAGATGTGATTTAGCACTTTCACAGTGCCTGGCCTAATTAATGAGCCTCAGTTTCCCTCTGATGAGTGGAGAGAGATTCATGACTCTCTAACCAAGGTCAACTCATAGACTTTGAAAAAATTACAGAGCCTTCTAGAGAGATAGTACAGCAAATAAGGTACTTGCCTTATAATTCACTGACCCAGCGTCAATCCCCAGCACTCCATATGATATCCCACACTCCACCAGGAGTGGTCCTTGAGCACAAATGGGTAAGGAAAAAAGAGAAACAAAAAACAAAATAAAAAACCAGGGCCAGAAAGATACCTCAAAAGGTCTAGAACAGGGGTGGCGAACAAGTTCGACACAAAGAGCCAAAATTTTAAACTGTGAGCGTCAGAGAGCCACACCACGCAGTGACCTGCCAAAACAGACAAACACTCACACAAAAGCATATAATTTTAACAATAATATATTAAACACATATTGCATTTGAGTGAGGGTAAAAATCCTGTTCGTCACCTCTGGTCTAGAATATGCTTTACTAGTAGGAAGAGGTCCACACGGCACATGGTCCTCTAGCACTATTAGGAAAAGCCCAGGAATTGCCCCCAGTACTGCCAGGTATGAACCAAAAAATAAACAAACAACCATAAATAGTCAAGTTCACTATTAAATCACAGTCTCTGGTTCAGGTCTCAGAATCTATATTGCTTTGGAGAAGGGGTATACTTGGTTGTTCTCAGGGCTTACACCTGGCTATGTGCTTAGGGATCACTTCTGGAGAGACCACAGAGGTACCAGGAACAAACCCAGGTTGGGCACATGCAAGTCAAGTGCCTTATCTTTCTAGTTCCTCAGAACTTTTTTGTTTTGTTTCGTTTTTTTTGTTTTTTTTGTTTGTTTGTTTGTTTTGTTTGTTTTTGGGTCACACCCAGCAGTGCTCAGGGGTTACTCCTGGCTGTCTGTTCAGAAATAGCTCCTGGCAGGCATGGGGGACCATATGGGACATCGGGATTCGAACTAACCACCTTTGGTCCTGGATCAGCTGCTTGCAAGGCAAACGCCACTGTGCTATCTCTCCGGGCCCCTCAGAACTTTTTTGTTTGTTTATTTGTTTGTTGGGCAACACCTGGTGGCTCTCAGGGGTTACTCCTGGCTCTGTGCTTAGAAATTGCTCCTGGCAGGCTGGTGGGGGACATATGAGTCTGTTCTGTGTCAGCGCATGCAAAACAAACGCCCTACCACTGTGCTACCATTCCAGCCCCAGAACCTATTTTTGTTTGTTTGTTTGTTTGTTTTTGTTTGTTTGTTTGTTTGTTTTGGTCAAACCTGGCAGAGCTCAGGGTTACTCCTGGCTCTGCACTCAGAAATAGCTCCTGGCAGGGGCCGGAGAGATAGCATGGAGGTAAGGCATTTGCTTTGCATGCAGAATAAACGGTGATTCGAATCTCAGCATCCCATATGATCCCCTTCGCCTGCCAGGAGTGATTTCTGAGCGTAGAGCAAGGAGTAACACCTGACCGGTGCTGGGTGTGACCCCAAAAACAAAAAAAGAAAAAAGAAATCGCTCCTGGCGGGCACAGGGGACCATATGGGATGCTGGGATTCGAACATTGTTCATCCTGGATTGGCTGTATGCAAGACAAATGCCCTACCGCTGTGCTATCTCTCCAGCCACTATATTTTATTTTTGTTTTGTTTTTGGGCCACACCCGACGGTGCTAAGGGGTTACTCCTGGCTTTCTGCTCAGAAATAGCTCCTGGCAGGCACGGGGGACCATATGGGACACCGGGATTCGAACCAACCACCTTAGGTCCTGGATCGGCTGCTTGCAAGGCAAACGCCGCTATGCTATCTCTCTGGGCCCTATACTTTATTTTTTAAGACAAGTTCTTTTGGTGACTGGATAGACAATCCTCCTAATTCTCATGCACTCCTTCTTTGTGATCTCTTGCCACAATAACACATGATTTGTGAACAGGATGATAGTTTAGAGGTCAGAGGCTTCTACTTAATACATTCAAGTATTTTAGTTCAATCCTTTGCACTGCATACCCCCCCCCTAAGCATAGTGAGGTATAGCCTTAATGGCTCCCAGTTCCACTGGGTCTGAATATTGAAACCATCTGGCTTGGTTGGCCTTACCAGAAATGATCTTTGGGTCACTGAGCATAGTTTGATAAATCCTCCAAACAAACAAAGAGACAAAACCCCAGGATTTAAAAAATTATTTTTAGGGCCCGGAGAGATAGCACAGCGGCGTTTGCCTTGCAAGCAGCCGATCCAGGACCAAAGGTGGTTGGTTCGAATCCCGGTGTCCCATATGGTCCCCCGCGCCTGCCAGGAACTATTTCTGAGCATACAACCAGGAGTAACCCCTGAGCACCGCCGGGTGTGGCCCAAAAACCAAAAAAAAAAAAAATTATTTTTAGATTATACTGTTCTCAGGGCCGGAGCAATAGCACAGCGATAGGGCATTTGCCTTGCATGCAGTTAACCCAGGACAAACCACAGTTCAATCCCCAGCATCCCATATGGTTTCCCAAGCCAGGAGCGATTTCTGAGTGCATAGCCAGAAGTAACCCCTGAGCGTCACTGGGTATGGCCCCAAAAAACAAAATAAATAAATAAATAAATAAATAAATAAATAAATAATAAAAAGAATATACTGTTCTCATCTGAACCACAAAAGTGAACTTACTTAGAGAGACAGAGAGTTAAACTAACTAGGTGATGCTGGAAAAAATGTTACTCCAACCTTATTTATTTTCATTTCCAAAACAAGAGAATTGGACCAGATGTGTGTTTGTGGTGTGGGTCAGGAAAGACAGTCCTCCCCCCTAGACATTTTCAGACTTTAACTTGTCTGACTTTGGGATTTGTCACATCACACATGAACTACTATTCACTCACAGTTAATTATGTGTGTGAATGTGTGTATGGTGCCAGGGATCCAATTCAGGACCTCATGCTTGCAAGTCAAGAATTCTCCCCCCACCCTCCCACCAAGATGCAGGCCCCTGGCTGATTTAAAGGAACAGATATAGGCATAAAGTCTAGTTATGCCCAACTACTCATAACCTCTGTGTTCAAGATCTCTCTAGATTTCCATCTAGAGTGGATACTTTCTTACAGTTTTAGAAAAGTGATTTGGGAATCTGCAAGAATTTTTACAAAAAGTAATGGCAAGTTTTCACTTGGCATAATTGCCTTAGAGCCCCCAGTCACTTCCCTTTCCCCACACCCCATCTCTTAGCTAACTTTGCAGTAAGAACAGTGCTACCCTTTAACTTCACACCCTGTGCTGTTCCAGCAAGTCCCCTAATTCATCTGAGCTTCCAGTTTCTTCATATTCAGAATGATGGTGCTGTCTGCAACGTGGGGGTTAGGGGTAGAGGTGGGGATTTTGCATATAAAGAAGGTGTCAAAAACCACTTGCCATTTCTATGATAGGGTCCTGGATCTACACATGTGGCCAAGTAGCTGTGTGGAAAATGGAGGTTATAGGCTTTGCATTGATAAACCTGAGGAAGAATGGGGGGGAATCATTTCCCATTAAGAGGCCCGGTTCAGCAACACTCTGGCTTTACCTGCCTGGGCTGCCTTCCCTGTTGCTCTGTGGGGAGTCAGAGTTTAATGAAGTAGGATAAACCACACACGCACATTAGTTAGCCTCAGCACAGGCAGGATTAACTTTACACTCCATTTGCAAGAGCAAAGCTCCTCTCCTAGAGTTTGTTATAAAGGGATTTAGAATCACAGAATGATAGAGCTGGAAGAGAGCCCTGAAGACATCATCATAATCCTCCCCAGTCAGTTTACCCAGGGTCAGACTGAAGACCAACAAGAGGAACGGGTGTGCCCAAGGTCACCTACTGGACTAAAGCATAGCTCTGTGCAGAACCCAGGCCTTCTAGTCCCCACGCCTCTGTCCTCAGTGTTACTTTTCCTATGAAGCCTTTTTTGAAATATGCTTCATGCTCTCTCCAACCCCACTAGCCTGGGTCTCTTTTAGTATAGGAACTACTATTTACATTTTTGTTTGTTTGCTTTGCTTTTTAGGTGACATTGGATGACGATCAGTGGATACTCTTGCCTGTATGCTTGAGATCATTGTTAGTGGTGCCAGAAAATAGAATTTATATCTCTTGCAGAGTAAGCAAGAGTATGTGCAGAGTATGTGCGTAGTCCATTGAATTATCTGTCTGATAAAGAACCATTTTTTTATTTGTCTTTGTATTCCCATTACTTTCATAGAAACTACCATATAGAAGACATAGAAAAACATTAGTTGAATGAGTAAACAACCATACAAAAAACATAAACCAATAACTATGAGCATGAAAGAGGAAGTTGGATGTTGTACAAGTGTCGAACAACTCTGAGTTCTTGACAATTGAAGAATATTCGGTCATATCACTCCTATTGGAGATCTGGTCCTTTCGATTTCATCTCCTATTACCTGCTTCCTTGGAATGGCCCAAGGACTCTGCATATCATCCTATGGCTTAATTTCTACCCTCTTTTCCATCCTCTTTCTACAATCATGATTCTACCTCACTTCCTGGGAGAAAACCAAAAACTGTTTGCAGCTTCCAGAGTCTCTTCTGAGCAATGTTGATTATAGACCAGAGTTTTCATTCAGATCACAATCAGGACTGCAGAAAGCCATCACTCACCAGCTACCCACCACTACCCCCAACTAGCCTCCCTTGAACTGCAGTCCCCTTTAAGAGAACTGGTACTGGATGAATTGACTGGTGCTGCTCAGGATTTGGCTACTTTCTCTTCTTCTTCTTCTTCTTCTTCTTCTTCTTCTTCTTCTTCTTCTTCTTCTTCTTCTTCTTCTTCTTCTTCATCATCATCATCATCATCATCATCATCATTATTATTATTATTATTATTATTATTATATTTAGCTTTCTCCCTCAAAAAAGTTTGCCCAGATCTACCAGAAAACCTTGAATCATCCCTGCGCTTCACACCATTGTGTGAGTTTGGCTTTCCTCAAATGCCCTAAAAGTGGTGTTTCATGTAAGTATCAGCCAAAACTATGTGAGCCACTGATATTATTTTCTACTTTATTATTTAATTTATTTATGTGTTTTGTTGTTATTTATGTAAAATGGTGACTTTTTACTTTGGGAGATGTGGGTTGTGCTCTGGTATCACTCATGACTGTGCTCAGGGGACCATATGCGATTGAGCCCATTTTGGTCTCATGCAAAGCATGAGGTTACTCCTGAGCAAAGAACCAGAATAGCCCCAGAGTACCACAGGATATGGCCCAAAGAAATAAACAACAAAAAACTTAACACACCAACAAGTCTGGTATCTATGCCCATTTCTCATACCTCAGTCACCCTCCACAGAGACATCTCTCCCATTCAGATTGGTAGCAAGGAAGGATATTCTGATTCTGTTTTCTGAACACATGTGTGGTCCTGGGACAAGCGAGAGTAAGATCAAGGCATGGGGGCAGAGTTCTTTGGGCCTGATTTTGGTATTACTCCCTTCTAGGCCTACAGCAAACCTGCTCAACATCTTTAAGTCTCCAAGTCTTCATATGAAACAGGAAAACAATAAGTGATTTTCAGGATTTATGGAGGGTTCAAATTTAAAATAAACAAAGATCTAGGAGAGTAGCCAGTTCCTCACACATGGGGCCAATCTCTCCACTCTGGGAAAAGTTCATGATTGAGTGGTTTGTGGGCTCTTCTTTAGAGGAATTCTGAGAAACATCAACCTTGATATTCAACCCTGAGTGCCCAGAGGAAGGGCAGACCCCATCCCAGGAATCCACAGCGTCCCAAAAATAATTTAAAACAAAATAGATTGCATCACAGAGCCAGTACCCAATCAGAAAGCTCAAAATGCTAGGAGTGGGGCCTGGAGAGATAGCACAGCATTGTTTGCCTTGCAAGCAGCTGATCCAGGACCAAAGGTGGTTGGTTTGAATCCTGGTGTCCCATATGGTCCCCCGTGCCTGCCAGGAGCTATTTCTGAGCAGACAGCCAGGAGTAACCCCTGAGCACCGCCGGGTGTGGCCCAAATCCCCCCCCCCCAAATGCTAGGAGTGGGGCCAGAGCAATAGCACAGTGGTAGGACATTTGCCTTGCACACAGCTGACCCAGGACAAACCAGATTCGATTTCTGGCATCCCATATGGCCCTGAGTCTACCAGGAGTGACTTCTCAGGATTTCTCTGTGCAGAGCCAGGAGTAATCCCTGAATGCCACTGGGTATGCCCCCCCCCCCAAATGCCAGAAGTGATGGATCTGGGGTAATGAGAGGAACAGGGATGGGCATAAAGAACCCCAGACCCCTCTCTGGTTGAAGGTCACAAAAACCTGCCCTTCTTGATAGGCCTGGTCAGGAAAGTTGCTATGAAATTCTTGACATTATACTGGATGGGAAGGAAGGGTTAAAGTTCAGGTAGGGAGCAATGGAGACATTTGACACTGAGGAAAGGAAGGAGATGCACAGGCCAGGAAAGGCAGCTGGATGGCCTGAGCCCATACTAGAGAAGAAAACAGCTATGTAGAGTTGTGGGAGCCCAGAACTGACCTGTGCTGAGAAGCAGGCACCTAGTGGAAAGGTGATTTGAGCCTCCTCCAGGGAAAAGTTCTCTACCAAATTACTGGAGGACTGTGAGTGATGTAAACTACAAATTGAAGTAGGCACTGGGATGAGGAGACAATGTATTCATGCAAATGGGTATTTTAGGCTAGACCTTGGATTTCCAGGTTCTTATAGGGTGTCATCAAAAGTCTCTCTGTCATTTTCTCACACTGGTAGACTGGGGATCCCATTCTAACTGTGTGTGAGCTCAGAGACCATGTCAGGAGCCACAGCTCCACAAAAGAATTCTTTTTTTTTTTTTTTTTTTTTTTTTTTTTTTGTGGTTTTTGGGTCACACCCGGCAGTGCTCAGGGATTATTCCTGGCTCCAGGCTCAGAAATTGTTCCTGGCAGGCACAGGGGACCATATGGGACGCTGGGATTCAAACCGATGACCTCCTGCATGAAAGGCAAACGCCTTACCTCCATGCTATCTCTCCGGCCCCACAAAAGAATTCTAATGGTAATCTTGAGTCAGATGGCCATGTCTGATCTATGGCTGGAAATAGGTGCTTTGCTTGTCTGATCTGGTCATGAGTTGAACCGTGTAAGTCAGGGCCCACCCTGCACCTTACTGATTATATGCAAGGCAGGAGGAGGGTTAGAAGCCTCTGGGCCTGGCCACGTGACTTAATGGCAGAAGACCTCCTTGGTTATCTCAGGGCCTTGAGTTGGATTCCTGGCCCCATCCCACATTCTGAGTGCCAACACTGCTGTATGTATACCTGGGGTCACAACAACTGAAAAATCTGGTGCACCATGGCTTCATGCAAGAGTCACACTAAAATAATCAGTATGAAGCTGAGGAGAAAGCTCAATGGGCTGGATGTGTGTGGGAGGCCTGGATTCAATTCCCAGCACCACGAGGTTTCCCAATACCTATGGGAGCGATCTCTGAGCACAGATCTAGAAGTAGTCAATGCTCACAGCCTGATGGCATCCCTGAACTAAAACACCAAAACAAACAAACAAAAATGAGTGTAACCCTAGCGAACATTGCAACCAAGTTTACAAATCCTACATTCAGCTGTGGAATGCCTGGTCCTCACCCTAGCAATCAAGAGAAGGGAAGGGGAAAGAAGCTTCCCTGACAAAACTGAAGCATCTGAGAGCAAGAGGACATTATAAATACTAAACTAGAAGCATAGAGAGAAGAAATGATGCTGTGGGGTCACCCTCCCACTAGAAGTGGGAATGAAGGATCTCTATCCAAAGAACCCAGCCACAGAGGAAATGTAATTTAGTACGTGAGTATGACAGCATCTCCCCCTCAAAAGAATCTTGGATTCCTCCCTTTTCTTCCATCTTAAATCTCATGTCAATATCACCCAAAGGTGAGACCCACAAAAGCCCAGTTGATGTGAGAGCCTGGTACTGAGGGCTTGTGAGCATGGCCCTCTTCCTATAGCAATAGAGAGAAAGCAAGAGAAGTGCAGGGAGCACATGGTATGAAGAAAGACTGTTCCTTCCTTTCCCAAAGTAATACTGTGCAATTCCTCAAGGACAGGAAGAAAGCTGGGTGGTTTTGCCCACTGTCTTAATGTGAAACAGGGACTTCATGAGGCAGGAAGACATCCAGGATGAATGATCTGCTCTTAAATTGTTTCATTTCTTACCTTGTGAATTCAATTATAAATTGAATCTTATAAATTAAATCTTGTAAATTATAAATTTGTGAATTTATGACTATTCCTTTTAGATATACTCCTTAAAAGAGCATATATTTAGATATTTCTCCCAGAAAACTGGAATTTTCTTTTTTCTTTTTTTTCTCTTTCAAAAAAATATTGGGGGGTCAGAGAGACAGCATGGAGGTAAGGCATTTGCCTTTCATGCAGAAGGTCATGGGTTCAAATCCCTGCATCCCATATGGTCCCCTGAGCCTGCCAGGAGTGATTTCTGAGTGTGGAGCCAGGAGTAACTCCTGAGCACTGCTGTGTGTGACCCAAAAAACAAACAAACAAACAAAAAACAAATATTGGGAGGAGTGTCTACCATTGGCAGTACTCAGAGCTTTGTCCTGACTCTGTACTCAGGGGTCACTTCTGAGTAACAGTAAGGGGACGGTATGAGGTGCTGGGAATCAAACCTAGGTTGTTTGCATGCAAGGCAAAAGAGGATTACCTGCTGTACAATTGCTTGGCCCTGGGCCTTTCATTTCTGAGACCAACACAGAATAATAAACTTGTGAACTACAATCATATTTTTACAAAATTTTTTGGAGGAGGTCCTCTCACAAGATGTTCAGGAGACCTTGAGAGACCTTCCTGAAGATTCTTGTTTACCTGATCAGATGTAAAGCAAGGGCCCAAGGATTCAGTGTTGTTGGGAATCTTGCAGTGCTATGGGATTAGCTGAACCAACCTGCATGTACTTGACTTCTTCATATTGTTCCTGGAATGCTCAGAGGAACCATGTGGTTCTGGGAATTGAACCAGGGTCTATTACATACAAGTTGAGTACCTTAAACCCTGTGATAGCTCTCCCATCCCTGCAAAAAGATTTGATTGGAAACATGCTGAAGAACATCAAGTTGGGATAGTGACTGACACAGCTTATCTCTGGCCCTTCCAGCTACATCTCTCCTCTGCCAGATATATTGTGGTCAAAACATGGTCAACGACTTAAAAGTTTATTTTCATCTTTTGGCAGAATTAGTAAACTGAATTATCAGAGTTTGTCTTTCCTCTTTGAAATTCCCCAAAGAAAAGAAATCACAGGAAGATCTCTTGGCATAAAAAGAAAATGAAACAAAGATTGTAATCATAATACTAGTGAATGGTTTTCAGACTGACATCTGTATATTAAGAATATGTAAAAATACCAATTTCATGCTCTGACAGCTTATTCTGAATCAGGGGTGGGGGCTACCTTGGGAATTGTGAAATGTCAAAGCATTACATCATGTCAGTTATTCAAGTGCGTCTTTGATGACGGATCACTGGGGATGGAAACTCCTTTAGGAATGGACGTCTTAAAAAGAGGGCAGGATAAGGAAAACAGATGAAATTGAAAGAGAAGAAAAAGAACTGGTCAAAGGGAGAGAAAGGCAGTCACATCAGAATGAATTACTCTATCAATAAATACTATTACATAATTATTATTAACATTACATTATTATGTAATATTATTATGTATTATGTAAAATACATATCACTCCAAATCTAAGCTATCCCCATATGTAGGATCACATGCCCATGTTCTGATATACAGCAGTAATAATAACCATGTTTAATTTATTTTTTCATATTCACAAGTGTTATTTTTGCCTAAATATGAATAACACAACAAAATGTTTTAATTTAATTGAGGTAGATGGTTTACAATATTTATAATAGCACTAACATTGTTGTTTATAGTTGAGAGAACTATACCATTCCCCCAATCTTGTTCCCCATGGTCTCTTCCTCCTACTACCAGTTCTATTTTATTTTATTTTATTTTGGCTTTTGGATCATACCTGGCAACACTCAGGGGTTACTCCTGGCTCTATGCTCAGAAATTGCTCCTGGAAGGCATGGGGGATCATATGGGATGCCGGAATTCGAACCACTGTCTTTCTGCATGCAAGACAAACACCCTACCTCCATGCTATCTCTCTGGCCCCACTACTAGTTCTATTGATCATGTGTCACGGTTTGTTTGCATTGGAAACGGTCTATTCCTTTCTTCATTTCTTTATATTCTGCATGTGAGTGAGATAATCTGGTAGTTGAATTTTTCTTCATTGTGTGTGAATATATATAATTCTTTTATCCACTCACCTACAATAATAGAATTCTGGAAGTGTGGGCCAGAGTGATAGTACAACGAGTAAAATGCTTGCCTTGCAAGTGGCCAACCTAGGTTTGATCTTCAGCATGCCCTGCCAGGAGTTATCCCTAAGCACAGATCCAGGAAAAAGCTCTGAGCACCACTGAATGTAGCCCAAAATAGAAAGAAAGAAGGAAAGGAAGGAAGGAAGGAAGGAAGGAAGGAAGGAAGGAAGGAAGGAAGGAAGGAAGGAAGGAAGGAAGGAAGGAAGGAAGGAAGGAAGGAAGAGAGGGAAAAAGAAAGGAAGGAAGGAAGGAAAGGAGAAAGGAAGGAGGGGAAGGAGAGAAGGAAGGAGGAAAGAGGGAAGGAAGGAGGAGAGGAGAAAGGAAGGAGAAAATACTTCATTAGAAATCTGCTCTTGGGCCCGGAGAGATAGCATAGCAGCGTTTGCCTTGCAAGCAGCCGATCCAGGACCAAAGGTGGTTGGTTCGAATCCCGGTGTCCCATATGGTCCCCCGTGCCTGCCAGGAGCTATTTCTGAGCAGACAGCCAGGAGTCACCCCTGAGCACCTCCTGGTGTGGCCCAAAAAAAAAAAAAAAAAAAAATCTGCTCTTGGGGCTGGAGAGATAGCATGGAGGTAAGGCGTTTGTCTTTCATTCAGGAGGTCATCTGTTCGAATCCTGGCATCCCATATGGTCCCCCGTGCCTGCCAGGGGCAATTTCTGAGCCTGGAGCCAGGAATAACCCCTGAGCACTGCCGGGTGTGACCCAAAAACCACAAAACAAACAAACAAACAAATATGCTCTTCATCTTTTTACAATGGATAGATCCATCAGCCTTTCACAATGACTTTCTCCTTCCCACACATTCTATCTCTCTGTGTGCCTTTGTATGTGGGGTGGTGTCTCTGTTTCACACACACACACACACACACACACACACACACAGATATCTTTTGTATCCATCTCCATTGCCATTTAGTGTTTGGTTCTTGTCACCTCTCCCTAGAGCTAGTTTATTAAAACCTTGGAGGGGGGCAACTGTGCATAAAGACAGAATATTTCCAATGCTGTTCTTTTCGTTTAAAAGTACTGGCCAGTGGGCCAGAGGCATAGCTCATAGCTCAATACAGTTGCATGGCACTGTAAAATGTATCACCAGAATGACTCGTAGTAGTAATTCTTGAGCACTGCCAGGTGTGGCCTAGAAACAAGATAATCAAATAAACAAAAAGAAAAGAAAAAAGAAAATTGCTTATTAAGAAACTTGCTTGTATGAAGCCCTGAATCCAATTCCTAGAATCACAAAAAGAAATCAAAAGAGAGGAGAAGCAAGAAAAGGAAATGGCTAGGAGGGGAGGGAGAGATATAAGGAAAGAAAGGGGAGAAGAAAGAAGATGGGACTGAAAAGATAGCATGGAGGTAGAGTGTTTGCCTTGCATGCAGAAGGATGATGGTTCGAATCCCGGCATCTCATATGGTCCCCTGTGCCTGCCAGGGGGCGATTTCTGAGCATAGAGCTAGGAGTAACCTCTGAGTGCTGCCGGGTGTGACCCAAAAATCAAAAAAAAAAAAAAAAAGAAAAGAAAGTAAGAAGAAGATGACGGGAGGGAGGGGAGGATAAAGGAGGAGTGAAGAAGAAAAGAAAAGAGAAAGGAAAGAGGAGAAAAAAGAGGAAGGGAGGGAAGGTAAAAAGGGAGAGAGAAGAGAGAAGTGGGGAGGGAAAGGAGAGGAGATGAGGGAAGGATTAGGGAGGGAAGGGGAAAGGAGAGGAGAGAAGCCAAAGAGAAAAGAAGGATAGAGAGGGAAAAGAAAAGGAGAGGAGAGTACTCCTCTGGGGCAGAGCTTCCTGCTTCCACAAGGTCCTTCCCGATTCACTCTTCACTCCCAGAGAACCCTGGTTCCCCATAAAGAAAAAGAGGGCCCTTATCCTCGAGACTCTTTTTATTGTCTCAGTTATGTGACCCAGGAACTCTGTAAGACTCTCTTAGAAGATGGAAACACCTTAACTCACATTTATTTATGGATCTATTTCTTTGTTTTAGATTATAAACACCCAGTACAAGCTTAGGATGGAACAGAACTCAAATCTATTAAATGGACCAATGACTGAGGGTCACTGATGCCTGAAACTGAGACTCCCAGTCTGGGTTACAAAAACTGGATAGTGAAGGCAGTCTTCACTGTGTCACTGTGCAGGATGTGTCAGTCTTGCCTTTGCTGTAGATGAACCCAGCAAGCTGTGTAGAAGATCTCAGTAGTAGAAGGGAATGTAAAGGCTCTGCAGTTCCTAATTATGAACAATGTTACAGTATAAAGGAGTCTTCCACTTCTCTGTGATACTTAGATTCATTGAGTCACAAATTCATTTACAAATTTGTTTTCAATCACTGCAGAATACTTGTGGCCAGTGTCTAGGAAAAGGGGAAAAAGAAAGCAAGAGTTTATAGGACACATAGTTTTATTTATTATTTATTACATATATATGGGTGGTGTTTAGGCCATACCAGGTAGTGCTTAAAGTGTACTCTTAGCTCTGTGCTGAGGTAACCAGGTAGTATCAAAAATGGAATCCTGGATTCCTTCATGCAAAGTATGTGCTCAGTTGTTGAGATCTTTCTGGACCCTGGGTGCAGAATCCTACTTTTGAAAGAATAGGAGTAAATATTCTGACATAGATGGTAATGTTCTATGCAGCAATTTTAGACAAGTACCTAATACCACTGAGCTATGTGTCCCAAAACAATTAATGGTCTGAGATAAAGTTCAAATGATGTATCACATGCCTAGTACAAGTGTCTGGGCTTGATCCCTGAGACCCTTCTCTTCTGCACTCTAGGTTCTAATGACCCTGAGAATTTCTGGGAATAAATGTCTCCCAAATCAATAGCAAAAAACAGGGCATGGAGTGATAGCACAATAGTAGGGCATTTGCCTTACATGCTGCCAAGCCAGGATGGATCTGGATTTGATCCCTGACATCCTACATGGTCCCCAAAGCCTGCCAGGAGCGATTCCTGAGCACAGAGCCTGGAGTAATCCTGATGCACTGCCAGGTGTGGTCCAAAAACCAAAAAAAGGGGAGGGCAAAAAACAAAACAAACTAAAAAGTTAAGATAGAATATGTTAATGTGGGGCCAGAGAGATAGCATGGAGGTAAGGCGTTTGCCTTTCATGCACAAGGTCATTGGTTCGAATCCCGGTGTCCCATATGGTCCCCCGTGCCTCTAGGAGCAATTTCTGAGCATGGAGCCAGGAGTAACCCCTGAGCACTGCTGGGTGTGACCCAAAAATCACACACAAAGAAAGAATATGTTAATGTTATGTGTATTTTCATATTTAAAATGTCATATGAGTGTAGGTAGTCAGAAGAGTGAGTAGGTTAAAAATTAAGCAGAGATGAAACTTGTCTTATGATTGATCTTTTGTCATTTCTCCTTTTCCTCTGACTCAGTGATCTGCTCCTGTTTTGGAGGCTGAGGAATGTGTTAGGGGCTTAGAAATGAATGGGGCAGAGGTCCTGCCCAGGAGAAATCCTAGCTACAGGTGCATGTGGGATGCAGAATATATGGGAGCCAAATTCATAGGTTAGATGACAAAGGAAGTTCATAGAGCACAACCTTAAACATCCCTACTTCCTACTTTCTTCTCTGAGCCTGATGGTTCTCTCTCTCTCTCTCTCTCTCTCTCTCTCTCTCTCTCTCTCTCTCTCTCTCTCTCTCTCTCTCTCTCTCTCTCTCTCTCTCTCTCTCCCCCCTTGTTTTTGAGCCAAACCTGGCAGTGATAGGGCTTATTCCTGCCTCTGTGATCAGGGATCACTCCTGGAGGGCTCAGAAGGCCATATGAGGTGCTGGGGATTAAACCTGTGTTGGCTACATGCAAAGTAAGCCCACTACCCACTAAAATACCACTGCAGTCCCAGCATGCTTCTCTCAGGGGCTCCCTGTGAGGAATTCCACAGTATTTCTGCAACCAAGGTTAGAAGGGAAGGTTCGATAGAATAAGGATAATCAGCCAGCTTGAATTATGGAGCTTCCTATGGGGCCTTTGTATGTGGCCCCTGGAATTAAGGCTAGTGATTCATCCCAATGCTTTCAATGTAACCAAACATTCTCACAGACAATGGGAAAGTACTGGAAATAAGCTCCAGTACACCCTAAGCATAAGCCATCTGAGGAAGCAGTTTAAACTAATCCACAGTATCTCTGCAAAAAACTCTAGTGGCAGTGGGTGCATCTATAGAAGAACTAGTGTTTTGTAACATGAGGGCCCTGCCTTTGCAATGATGAACTCTAATAAACAAGTTGAACTTTTTGTATTATCTATGAATTAAACTGAAGTGAATGGAGATAAGGTGGCTTGGAAGTTCATATAGTAAAATTACATCACATTGGGGATGATAGCCTCTTCTTTGGTTTCCAGTACAAAGTTTTTTTCTGTTAAACTTTTGATTTACTTGAATAAATTGTTTCCATTTGTTGTTGTTCTAATATGTAAAAGTTTTTTTTTCCAGGACTGAGGAGTGTAATAAAGCAGAGAAGTAGATCGAGGCAACTCTTTCAAGATGATGCAAATATTGTGTTTCCCCAAAAGGGAGATTGAAATTTTAACCTCCTGACATCTTTGGCAGAAAAGGATGTTGCAGATATGATCTGTATTTTGGATTTTGTGTGTGAATATATATGTTTGTATATGAAGTAAATAGTTTTCTTTAGAAAAGATGGGGGAAAAAAGAAAGTGAGACAAATGAGAATTAATATAAGTTAAAAGAAAGGAATTATACATCCCAAACTGGATGCCAAAGGTTCTATAATGGGTATGCACCTAACTGCTAAGATATGCTAATAATATAGTGGGGGAGGCCGCCATGCCCACTGATGCATAGGGGTTACTCCTGCCTTACTGTTCAGAGTTTACCCCAGCAGTTATCAGGGACCATGAGGTATCAAGGATCAAAACCAGGGCTTCCATATACAAAGCATATACTCCAGCTCTTTGATCTATTTTCCTGGTCCAAGGTCCTTACCAGTTAAGAGACACAGAGTAGCAAAATGGATCAAAAAGCTGAATCAAACATTCTGCTGCCTACAAGAAACACATTTGAATAGTCAGAATAAACATAGACTAAAAACCAAAGGTTGGAGGACAATCATATCCAAGCAAACACCCCTTTAAAAAAGCTGGAGTGGGGGCTGGAGAGATAGCATGGAGATAAGGCATTTGCGTTTCATGCAGAAGGTCATTGGTTCAAATCCCGGTATCCCATATGGTCTCCCGTGCCTGCCAGGAGCAATTTCTGAGCTTGGAGCCAGGAGTAACCCCTGAGCGCTGCCGGGTGTGACCCAAAAACCAAACCAAACCAAACCAAACCAAAACAAAACAAAACCCAAACAAATCTGGATTGGCCATATTAATATCAAATGACACAAACTTTAGACTTAAAAAAAGTTATAGGGGGGGGCCGGAGCGGTGGCGCAATTAGTAGGGCGTGTGTGCCTTGCACATACTAACCTAGGACAAACCGTGGTTCAACCCCCTGGCGTCCCATATGGTCCCTTAACCCAGGAGTGATTTCTGAGCTCATAGTCAGGAGTAACCCCTGAGCATCACTGGGTGTGTCCCCAAAAGAAAAAATGTTATAAGGGAAAATTATGGACATTTTGTAATAATCAAGGGATATGTATAACAGGAAGAAACCACACTCCTAAACATATACACACCCAATGAGGAACCAGCAAAGTATTTAAAACAATTGTTGACAAATCTAAAAGAAGACATGAATAGCAATACAATAATAGTGGAAGACCTCAACACGTCCCTGTCACCACTTGATAGGTCAACCAGGATGAAACCTAACAAGAGTATGCTGCTCTAAAAGGATTGCCAAATAGTTATGCAGTTATTTTTTTCTGAATTGCCACTTGTCTTCTATTAGAATCCCAGAGTTGCCACTTGTCTTCCTTTAGAATACAGGATTCACTAGAATTCTGGGGAATAACTTTCAAAGAAATAACATATTGAGGATGCCTTGAAGAAATGTGTGCAAAACATCTTTGCTCTCACAACAACCAGTTATATGGTTTCTCATATCCAGGATGGAGAGCTGAGTGCAAGTGCTGAGGAAAGGTTCAAAATATTTTGATTTTCTAATATTTTAAGGTGGGATTGTACATTGAGGAGAGCACAGATGCAGACTGGCAGATGTGACACCCTATGGTGCTTAGGGCTTACTCCTGGGTCTGCACTCAGAGATCACTTCTGGCAGACTTGACAGACTGTATGGGGTCCTGGAGATTGAACCCAAGTTGGTGCTGTGAAAGACAAATGTGTTGGGGCTGGAGCAATAGCACAGAGGTAGTTGACCTGGGTTCAATTCCTGGCATCCCATATAGTCTCCCTGAGCCTGCCAGGGATAATTTCTGAGCACAGAACCCCTAATCACAGCCAGATGTGCCTCCTCCCAAAAAGACAAGTGCCTTATCTACTTTATTCCTGTTCCCAGAGGCAGTGTTTCTAATCCTCATCTTGCTTGCTAAGAGTTTCTTTAATTGGAAGAGAAACAATAAACATTGACTGGTGAGATGGTTCAAAGGACTGAAGCACATGATCTACATGTGGGAGCCACAAGTTCAATCCTTGGCCCTGTATGGGATCCCTGATCATAGCCAGGAATGGCCCATGAGCAACCGCTGGGTATAACCTCCTCCTTCCCAAGTCAAAAAGGGGAAAATAATTAATAATTGAAACACAAAGAATAAAATATGTAATTTATTGTTCATAATTTTGCTTAAAGTTATTGATAGTATATTATATAGATTTTTTGATGATGTGATCTTTTTATTATTTTTTTGTTATTAAACTAACATTGATTTCTGTCATCAGTTATAAAGAACTCATGAAAAAATGCTTCTGGACTAAAATTGCAGGCATGATTCCAAGAGTTTAGAATGTGCCTGTGAGGAAGGTTCCTACCCCACAGACCGAGACCTGAATAAAGTTTGTTCCTCTTTAATCATATATATCACTTCATCCTTTGTTTTTGAGTGTGGGGTTCATGGGTATTTAAAATAAGACAAAGGTTAGAAATACAGATCATGGGGCCGGAGAAATAGCATGGAGGTAGAGCATTTGCCTTGCATGCAGAAGGTCTGTAGTTCAAATCCTGGCATCCCATATGGTCCTCTGAGCCTGCCAAGAGCAATTTCTGAGCATAGAGTCAGTACTCTGAGCACCGCTGCTGCCGGGTGTGACCCAAAAACCAAAATAAATAAATAAATAAATAAAAAGAAATACAGATTGGCAGACCAGGTGCTTGCTACCACAGACCAGAGTGCCTGTATGTTTCCATAAGTATCACCAAAAGTGAGCCCTGAGCACAGAGCCAGGAATAAGTCCCAAACATCATCAGGTGTGGCCAAAAACAAACAAATAAACAAAAAATATAGACAAGCCCTTTGGAGTATTCAGCTTTCCAATATGTGATTAATGGCATGCTCTGAGAGTTTTTATTATATGAAATCAGATGCTTCTTATGTAAATTAGAATCTAAATAGTTTTACTAGTCAATATTCATTGTACAGTCACTTAGATCTAAGGCTTGAGGAATACAATTCCAATGAGGACTAATAACAAATGAGAATAGAGTCTTTGAATACTCCTATCCCTAGGATTTTATTATAATGAAAATATTATCATTTATATAGTTTAATTTATAGTGTATATATTTTTAATTTTATGATTTCATAAGGAAAAGCAGTCTTGAAAAAAATTAAAAGCCATCTATATGAATGTCCAAATTTCCGAGAATGATTTTGTAGCCTGGATGAAAATTGTGTGCTCTCTCCATCACCTTGCAATTTGAAGAACTGCAAAATCATGAATAATAAAAAAGGATGTTAAACTTTTCAACAAATCCAGATGGGTACCAATGTCATTGAGAATTTCTGAGAATCACCTTGATTGCTGCTTCAGACTAGGAGCCTGAATTGAATAGCTTTTACTAGTGAAAATGTATGTGCTCCAAGTGACAACAGTTTCTATAATCACATTTTTAAATTGCCCAGACATTAAGTCCATATTTGTGGCAAATGAAAAACACCCAAATTTGAAAGGTCCATGCAATAATTTCACTTGCTGGCCTTCTTTTTCTGTCTCATTCTTTCAGACTTTAGTCCCCCAGAATGGAAAGATTGTGAACAGGGGGATAGTCTTGAGACTTACTTTTGCTATAAACTTGCAAATTCTTTCTCCATTTTGGGTGCTAGAGTTCCCTGCTGCAAAATGAGGGAGCTCTACCGAATGTCCCTTTCAGCCATTATTCGAAAGTATCTTTACATTTGGCTGTTGTCAACAAAATAACTGTACAGCAGTCCTAAGAACTGAAGTTATGTTTTGTGGGGATTAAGGCTGGGCATAAAGAAGGCTTCAAACCTTCATTTCCACTATTAGATAGCAGGGAAGGTGCCCATTTGTTGTTGTGTTGCTCCTTTTGCCTACTAACCCCACTCCCACCTGTCTGCGCACCATGCTTTGTTCTCAAAACTTGGGCTCACTGGCTGTTTCTCAATGCAAAAACTCTCTTATACCTGTCAGTTTCCTTTGTCTCTCCTGTTCCTTCGTCAGAGATGCCCTAATCTTCTCTATCTGGCAAATCCTCCCTTATTCTGTATATCTTTTTAACTTTACATGTTAATTCAAATTTAAAGAAAAACTCTGAAATGGCTACAAATAATTCTATTATTTACCTAGGTTCCTCAAATATTAATCTCTTATCACATTTATTTTATCAGTCCTCTTTTTTTTTTCTATCCCTTCCATAATCCAATTTTCTTCTGAAGCTTTACACCTGATGCTCTTATTTTTATTCATGTTATTTGATTTTGGGGCCACACCCGACCATGCTCAAGGGTTACTCCTGGCTCTGCTCAGAAATAGCCCATGGCAGGTTGGGGGGACAATATGGGATGCTGGGAAGCGAACCCAGGTCTGTCCTGGGTCCGGAACATGCAAGGTTCTATCGCTGTGCTATCTCTCCGACCCCCATCTGGTACTCTTTTACTTCAAATCATTCAATGCCCTTAAAAACATAAGGGGAGGACTGAAAAGGGAGCACAGGGGTTAAATATTTGCCTTGTTTGTGGTCAACCCCAGTTCTATTGCTGGCATTATATAGGTCCATTGGGCACTGCTAAGAGAGATTCCTGAGCACAAAGTCAGGAGTAAGCATTAAGCATCGCCTAGTGTGGCCCACCCTTACAATTAAAAATAAAACAAACAAAAACAAGGACATTCTCTCCTATTATTGTAATACAAATATAAAAATCAGGGAAATAACAGTAATGCAATATTCTTATTAAATCTAAGTTCTATTTGGATTTTTAAAAATAACACCTTAAAGTAAAATGTCTTAAAATACCTTAAAGAAGAATTTTCTCAATAATATATTTAAAGAAAACCCAGACTGTGTGGCATGCTTTCAAATTATCATGTGTGTTTACTCTTCTTTTTTTTTTTTTTTTTTTTTTTTTTTTTTTTTTTGGTTTTTTGGGCCACACCTGGCAGTGCTCAGGGGTTACTCCTGGCTGTCTGCTCAGAAATAGCTCCTGGCAGGCACAGGGGACCATATGGGACACCGGGATTCGAACCAACCACCTTTGGTCCTGGATCGGCTGCTTGCAAGGCAAACGCCGCTGAGCTATCTCTCCGGGCCCGTGTTTACTCTTCTTTAGTGTAAAACATTTCTTCAGTCTTCCTTTGCATTTTATGACCTTGGAATAATGCTCTTTGACTTTAACTAACAGAATTGTGAATATACTCAGGTGTGTACCTTTGGTAAAAGACACTGAAGTGATGTAGTATTCTTCTTACATTACATTCTTTGTTTGTTTGTTTGTTTGTTTGGGGACCACACCTGGCTCTGTGCTCAGAAATCACTCCTGGCCAGCTGGGGGACAATATGGGATGCCGGGTATCGAATCACGGTTGGCCATGTGCAGAATTCAGATTGGTGCCTGAAACTCTATTATGGATCTAGATCTATACATTTATAAATCACAATAGATAAATAAAAAATTTATTAGGGGAAAAAATCTAGTCCCCATAAAAGAGTCCACATCCATGCTGTTACAATCTAGTGCCCAGTGCCTGCTTTCTGTAGACATCCCTACTTTGTCCTCCTTTCACCTCACATCAACTTCTCAGCTTGATGAAGAACCATCATTGCCCTGAGAAATGCAGGTGTTTCCTCCCTCAAATATCAAGTAAATGGATTCTTTTGGTCCATGTAAGAGTTTTCAGGATTTTCAAACATGCTGTCACCATGATCTCAAGGACTATGAACCAGAGATAGTCTGAGGCAGAAAAACTATTTGTGTACTTGAGAGACACAGATACCTGGATTATAGATACAGCTTTGTCTCTGTTAGGCGACTATTGACAAGTTTCTCCTCTTCTTTACATTCCAACCCTAGCCACATGGAGAGGTGCTCTGGGTCTATTCTTGGCTCTGTGCTCAGAGTCACATTGTAGTGACAAGGATAGAATTGGAGTCAGCTTTATGCAAGGTAAGAATCTCATCTTATTCTCTTTGACCCCAAGATCTCATGATTTTAATTTTTATTAATTAAACATTTTTTGATCACATTCAGTGTTGCCCAGGGTTTATTTATTTATTTTTGGTTTGGGGTTTGGGGCCACACCCAGTAACACTCAGGAGTTACTCTTGGCTATGTGCTCAGAAATTGCTCCTGGCTTGGGGGACCATATTGGGCGCTGGAGGATCGAACTGCAGTCCTTACTGGGTCAGCCCCGTGCAAAGCAAATGCCCAGCTACTGCGCCATTGCTCTGATCCCTGGGGTTTATTCCTAACTCTGTTTAAAGACTCCTTCCTGGTGGGCTTGGGGACCATAACGGGGAGTGAACCTGCATCAGCCAAACACAATCACTTTACCTATGTGCAAAGCAAGTATCCTCTGTACTATCTTTCTAGCCCAGGATCTTGTGATTTTTTTAAAAAGGCCATCTAAATGAGAACTTACCAAGTAAAGTTATGGCTGTGTGTACTGACATGTATGCTACTCTCCTTCATTTCATCAGAAATCTCTATATCCTTAGGGCCCTTTTGCCTCTTTATACCCATCATAATGTCATGGAACACTACTCTGCATTTCAGCTATGTGAGGGTGATGACATGCTTTCCCCATGGCACTGACAGTTGGATCCATATTTGATTCTTTAGATTTTTTTAGTGTCTACAGGGAGTTAGAGCTTCTTCATTCCTTTAATGCCTTTGAGTGCTTGCTGCCTGCCAAACATGGGGAGGATACAAAGACAAAATGTACAAGCCTCTGCCTCTAGGGAGTCCACAATCCAGCAGGGAGACAGCTGTAAAACAAACACAATGCAATTGTTTGATGATTTGTCCAGGGTGTAGGGGCCTCAGAAGGAAAGAATGCATGTTATGTGTGGATGAGTTGGAAGGTTTCCCTGTGGACTGAAGGCTTGAGCAGAGTAGGGTGAATATAAATATATCAGAAGGACAAGAAGGACTTTACAGGGCAATGGGACTTCCAGTAATGGCACAATTGTGTGAGAGCAGATTGTCTTCTGGCTATTGCCCAAGGTTGTGGGTAATAGCTGGCATGTGTCACTCATGAAGTTGCCCCTTAAGTGGCCAAAGAACTCCAGAGTTGTTAATAAAAGTGTGTGAAGGGTTGGGGTGATAGTACAGCAAGTAGAACACTTGTCTTGCTGACAGCTCTCCATCCCCTGTATCCCATATGGTCCCCAGATCACTGCCAGCACTAATTGAATGTGGACCTAGGAATAAGTCCTGAATGGGTGTTCCACCCATTCCTCAAATGTTGCATAAAATATTTGCAACATAGAAACTAGTAAATCTTCATGGTCTCAATGAGCAATAGAGGGAGATCTGTGCCCACTAACTAGGGAGAGTTTCTAACTGTGACTTTGGATAAGTTACCTAACTGCACTGGATTTGTTTCCTTTCTCTGAAATGGCAATAAAAAAAATCAACTTCAAAGTGTTAGAACTTAAAATACTTAAGAGGAGTAAACCTCACAGCTATGAAAGCCTAAAATAACAGTAATATTTGTCCTACATCAGAGTCTCATAAGTTCTGTGACCTCTTTCTTATGTTTCCTCCTATGCAAAATGGGTCCTCCATTTTTATCATTTCATTGAATCCTGTCCTCCCCTAATGTTTCTCATAATTTTATAAAAGTTTATAATAATTTTACTACCCAAATTCTTGTTTCATGGCTCTATAAAAGCAGGCTTAATTTTTATTTGTTTGTTTTGTTTTTGGGCCACACCCAGTAGTACTGAGGGGTTACTTCTGGCTATGCACTCAGAAATTATTCCTGGCAAGCTTGGGAACCACTGGGATGCTGGGACAGTACCCGCACTACCCTCTATGCTATATAGCTCCAGCTTTCTCCAAAATTTTTATACCATCACTTGCTAGCGTTTGTTAAATGTAACTTAAATGTAAATTTTAAAAAATTTAAATGTAATTTGTAATTACTAGCTTTTGTTAAATGTTCAGTAAATGCTGGCATAAAGAATCAATATTAATCTTATCCTTCAGAAAGCTTACGCGGGTCAACGAAATGTATATTTGAAAAATTGTACAAATGCGTGGTTACCAAATAAAGTATGAAGCGCAGAGCTAAGGCTTAACTAGAGCTCATGCATTACATATGAAGCATGAACTTCACATATATTTTATATATGGTATATAAAAAAAGGTGTGCAAAGAGAAGCTGAAGCCAGAAGTTCCCCACATAATTTTGTAATCTCCAAGAACTTTTTAAATGAGTATTCCCAAAGGACCCGCTATTAATTTTGATCTCTAGCAAGAATGCAGTTCTTCAAAGTTCATAAAATTAAATATTTTGCCTAGAATGAAGCAAAGCTCCCCAGCTAGAACTAAGTTCAGTTTCACCCTAGCGCAGGACATCCCTGGAAGGGATCTGCCTAAGGCCCTGTAAACGCACAGTCATAGAAGAGCTGAAGCATTTTAGAAAGGCTTCTCCCTCGCTAGGACTCCTCAGGTCCCCGAGCTCAGGTGTGAGCTCAGCTTCCGAGCCACGTGGCTTAAGGATGCTCTCCCCAGGGCCAGTGGGAAGGAGGCGGAGCCCTTCCTGAAACAAGCATCATGGGAGTTGTAGTTTTCCTCGATGTCCTTAAAGGCGCATGCTTCCGCCCGTCGCTCCCCAGCCCCGTAGGCTCCTGAGAGGTCCAAACAAAGTGTGGACCGTTATCAATGCATCTTAAGTACCTATTAAAGGAGCCGTAAAAGGAATAGGGGCCGGGTACGGAAGGCAAAACCCAAAGTGTTCAACTTAAGCCTCCGAGTTGCCGGCAACAAAGGGTTAACGCTCCGTCCGGGGAGCCCGGGTGGGCGGGGTCGGAAGGCGACTCCCGGGCGCGCCGTGTTTTCCCCGGAAGTGCCTTTCCGCGTCTCGGGCCTCTCGGGCGCCGCCGTTTCCTTTGACCTCATTCGTCCGCGCCCCTCCCCGTCCCTCCACGCGTTTCGGTTCCTGGTTGGTGCTTCCTGGTCGCGTCCGCGGCTGTGAGTATGCGGTGTGTGCGACGGACCCCGAGCTGCGCCCGCGGTCGGCTCAGCCTCTCTCTCTCTCTCCCGCCCAGGGCTGCAAAAACGTGCCCCTGGGCGCCCCTCTTTGCTGTGTGGTTCCCCTGCACTCCCCCAGCCCACTTGTGGCGGGGCGCGCGCACCCGTGGCCTCTCGGGGATGCTGCGCCTGGCCCTGGTGTCCAAGGCGCCTGTCTGCCCAAGGCCCGAGGCCCCGATCCCTCACGAACCGGACGGACGGACGCCCCGGGCTTAGGGGCCTTTCTTTGCCGCAGCTTCACCGTCCTCCAAGGGTCCCTCCGATGGGGGTGGTCAAACTAGGGCCCCCCCTGAACCCAGCCGTCCCAAGCAAGGCCTGCTCCCGCCACTCTGCGAGCGGGGAGTTGGAACTTCAACTTTCCCGAGCTTCAGGGAAGCCGAGCCAAGGGCTGGGGGGTTCTCGGGGTGCCCTCCCCTGGCTCGCGCTCCGAGCCAGGGGCCGCTTGCAATCTCGGGGTGTCTGTCTCTGAAGCTGCGGGAATCCCAGCATGCTGTCCCATCCGAGCCCCGTTTCCCCCTGCCTGCGAGGACCGACCAATCCATTGGATCCAGCCGGTCGCGTACCTTCCTGCTAAATTCAACTGTCTTCACCCGGGACAAGGAGTTCAAGTTCGTGCTGTCCCCGGGGGCAGCGTGTGCAAAAAGCAGCTGATCCCCTAGAAATTTGAGTTCTTCACCTCAGACACAGCCGGGCACACGTGTCCTGAGACAACCCACCCAACCCACATCTTGCCTTCTTGTTCTGTCCCGACTCCCTTTTTGGAGGGTGGGAGGAGAAAAGGAAACTGTTAACTCTCACATTTGTATTCTTCTCCACCCCATTTTTTTTTTTTTTTTATTCCAAATGGAAGTGACCTGAGATGCGTCTGTCTGGCCGGTTGGTCCCGGGCAGGTCAGCGGACATGGACATTGCAAGTTGAATGCAAACTTGTTCATGCAAACTTGTAAATGGGGTTTGGAATCCACTTGCAGGGTTGAGTTGAATCTTTTTGAGAGGGAGACTTGGGTCTCCATGATGAAACCGCCTGGCTTTTAAAGGAGCCTGACGGTGGGTGGTTTGGGGTGGGGGAACCCTCAGCTCAAAGTGTCCCCCAGAGTGGGCGGAGCAGCAATACGGGATTTGGGTTTTAAACCTGGTCTGGGACTATTTGAAGGCGGTGAAGGTATAGTGACTTTTGTTCATTAAAACTTTGAATACTATTATAACTATTATAACTATAACTATTATACCTAAACTACTGTAAAGGAAAGAAAGAAAAGGTCTGGTGAATTCTGAAATCATAAATAAGCCATAGGTTGTCTGGTGTCAAAGCTTGAGTTCTTCTCTCACTTCTGCATGGTGAGGTCCTTGGCAGTAACTCACTGGCTCTTGTACTTTGTTAAACCGTTTTGGTTCTTTTTTTCTTTTTTCTTTTTTTCTTTTTTTTTTGGTTTTTGGGTCACACCCGGCAGCGCTCAGGGGTTACTTCTGGCTCTATGCTCAGAAATCGCTCCTGGCAGGCTCAGGGGACCATATGGGATGCCGGGATTCGAACCACCGACCTTCTGATTGCAAGGCAAACACCTTACCTCCATGCTATCTCTCCGGCCCCCGTTTTGGTTCTTAAGAAAAGTTTTACTTCCAAATACTACTTTGTAAGAACCATTTTTTCTTCTGAAATTTATTATTATTATTATTATTATTACTAAATCACAGTGAGATACAGAGGCAAATAGTTGTTGATAGTCTAGTTTTCATCATACAGTGTTCCAACATTCATCTCTTCACCAGTGGAACCATTTTTAAAAATGTTGAAAATGCTCTAATTTAGTTCCGTAGTCTCTTCTTGCATGGCAAACTGATGAATTAAGATGTATGCTTTCCCTAAAAAGTTTTAGCAAACATTTGGCTGAGTTAAGGAAAAGTGAATCAATCTCAACTTATTTTGTTAACAAACTGTATAAACTTGAATAGGCATCCTTTATTTCTGAACTTATTTTCTTTAACGTAAGTGAATAAATTGTGTAGGGTCTCTTCCAGATTTAAAGTTTTGAGACATTTTCTTATCCTGTTAGGTATGCTTGAGATTTATGTACAATAATCAAAAAGTTGAGAAAGACTTCTGAATATATATTACATGTTCATCCTCCTAGGTATACACTTAAAAAATAAATTGAATACATTTGAATGTAATTAAGGCCGTAACATAAAACAAAACAGCCTCAGGCAAACCGTAACCCTGGCTTACATAAGCTACATAAGTAGAAGAACAAGTTATATTGAGCACAGTTTTCAAGTACAGAAGGTACAAAATCCTCTTAAAGGCCATAGGGGCTAAATTGTTAAATTTATTTTCTACGTTTCAGGGAAAAGAGATAAATCCTTAGACTCAAGGAAGTCAGTTTTTATATTTTTGTAGTTTATTTTTGGCATACATTCACAGGTGTGCCTATGGCTCTATTCTTAATCCTTTTCCTTTGGGATGGCTCCAAGTGTAGTATAAATTTGTAACTCTGTCATTAGCTCTTTAATTTTTTTCTGTGCTGCACTAGAATTATATTTTATCTTAAGCCCACACCGGATCCTCAGGATGGATCCAGTAAGGATTTTGAAGGAAGCATAATTTCTTTGACTTCTTTTAGAATTAATTTACCTAATAAAAAAAAGGAAAGGATTTTTTTCTCTTATTTGAATTCTTCTGAGGCTAACATTTCAATATAAACTGATAAAAGCTATGAGCATTATTCAGACAGTCACATTTAAATTGTTTGACATCAGCCTGGCAGCCTGTAGGACAGTGCAAGTAGAGAATAGGCATATTGTACCTTTCAGGAGAAAAGAGGCATTAAGAGTTGCTTCTCTCCAACTTTATAGAGATAAAGTTGGCAAATAATATTTTATAAATGTAAGTGGACAACATAATGCTTAGATCTATATCTGTATCTATATATAGATATAAAATATTAATCACATCTGGATATTCTTTCTCTCTTTTACTGTTGTGTGTATTTTGGGGGTTGTGGTGACAATAGTCAGGATCTATTCTTTTAGGGTTCAACTCCATAATTTAGTTCAACTTTTTTTTTTTTTTTTTTTTTTAGTTTTTGGGTCACACCTGGCAGCGCTCAGGGGTTCCTCCTGGCTGTCTGCTCAGAAATAGCCCCTGGCAGGCACGGGGGACCATATGGGACACCGGGATTCGAACCAACCACCTTTGGTCCTCGATTGGCTGCTTGCAAGGCAAACGCCGCTGCGCTATCTCTCCGGGCCCCATAGTTCAACTTTTTTTACACCTGAAGCCCAGCACCTGTTGTGAACATTGATCCATGAACCAGCAGTTACAATGATGGACCCAGTGGTTCCCAAGTTTTCTGCACTTGTGGACTTGTAGTTAAAGAATGCTGGTGTAGTTGGCTCAAAGCTTAATCATCTTCCCATCTTCAGCCTTTTTGTTTGTTTTTGGGCCACACCACGCCTATTTAGGAGCTAATTCTTCTCTTGAGCTCTCTAGCCTTCTCCCATAGCTTTATTGAAATGTAATTGACATAAAATTAATTACATTTAAGGTGTAAAACAAAAGTTGGCTTAATTTCTAGCAAAATAAAAAACTCTAGCATGTAACATATATTTGACTTTTTTCCACTTGCTTCCTAGAGTCAACTGATGGAGAACACCTTAACTTTTTTAGACAGAATTGGCTAATAAAATGACTAGTCTTGGTACAGATAATACAGGGTTAAATTTCTTGTCTAGTTTGGTAGCATACTCTAGGTTTAATCCCCAACACCACATGTAGTTCCCCTAGGGGTCACTCCTGAGCACACAGCAGGAATAGATCCTGTCCACTGCTGGATGTGGTCTATACCTACTGCTTCAAATGACTAGTCTTTCTAAATTATATCTGTATAGCTGAAAGTATAGTAGAAGTTATAAATTATTGAGGTCAGAGAAATTGTGTAGTGTTTAAGGTGCTTGCCTTGCATACTGTTGACCCAGGTTCTATGCTGAGCAACCCATATGGTTCCCTGGGCCTGCCAGGAGTGATTCCCCTAGTACAGAGGCAGGAGCACAGCTGGAGGTAGTTCCCCCCAAACTATTATTTTTAGGCTCTCTTTGATTTTCTTTCATTTTTTAGAAGGTGGGGGTACTCCTGGCTCTGCACTCAGGGATCACTTCTGGTTGAGTTTGGGGGACTATATGGGGTACTAGGAATCGATTCTGTGGTTCTCCATGTGCAAGACAGACTCCCTGCCTGCTGTACTGTCTCTGGTTTTTCTCATTGATTTTGAATAGACACAAATTACTTTTCTAGGATTCTCATTTGATTAATGTTTCATCATAACCTAATTGAAAGAAACTAGATTTTTGCTTGCTATGAGATCAGTTGGAGACATCAGCAATATATATCAAACCATCATTTCCATATTTGTGGCATACGCTAGGCATACTGAGTTTGAGGAGCAAAGTGTATCTTAATCTGGGTTTGTGATCTTTGAAGCTGTTTAAACTAAATTGATGAATGAATGTACTTTAATATGCCTACAATAGATAAATATTTATACACACAGAGAATTTATTTTTGTTTTGGGTTCATACCTATTGGTGCTCAAGGGCTTATTCCTAGTAGAAACAAGAGACCATATGGGGTGCCGGTGGTTGCTCCTTACACTCCATACTATATACACAGCCCTATTTTTTGACTTGTTTTTGGACCTCCTGAGGGATATTGGTAGCCACCAGGAATGTGCCCTGAAGTGCTTAGAAGGCTGTACTTAGGAGGCTATCTGATGCCAGGAATTAATGTGCCCTGAAGTGCTTAGAAGGCTGTGCTTAGGAGGCTATCTGGTGCCAGGAATTTAACTCTGGATCATGTGCTTACACTCTCTTTGAGCTATCTTCACGACCCTGTTCTTAAGATTTTTAGGGTTTATGTTTGAAAAAGTGGATTTGAACCTATTTTTTTTCCCTATCATACTTGTGAAGTATGTCATTTCCAGTAATGATTGCATTTCAACTTATTGGCAATTTTCATTGGGACAGGTAGGCATTAGAGTAGTTGATTAAAAGTTTGAAATTCTTGAGAAAAGTTATTGTGAGTGAAAAAAGGTATTTTAATAAGTGATAGAATTCATATAGAAGTTAATTCTAAGAGGTTATGTCATTTTTTACTAAAGAGTTATGATCTGAGCTTTTGAAATATATTCTTTATTGTATTTGTCTTTTACAGCATGCAGTTACTGTTTTTTTCATGATGTTTGGTGGTTTTGAGACTATAGAAGATTATGAAGATGACCTCTATCATGAAGAATCATCAAGTGAACTTAGTGTTGACAGTGAGGTGGAATGTCAGCTTTATAGTCAAGTTCATTATGCTCAAGATCTTGATAGTGTCATCAAGGGGGAAGAAGATGAAGAGACGAACCCTGGGAATTCTGAATCATCCAGTAAATCAAATCAGAACTTGATTATTCTTTCAGATAGTGAAGTTATCCAGCTATCAGATGGGTCAGAGGTCATTACTTTGTCTGATGAAGATAGTATTTATAGATGTAAAAGGAAGAATTTTAGAGTTCAAACAAAAAGGGAAAAGACCCGGGGTTCTCCTCCTTCTTCTAGTAATTTCGCTGATAAGAAATGTAAGAGGAATACTGAGAAACCTAAACTTGAAGAGAGATCTGGTACAGTCCGGGAGGTCATGGTCATAGAAGTCAGTTCAAGTGAAGATGAAGACAGTACTGTCTCAGAAAGTGATAATGTGGAAAGCTGGATGCTCCTGGGATGTGAAGATGATGATAAAGATGATGATATTCTTCTCAACCTTGTGGGATGTGAAAACTCTGTTAATGAAGGTTAGTGTCAGATTGACCATTTTGAAAAGTTATACCATCTTTCATAAGGAAGATTGCTTTTCTTAGACAAAAGGCCAATAAGGTTTGCTCCATTCAATCCTTCACCTTGTGGTCTTTGTTTTTCACGAAATTTCCCAATGGCTACTCTGATGGTGGTCTGTCTGAACATCAGAAAGAATCTGCCAGAATATCAAAGATACTGATTTAGTAAGCAAATTCATAGATGCTGCTGCTGCTTGTTTGGCTAGAACCTATACTGGACCTGAAATCTTAGTCTCTGTCTCTCTCTCTCTCTCTCATTAAGGAATGCCATATCCAATGAGGTAGGAATTTTTATTATTTATTTTTTGTTTTGGGCCATACCCGGTGATGTTCAGGAGTTACTCCTTGCTCTGTGCTCAGAAATTACTCCTGACAGGCTCAGGGGTACATGTGGGATGCTGGATATGAAACCCGGTCAGCTGTGGGCAAATACCCTACCAGCTGTGCTATTGCTCTGGCCCCAGGAGAATTTTTCTAAAAAAAAGTTTCTTTTGGTTGTTTGTTTGTTTTTGAGTCACACCCAGTAGTACTCAAGGCTTATTCCAGGTTCCTCATTTAGAGGTCACTCCTGGCAGGGCTCGGGGAACTATATTTGGTGCCTAGGATTGAAGCAAGGTCTGCCACATGAAAGGCAAGTGCCCTACCCACTGATTATTTCTCCATTTCCTAAAAAAGTTTTTTTTAAAGGAGATAAATAGGAACTGTTTTGTTTCCAGGTCAAAGAATCTCCTAAGTATTTACTTAACCTTTGTGGGAAAGGAGCCATAATACCACTTAAAGAAATGGAATGACTATCAGAATCTGACTGTAGACAGAAGACTAAGAATAGTAACTTTAGAGAAAAATCAGTTAAAGTGAGAGCTGGTCAGGGAAAATTACCTTGAAAAAGAACAAACTAAATTTTTTCTTTCTGAACTTTCTAGTAATAGTTGGCAGCCTGTAGCAAAATGACAGGAACCAGATGAACCAAAAGTTAGGTATTCTATTATAGATTGTCAAAACAGTTAGTGAGGTTTTTTTTTTTTTAATTTATATTTTTGGTTTTTGGGCCACACCTGGTGGCACTCAGGGGTTACTCCTGGAAATCTTGGGAGACCATATGGGGTGCCAGGAATCTAACCTGAGTCTATCCAGGTTCAGCTGCTTGTAAGGCAAACACCCTACGGCTGTGCTATTTCTCCAGCCCCTATTTTTTCACATCTTTTTACATCACAAACACTTATGTTTATGATGATTGACTGTTTTTCTAAATTTACATTGCCTGTGTTGACTTGTTGGATATTTCCATTATCTCACTCATTTTAAATGTAACATATTGAAAACCTGACAGTTGAAAGCTTTTTTTTTTTTTTTTTTTTTTCACAAAAAAGAGGAGCATTTTTTGGGGGCTGGAGCGATAGCACAGTGGTAGGGCATTGCCTTGCACGAGGCCAACAAAGGATGGACCCCCAGATCGAATATCGGCATCCCATATAGTCCCCTGAGTGCTGCTGGGTGTGCCTTCCCCCCTCCCCCCCAAAAAAAGGAACATTTTAGTGGGAAGTGATTTATAGGTAGGATTTCTTGGAAATAAGAGATTGATTAGGAGTAGTGATGATGAGTATTTTAGAGGCAAGGAGTTGATGGATTGTCATATTATTTGTTTAGGAGTCACATCAGGCTGTACTCAGGGCCTACTCTTTGCTCTGTACTCAGTGATCACTTTTGATGGGGATCAAGGGACCATATGGGTAGCTGGGGATGGAAAATAGGTCAGCCACATATAAGGCAAGCACCCAACTCACTGCACTATCTCAGTTCCAGTAATTGGTATATTTAGTCAAGTATGTCTTAATGAAGAAAGTGGTAATTAGATATATAAAGAAATCTGGAAAAAAATTTTCGTGTTTTATGTTCAAGCAGGCAATAAGAGGCATGGCTGCTTTGAACTATATATTTTGTGGGGAAATTATTTTTTGGTTCAATTCATTTCACATTAACTATTTTAAAGTGTTTGATTTGTGGCATTCTTCAGTACATACATAGATGTTGAATTATCACCTCTTTCTACTTCTAGAACATTTTCCAGGAGAAATTTCAAAACATTTCAACCACATTCAAAGGCAACCTCACTCATAGTGAACAGAACTCTCCATCCCTTCTGCCCTAGTCACCAGCAACCACTTCTATGTGGATTTATTTATTCTGGGTACCATATTTTCCGGCGTATAAGACGACCCCCTAATTTTACAGTTAAAACATAGATTTAGGCCTATATTTGCTGTATCAGACAAAATGTTCCTGTGCTGCAACTGTATCTTCCACAGTGAGCAATCACAACAAGCAAAGGTCCAAAGGTTATATTGTAATAGACTTCCTCTCTGACTCTGGCCAATCTGAGCAGGCTTTTTACAGTGTAGATTCAGGTACAGAACACTGTATAATTTGCATGCATAAAAAGCCTGCTTGGATTGGCTGAGTTAGGCGGTCTGAGCAGCCTTGCAGTGATTGGTGCAGGGTCGAGTTGGAAAATTTGTTTTATGGCAATATTCAAACAATTTTCATTTAGCGGCATATTGAAACATTTTTTCGGGCTATACTCGGCGTATAAGACGACCCCCGATTTTCAGTTGACTTTTTTTGTTTCAAAAGTCGTCTTATACGCTGGAAAATATGTTAGTTCATGTGTCAGACTTAGTAAATGTATGGCCTTTATTATGTAACTTTCACTTGGCTCCTCTACTGCTTCAGTTTCAGTTAGATATTTACAGTTATTTCACTTTAATGCACAGAAATAATATACAACTAGGCAATGTTTAATACTTTTCTGATTCTATTATTTAAAGTTGATGAGTTTCTCAAGAAATCTTTTGAGGATTAACACTTAGTAAAGTGCTCTTTCAGATCTTCCTCAGTACTTAATTTTATTATCTTGGTTGGCTCTTTCTGTAGTAATTCATTGATCTTCAGTGCGTATTGCTCAACTTATGGCTCTCAGTTTTTTGTTTTTTGTTTTTTGCTAAGGGATGTTGAAATTTATTTTGAGGTCTAGGCCTTATATTCCTCAATTCATTTCTTTTTCTAAGACTTCTTTATATAAACAATACCTTCTCTATAATTTAATTTTCTATTAAAAACCTTATACTTAGTTTGGAAAATTATCTTCAGTAGGAGTGACTTACAATTCATATGTTGGAGAGGCATAGTTGGTTGAAGAAAAGATGAGTTCAAGAAGCCTTTTTTCCCTTTATTCTAAGTTTTATTATAACACTGTGATTTACAAAGTTGTTCAGTTTGTACAGTTGTTGCAGATATTAAATGTTCAAACACCAATCCTACCACCAGTGGTGACTTTTCCTTCACCAATGTCCCCAATTCTCAACTACTACCATAGCCTGTCTCCATGCAGGCACAAACAAATTTACTTCAAATTTGGTAGATTATTATGTAATTTTCCTATCAGATTTCCTGTTATTCCAATTTGTTTTTTAAGTTATAATAAGTGTTTCAGGTTTGGGAAGGATCATTATATAATATAGCTACATCGTAAGAACTGAAGAGATAATATAGTGGGTGTTTACCTTGCATGCATGAACCCTATTTACCCTGCATGAGATTGACCCTTGTTCCAGTCCCCAGCCACTGTATATGGTCACTAGAGCACCACCAGGAGTGATTCCTGAGCACTGTCAGGCGTTAACCTGAGCCATCATTGGGTGTGCATCAGATCCCTCAAGTCCATCCCCCCTAAAAAGATTGCTAAATTATGAGAACATGGGGCCTGAGAGATAGCATGCCTTTCATGCAGAAGGATGGTGGTTCGAATCCCGGCATCCCATATGGTCCCCTGAGCCTGGTAGGAGCAATTTCTGAGCGTAACCCCTGAGCGCTGCCGGGTGTGACCCAAAAACCAGAAAAAAAAAAAAAAAGTAAATTATGGGAACAGATAGTAAATGATGGGAACTACAAGGGAATAATTAGGAAATTATATTCCTGTGAAGGAATAATAATAGTTCTATAACTTAAGTGTTTCGGTTTGGGGATGTATGTAGCTTAGTAGTAGAACACTTAACTTGCATGTATGAAGCCCTGGGGTTCAGTACCTGGACTGAACATAGACTAAAAAAACCCAGTTATTTTTAATTATTGGAATTATAAGTTATGCATGTTATATAAAAATGAAATGTTATATTGTATTCATCTATAAAGTGTTTTAGTAATTGTTATCTCTGGCTAGTATTTTTCTCATCTAGAATTTCAGGCCTTTGTGTTCAACTTTGAAGCCCATCAATGACATATCCATCTATCATGAAAATGTATGTAATTGTATACATACATATATATTTCATAAATATAAAGATTATTGATGTATTATGTATGTATGTATGTATGTATTTATTTATTTTGGTTTTTCAGCCACCCCTGGTGATGCTCGGGTTACTCCTGGCTATGCGCTCAGAAATTGATCCTGGCTTGGGGGACCATATGGGATGCCAGGGGATCGAACTACGGTCTGTCGTAGGTTAGCTCGGGCAAGGCAAACACCTTTCCTCTTGCGCCACTGCTCTGGCCCCTATTTATTTATTTTTTGGGTTTTGGGCCACACCCAGTGACGCTCAGGGGTTACTACTGGCTTTGCACTCCTGGCTCGTGGAACCATATGGGACGCTGGGGGATAGAACTGCGGTCCATCCTAGGTCAGTCGGCTGTGCTATCCCTCTGGGCCTCTTAATTTTTTTCTAATAGTTTATTTTAATTACATTGATTTATTATATTTGCTTAAAATATGTGTCCTTTAATCTGTAGATTTTTTCTATTGCTTTTCTTCTGTGCCTTCATTGGATTTAATTTTCTTTTTTACAACTGGATTGATTTTGTTAATATTTTCTGGTATTGTTTAACCTGGTTCACATTAAGTTCTATTTCCTATGGATTGGTAGATTTAGAAGCTTAATGAAATTCAGTTTTTTCTCCTGGTTATTCTATCATTAGATCAGGCATGGGGAACATCAAGCTTGCGGGCTATATAAGGTTTAGCCCTTATCTAACCCTGATACATGATGGGATAGACACATACTTCTCCTCAACTGCCCATATTATAAATATCCAAATCATCCTTGGTGATTTTAACCTCTTTTGTGTTAAGTACCCTTTCTCCACAAAAATAGATGCATAAGAGTTTTGAATTCAATTTCAAAGGAGGGAGAACTTATTGCAGTAATTGTTTGAATAAATATCTAATTTATTAGATTTTCACCAAACAACAGGTAACTAATTAAAATTTGAATCTTCAAGTCTAAAATTTGATCTTCAAGTTTTTAGATCGTTCCTATGTTACTTTGGGCATTTTTTTATATGCTGTATTTTTTTAAGTTTACTTTTGAATGTGGTAATACATAGATTCTCAGTTAATGGTAGTTATATCTGTTAGCTAGCTGTGACTTTGTAATATAATTTCCCTACAGGGAAAATTAATTTAATTTTATTAGGGGTATAAAACTAAAATGAGTTAATGGAAGACTGAATGTAATAGGAAAGTATTTTGATGAAATCTTAAAACTTCAATATAGGTTCAGAATCATTGTGGCAAAGGGTAGACATTGTTTCCACTTCTACTTGGTAATTTTGAGATGAAAATTCTCAACTTTTTTGTATGAACCCAAGTTGCTTTTGAGCATTATGTCTTTTGTATGTAAGATATGTTCCTTAAATTTAATTTGGTGATATTTATTCATTTATTATTTAAACTTAAACCTGAGATCTTAAAATCTTTGACTTAGTGATGCTAATAATGTACTACCAGGGTTTTTTAAATTGTTTGGTTGGTTTTTTAAATTTTTTTGGTTGGTTTTTGGGGCACACCTGGTGGTGCTAAGGGGTTACTCTTGGCTCTGCGCTCAGAAATAATTACTGGCAGTGCTAGGGGACCGTATGTGATGCCAGGGATCAAACCCTGGTTGGTCATGTGCAAGTCCTACCCACTGTGCTATTACTCTGGCCCCCACTACCACTACCAAGGTATTTTGATAAAAGAATTCTTATATATACCTTTAGAAATCTTCAGTTACTGGGGCCAGAGTGGTGGCACAAGCATAAGGTGTCTGCCTTGCCCGTGCTAGCCTAGGACGGACCGAGGTTCGATCCCCTGGTGTCCCATATGGTCCTCCAAGGCTGGAGTGATTTCAGAGCGCATAGCCAGGAGTAACCCCTGAGCGTCACTGGGTGTGGCCCAAAAATAAAAAAAAATAAAAAAAAGAAATCTTCAGTTACGATGTGGAAAGATCCCTATGACAGCAGAGTTGACGGTATTTGGAATTATGTATATGAGAAATTGTATTAATAGTATTTTAAACCCCAGAATCTCAACTTAAAATACTTTTTAAAATATGATATTCTAGGATAGTATATAATTGTTTCCAAATGATGTAAAGATTACTATAACTAAGCAAGATTGATTTGAGGAAGAAAGCCTTTGAACTGAGTCTTGAAAAATGGATTGGGTTTAGGGTCCAGAGAGATAGTATAGTACAAAGAATAAGACAGTTGCTTTGTATGCAGCTGACCCCAGTTCAGTCCCCAGCTGTAGCCTCTGAACGCCATAGGTGTGTTCAAAGCCCTTACACTTCCCAATTCCCCCTCACTAAAAAAAAGTGCCTAGGATTAAAGTATAGATTAAATGCAAGAAGACTTAGAACAGAAGCTGGAAACCCAAATAGAAACTTAAAACTGTAGTTGATTAATGATTTGATCTATGATGGGATATATTGAAAATTTTATATTCTATCTTTATAGAAGCTACATCTGCTTAAATAAAGAGTATTTATGTTTTGTATTTGTTAAGAATGCTGCAGAAAGAGTTCATAATAATTATTTTCTTCTAGTGTTTGCTATCTGTTTATTGCTTATGCATTTTTACCTTTAAAATTGAATAATTTATGCAGCTTTATGACAGGACAATATTTTCATCTGGAACCAGGTATGTTATAAGGTAAAGGAAATGCCCAGTTGCTAATATTTTAAAAGTGTTTCTTTT
This sequence comes from Suncus etruscus, assembly GCF_024139225.1. Lineage (NCBI taxonomy): Eukaryota > Metazoa > Chordata > Mammalia > Eulipotyphla > Soricidae > Suncus > Suncus etruscus. The sequence continues at coordinate 63,199,738 of NC_064848.1, forward strand.
ATTTAATGTTACTCAAAGTAGAATTATTTCTTTTTTCTTTTTTAACTTGATTGATTGATTGATTTTTAGACTATATCCAGCGGTGCTCAGGGTTTACTCCTGGCTCTGCTCTCAGAAATCGTCCCTGGCAGGCTGGGGGACCACATGGGATGCCAGGAATTGAATTGGGTCCCTCCCAGGTCAGCCGCATCAAGGCATACGTCACACCGCTGTGCCATCTCTCCGGCTCCTGAAGAATTATTTCTTAAAACACAATTGGCTCCTCATAGCTTTTATTCTTACTCTCTATTAACATAGGAAAGTAACACCTCCTGTTAATATATAAAATTGGAATAAATTAAATTTTGCTTTCCTCAAATCGTTAAGGTGGTATTTTCTTTCTCTCCACTCTTGCTCTGATCTTTCTGCATCTATAATGGCCAACTTAATTTTAGTAGACAGATTTCAAGAGATCTTATGTCCATAGCAATATCTTACCATTAGACAGACTTCTCATTAACAAAGAGTCTGATTTCTGCTATATAATTGAAAAATGGCCACTTGCTAAAGTTTCAGTAACTCAGTAGCAAGGAGCTCCCTCCCTGATGTTTTCAGCTTTTGTAAGCCTGTTCGACACAATTCCTAAAGCTGCTTTTGAACTGTGTCTCTGGTTGTAGCATGTCACCTTACACTTAACTATTGTAAGGGCTTCTTTTTATTTAATTTCTAATTAGCATAATGACTTGAGCTGTGTTATTCACTGTTCCATGGTGAAGTTGTCATAGGGAGAGAAGAAATAAAAATGTTCAATTTCAACCTTACTTGTGAATGGAGTGAAGTTTGAAAGCCTTTTATGGCCATTGTTCAGTCGACTGAAAATCTCATTAGAAATCCCAGGAATGCTAAGGCAGCTTTGGGTTGGATTTTAATAACATTTTGGAATGTTGATACTGTATGTCACTAATTTCTGTGATTTCACTGTTGATCAGCAACTTAGGTATGCATTCTTCTAAAGTCAATTTGTGACTTTATTTTAAATTCACTTACTATAGCTTTTCTTTTTAAAATAAGTACCTAAGAAGAGAATTAACATTTGCTTTTTTATATTTTTTTTGGAAATTGATTTTCCTATAAGATACAGTTTTTTTGAGATTGTTTAATAACTATAAATATTTATTGAACCAAGGATTTAGGTTAGATGCCATTAAAATGTTATTTATTTGACCTATCTGTATGCTTGCATTTTTTTTTTGTTTGCTTATATTTATTTTTAAATAGAAAAGCATAAAATTAGATGGACAACGTTTTCATTATTTCTCATAGGAACTTGAATCCTTATTTCTGGGTAGAGTATTTAAATGTAACTTCATCACTATAAAGACAATAGTTACATATAGTAATCATTTGCCCAAGTAGATAAGTATAATTTATAGACTTTTCTGGTTATAATAAAAATTTGACGTGAACTACTTATGTAAAACATTTTTCAAATGAAGTTTAGAATGGAGAACATTTACCCTTTTTCCTTGTAAGATTAAAGACAATTCAGATTAATTCATGTTACTAAAGCAGTAGTCCTTTGGGAACATTTGTTAAATTTATATTTAAGTTTAAAGAAACTTATTAGTCTCAATAACACTTATTTAACATTAATGAAGTGAAGTGTTGTCTTTGGAACTTTTTCAGTTTAAAGTTTTTAGTCTGAACTATTGCTTTTCTTTGTTTTCTTGAAGGCATTATCATGGTTAAGTTTCTGGCATTTTGAGTAATTAGCCAAATTGTTGTTGATTCTGCTGAAGTAGAGAAAATGAATATTTTAATTAAGTGACCACCATGCAGAAGGCCCTTTTATATATTTTTAAAAATTTATACAGATGTATTTAAGAATACCTTAAAAAAAAGACTTACTTAGGTTTCTGAATTTTGATTTGATAACAAATTCTGAATAGAGATATATTTCTAGGAACACAAATTATCTTTGTTCAGATATAGAAATGACATAGTAATAGGGCATTTAAAAGTGGGTCTTGCCTACTAAATATATATGTAATTTTATTTCTATAATATTTTACCTTAGAATCAGCATTTGTCATAATTTTGAAATTTGTTAACTGTAAAATTGAGAGCATCTGCTGCTATGCCTGTCTTTGGCAAAAGTATGTTAAAGAACTTAGCATGATTTTATATTGAGAAAACAATTTTTACTTTTCCCTCTGCTTTTGCCAAAATATATAGTTAACTTATAATTGCTCGAAGATGAAGAATAGTTGTTTAGAGCTAATTGTTTTTATTGGTAGTGCCCTTGAATTGAGTAGGCTACATTTGGGTTTGCTTTGTTACTCAGTAGTGCCCATGTCAGAATTGTATATTTAATGGAGGACTAGCTACAATTTTTAAAAGCCTTTTCAATTCTCTATATTTGTATTTAGTAGGACAATTTTAAATGTAAGAAATAGACTCTTTATGGTCATAAGTCAGAATCTACATGGTATTGAAAAATAATGTTTTGAAAGTTAGGTAAGAAGTATGCAAGTTATAGAAGATACATTTAATTAAATACATTAAACTAAAAAAAAGGTTTTAAGAAAAGGGCATGCAGCTAGAATTAGTTTTCATATTGTAAATTATTCCTTATTGCACTTGCCATTTTTTAATGTTAAATAATCTGATTTAAACAAAAATTAACTTTTATCATTGCTTTTATATACACATAGCATTACTTTCTACTTTTAAGGATTTTAATTGCTGATAAGATTTTATTATTTTTATTAAATACTTAACTTACCTCACTACCATATAGTTATTATATTTTTTTTATTTATTATTCTATAAATAGCTCTTTGGGTTTTCTGTATGTTCTGTGGGAGAAGTAATATAATACTGTTGCAAATGAATTCTTATTTTAATCTTTTATTTTTTGGTCTTTCAAATAAAGACTCCTTAAAGAGTCTCATAATGTTTAACTTAAGTAGTTCCTAATAGGTATATTACTAGTAAAAATTGATCAGATTCTAAATTGTGGAGTATTTGTCTTGGTTCTTAATATCATGTTTGTTTTTTTTTTTTACATTGTTGTATATGTTCATTTATTCCTTTGTTTGAAATATTCTAGTTTGGAAAATTTCCTTTGTCCTCAGATTTAACAGGTGAAATGTAATGGTTGTATTTGCCTAGTGAAAGTAACTGTAGTTCTTAAGGTCATCATTGAGACATTGTGTATGATTTATAGCACCATTTTAGCAACAGGGTCTTTAACTTCTCTTCCTTCTGTTTATTTTCTAATAACTTTAAATTATTTGAATATAGGAAATACAAATCATGAAGCAAATTTCTGACTTGCTGGTTCTCACTATTAAGCAATAGGAATCCTTTCACTTTGTTGAGATGTCACATGGGTCTGTTTTGATTTAAAGGTATAATTAATTTTCTTTAAAGTGAGGATACTTATTATTTTTTAATAGATACAAATAATAAAGTTTGTTTGGATATCTCAAAAGACCTTTCGTAGTATACCTGAAATCTCTGCAGTCCTTTTTTGTCTCTGCAGATTTCTCTGCCATTGTAGCCGTTTGCCTTAATTTAAATTTCCCATGGCTTTGGGTTGCAGACTTGGTTTTCTGCAAGAGTGCCCATGCTTACATGGTTATATATTCTGGGTGACTTTTCCACTTTTTCTTTTCTCTTACTTTGTTGATTGCTAAAGGAAAAAGGATTTTTTTTTTAAAAAAACAATCTTGTTTATTTTGATCTTTCTCCCTTAGCCTGTTCATTTTGTTTAACAGATTGGGAAGAGAATTATTGTGTGAACTTAGATCCATGGGGACTAAAAGAGGAAAACTAATTCTGTTCTTGATTTGTTTACTTAATAGGAGCATTTAATTTTTGAACTATTGAGGTACTCAAAAATATGTTAACTTTATGATGAAATTTATAGAAAATTTTCCCCTAAATTTTTAATTCAAGGTTGCTACAGTGTTGAATAAAAATGTTAGTGTTGAGCCTTAGTAAATGTTAGAAATAATACTTGGCAGTAATAACTTAAATATTTTTGGATACTATTTCATATTTAAAAAACTCTGGAAATTAATCTGATATGTGATTTCTCTTATTTTCAATTTGTTGTCCATTGTATGTATATGTTCAGATATATGTTCAGATATATTGTTTAAGAACATACCTTTATTAACTTGCTTAACTAGATCTTAAAGTTTTACTTATCCCTAAAAAACATTTTAATTTCAAATCTGAAGAATTTGTTTGATGAAATGACTCTGTTGCTGTATATTGAGTCTATGGAGAAGTGTTATGTTAATGGAGTAATTCATTCATTACGTTTTAGAAGGGAAAAAAATAGGCCTTTGTGCCTACTGCTTTTCCAAATATTTTTTTATTTGTATATGAAGACTTCTGACATAGTATAATCAGTTACTATTTTACATTTGATTTGTGGTAGCATTGTTTATCTGTATTTTGTAGTTATTAGATTGACATAATGAATATTACCTTTTTCGTATTTAAATTTTTTTTAAATTTTAGTATTTAACACTTTTTAATATTTAAAAACTTCCCAGTGTATCTTGGAAAATAATATTGTAGTATACTATTATTAATTAGTAAGTAAAAGATGTTTCTAATGTTGATAGAGTGAAAGGATAATTTTAGTAACTATAATTTTATTTTTTTCTTTTTGATTATGGATCATGGCAGTTAAGTATCTAAAATTCTTTTCCTGGGTGTTTTACGTATGTTTCGGAGTTGGAGTAGGGGTGTATCTTTTTTTTGTAATGTAATTTTTTCTTGTGTATTTTAGTGCTCTTGAAATACAGAATTTATTTATAAAATTTGTTTAATGGAGAAATGGCATAATTGAATTGTGTTTCCTTCCTTCTGAAGTCATTGTCTTAAAAGACACAATTTCTTTGAAAATCAATGAGTTTTAATCCAAGAAGAAAATATTTCTTGACAGCCTAATTGTTTCTCTGTGGCAATTAAAAACACCCTTGAATTTTGCCCTTTCATCATACTTATAATGGTTTCATAAGTTTGTAAAATTTTCTTCTGAACTCTGATTTATATCCTGACAGATATAAATCTAATGTTTATACCTGATGTTCACATTTAGATATTAAGAAAGCAAACTGTAGAGGAATATTTGTAGGATTTGTATCAAATCTATCTATGATAAGAACAGTTTGCAGCTTTAAAAGAACAAATTTCTTTTACCACATTCTTTGTGTAAAATATTATCAGTTCATAAAATTCATGAAATAGATTTATTGTGTGTGGCTTCAGTAGAAGAGCACTATTCGGCCAAACTCAAAATTTATTATGGTAAGAACAAACTATTGAAGTACTTTCACGCTGTTAAAAATCTCTATAGATAATTGTTAGACAACTTTTTTTAAGGTCATGATTGCTTGATGCCTTTTCCAGTCTTTATTTGAAACTAATTTTGAAGGATTTGTTTTTTTGTTCTCTTCTCTTTTTTCTTTTGGCAGTGGGTGGGAGATTCTTTTAAAACCAATTGGCTAAACAAATAATAGTAACTACTACTAAAGTATAGTGAGAATACTTTTATTTTTGGATTTTTTTCTAAAGCCAAAAAATGCCTTTTTAAAAAGGTAAAGCCATCGAAGGAAAATTACGCTGTGTGCTGTGGAGACTGTTTTGCCTGTTTTCTGCTCAGAAAAGTGGGCTCTGAACTTTAAATAATGTTTTCTTTTAAATGTTCCATTTTACCGTTTCTTAAGTTTGAAGAATTTTTATGTTTCGTGTTCTAGTTGATTTTTGGTATTTCCTGAAAAATATTCTCTGTATGAAAGAAAATAGTGAGAAAAGAATGAGAACTCTGTTGGAAGAAATGTCCTCCCCATAAACATTGCAATCTTGACAAGTGGAAAATTTTGCTATTACTTATTTGATTACATATTTAAAAAAACTACAGTGCTTAATCTTGTGTTTTTTTTTCCTAAAAGTTCAGTAAAACTTTGATATATTTCACAAAATTTAATTGTGAAAAGTACTAGAATCTGTTTCAGTTTTGGTGTTTAGGTCACACAGGTGGGGCTCAGTGATCTTTCCTGGCAGGACTTGGGCGCCTGTATGTGGTATTGGGCATTGCACTCAAGTCAGCTGCAGAATGTCAAGTGCCTTACCTACTATTTGGCACCTTAAGTAGTTAATCTTTAACTTAGGTCTTTATATACACATATAAACATTAATAAAATAATGTCTTAAGGCAAATTACTAATTAAGTAATTGTGTTTCATTAGTATTTCTCTAAAATAGGTCTTTGACTATTAAGGTGACATTTTAAAAGAAACTAAGTACAGAAATTTTGATGATATAAAATTAATTTGGATGTTTTCATAGAGGAAGTATATTTTGTTGTGTAATAATTATTTTGCTTAGTGTTAGAAGGACATTGCAGCCTTTGAGTATATGGGAAATATAGACCTTTTAGTTTTAAATATTGAGGTAAATTAGCTGTAGTCATTTTTTTTTAGAATTGCAGAAACAGGCAAATTGCTAAAAATGCCCTGGTAGTTGGTTTGTTTAGATTTTCAGTGATTAGATTTTTGTGGAATAGGAAAAAGGCAGATTTTTTTTAACCTAAAAATATTTTTAATTTTAAAATACTAATATCAAAACTAGGGTAGTCTTTTATCAAGTATAGCACACTTTTAGCCATACTTAGTATAAACCACTAGTTGGGAATGAATCTATGAATTGCTAATATTTGATGGAAATCATATACTATTTTAAAAGGCTAAAATGAAAATGTAAATACTTTTCATGTCATTTTAATCATTTAACAGTGTAGACTGTTCATGGGCTCTGTGACAAAAGCCTGTAAACTTAATAAATAGTGTATTTTAATTTAATATGCTCATTGAAAATCGTTTTGTGATAAATATAAGAAATTACATATTTTTTCCTTTTAAAAATTTAGTGATTTCTTTCTCAGGTTTTTCTCTTATTTAGACATAATTATGTTATTTAAAATTTTTATTTATGGTAATATGTTGTTGCTTGCATATATTCTGACTGTTCCAATTATATTTTATTTCTCTATAGCATTTTATCAGGTTGTATATTGTTGTATTGGGGTTATTTTGTTTTTGTTTTATAAATCAGACCTCAAGTCTAAAGTCAGTGATACTATATATTTGTGATTATGACCATTTCTAATTTGACCTGTATCTGTAAAGAAGGCTAACAAGTGTGTATGACTAGCCCACCCATTCTGGAGCAGTTGAAAACAGGCCTTGGAAGACTCAAAGGAATTCTTTTAACTCCTAACAGGGCCACGAGGTCAATGTCAGATTTAGTCATGCTGTTATTTTAGCCCAGTGGTCCAGAGAGATGACTGAAAAGTGAGTCTTTTATTTCTTTTTTTGTGTGGTTATTAAAAGGATTAAATGTAAGCCATTGTGTACTTAGTACCAATTAGTTTCTCATCTGAGAGGTTCATTATGATTTTTTGTCAGCTTTCGTCATGTAATATTTGTTTCATTGTTTGATTAGTTAAGGGACTGAATGGGCTAAAGGAAAGTTTTATAACACTGCTTTTATATTCATTGGGAGTTTTAATAAGTAGTCAACTTTGCAGATAAGTACTCCTTGATTGGAAAATGGGCCACATTAAAAATTGGCATGGAAGAATGGTAAGGTTAAGTAAATTGTATAAAATTTCCCCCCTTTTTTTATTGTATTTTTCTTTAACCTTAAAAATAGTTTTTTTTAATATTATAGTGATTTTTATTTTTAGAAGTCTACTTTAGATTATTAAACATATTCCTAACTTCATTGCAATTTTGATTGTGAATTATTTGACAGCCCACTAAAAACTCCTTAAATAAGAAACTCCCAATGTCTAGATTAGAAACATATTAAGCTATAAGAAATAACACAAAAAACATTTAGGATAAAATCTTGGTGAGATGTAAAAAGGTTTCTATTTTGTTTTTGGGCCACACTTGAAAGAGGTCAGAGCTCACTCCTGGCTCTGTGCTCAGGGATTATTCCTGGCAGAGTTCAGGGAGCCACATGGGGTTTTGAGTATCCAAACCAGTCAGATATGATGAGCAAGGCAAGCATTCTGCTTGCTGTATTATTATTACTCCAGCCCCAGTAAATCTTAATTTATAGGGAAACAGCCTGAAAGTGTGTGTGTGTGTGTGTGTGTGTGTGTGTGTGCGCGCGCACACACATGTTGTAAGTAAAACCTTTTTGATTGCTTATTAAATTGGTGATTGTTTTAGTGTTTGATTTTTAAGAACTTTATTAGAATCAGTATTGCATTGAGTAGCATTTTTCTTTTGTTTTTGTTTTTGTATTTGGGCCATACCCGGCAGTGCTGAGGGGTTTACTCCTGGCTCTGTGTTCAGAAATCACTCCTAGCAGGCACAGGGGAATATATGGGATGCTGGGATTCGAACCACGGTTAGTCCTGGGTCAGCTACTTGCAAGGCAAATGCCCTATTGATGTGCTATCTCTCCAGCCCCAGCATTTCTCATTTAATAATTGGGGTTTTTGAGAAATTTCAGTAAAATTGTGAACAGAAGTTGTAGTTATAAATTGAATTGGGATTGCTAGTTTTAATTAAAAGCAAGGAATGAAGCACAATTAAAATAGAATAATTATTTTGTTAGAAGATGATTACCTGGAATTGTAAATATTATATGCTGTAGAAAGTGAATGGCATATGTGCATTTACCTATAAGTGAAAATGCATATAGACTGACAAAGGCTTGGCAGTGTGCTCTTTATTATACACTAAAATGAATACATATTAATTTTAAATAAGTGTAATTACTATTTTAACTTACATTTTAAAGAAGACTTGCTTGATTTATGTGATTTAACATTTATATATTTTATCCTGTATTAAGCTCTTTGCTAGGGGCCGGAGAGGTAGCATGGCAGTAGGGCATTTGCCTTGCATGCGGCCGACCCCGGACGGACCCAGTTCAATTCCTGGCATCCCATATGGTACCCCGAGCTTGCCAGGAGCGATTTCTGAGCACGAAGCAAGGAGTAGCCCCTGAGCATTGCCAGGTGTGGTCCAAAAACGAATCAATCAATCAATCAATCAATAAACTGCTTAAAAAAAGCTCTTTGCTTACTGCCACAGAATTTGGTGCCAGTATTACTTTCATCTTAGGTTGGGCTATTCAGGATTTTATAATTCACACAAGCATGAACTATACAAATTGCAACATACAGGCTTTTTCCCTATACGGGTTGGTTTTAGGCATAATGAGTACATAATGAACCCTTGTTTTTTAACACTAGTGTACCCAATTTTCTGAGAAACATTTCCTTTACATCTGTATGTGTTACTGCTCATTTTATTAAAAATAATTTAGATCTCCAAATGAAAGCCTTATTTTATTGTTTTTGGGTTGTTTTTTTCTTTCGGTTTTTGGCTCACATCTAGTGGCCCTAAGGGGTTACTCCTGACTCTGCACTCAGAATTCACTCCTTGCAGGCTCCAGGGAACCACATGAATACGGCATTCGAACAGGGTTCTGTCCTAATGTTGACCGCATGCAAGGCAAATGCCCTACCGCTGTACTATCGCTCCAGCCTCTCACAGTTTTAATTTTTAATATGGTCAGAGAATCATATGGTCATATGATTAAAATAAGGCTTTCCGGAGTGATAGCACAGTGGTAGGGCATTTGCCTTGCATGCTGCTGACCCAGGAAGGGCCTGGGTTTGATTTCCGGCGTCCCATATGGTCCCCCAAGCCAGGAGCGATTTCTGAGCACACAGCCAGGAGTAACCCCTGAGCGTCACCAGGTGTGGCCTAAAAACCAAAATAAAATAAAATAAAATAAAAATTACAACTGTGGCTGTAGTGATAGAACCTCAGGTAGGGAGCCTACTTTACCTGTGGCCAATCAGGATTCAATCCCCAGCATCTCATGGTTCCCTAATCTGCCAGGAATAATACTTGAGTGCACTACTAGGAGTCACCTCTGAGCACCACTGGATGTAGCCTAAAAGCCCGAAACCAAAAAAAGCCCTAACAACTGCTTTATTGTGGCTCAGCCATTAACCTTTTTTTACTCTTCCTACCCCATTTTTAAAATGTGTGACAGATGTATAAAGTTGTTACATGATTTTTTAAAGTGGCAGTAAATCAAAAGTGACTTCCTCTTATGGTTTGTTATTCAGCCAGTGTGTAAGTAGTTTAGTAGTTTCTTTCAAGAGAGAAATGCAGCTTTTGCTATTCAGCATTCTTTCAGGATCTTATTATTAGTGTAATGGCTTTAAAATGTGGAAAAGGTCAAGTTTTTAAATTAGAACTGTTTCTTTTGTTACTTTGTATTTGACTTCAGAAGAGGCTGTAAGAACTGGATATTAAGTTTAAAATCTGACTCAACATCATGATGGTCATATAATTCAGTAATTTAGAAGTAGTGAATTCTTGTATGTATTGAATTTATATTGAACTACATTTTTGAAACAGATTATACTATCTAGTACATGTACCATCACTGTTAAAGTTGAATTAATTTTAGGTATCTGATATGAAATGAACATTTAAGTAACTAGGAGATGCAAGTTAGAGTCAAGCTCTCTTATAAACAATTCATTAGAATTTCTGTTTCTTTACTGTCCTTAATGGAAACTAATAAATAATTGAGTCACAGGTGAATTTAGTAATCACACTTAAAAGAATTATTTTTGTAGGGGCCATACCTGGAGATTCAGAAGTTACTCCTGCTTCACACTCAGAAACTATTCCTGGCAGTGCTCAGGGGACCATATGGGATGCTGAGGATAAAACCTGGGTAGGCTGCATGTAAGGCAAGTGACTTACTCACCATACTCTCTCTCCAGTCCTAGTAATCACTTTTAATAACACTTAACCTTGGCCGGAGAGCTAGCACAGCGGTATACCTTGCACGCAGTGGACCCAGGACAAGATGATGGTTTGAATCCCAGCATCCCATATGGTCCCCTGTACTTGCTGGGGGGCGATTTCTCAGCACAGAGCCAGGAGTAACCCGAGTGCTGCTGGTTGTGACCCCCCCCCCCAAAAAAAAAAAAACAAAAAACAAACAAGGGCCGGAGAGATAGCATGGAAGTAAGGCGTTTGCCTTGCATGCAGAAGGACAGTGGTTTGAATCCCAGCATCCCACATGGTCCCCTAAGCCTGCCAGGAGCGATTTCTGAGCACTGCTGGGTATGACCCCAAAACAAACAACAAACAAACAAACAAAAATAACACGTTAATTTTTTTTTTCAAGGCAGACACCTTATCTCTAGCGCCACCTCGCGGGCCCCTTAAGTGGTTTATTTTTTATTTTTTTATTTTTTATTTAAACACCTTGATTACATACATGATTGTGTTTGGGTTTCAGTCATATAAAGAACACCACCCATCACCAGTGCCACATTCCCATCACCAATGTCCCAAGTCTCCCTCCTCCCCACCCGACCCCCAACACGTTAATTTTTTATTGTAACCCGTGAGAAAATATTAAACAGTTGAAACAGTTCAGTGGACATTTGGGAATTGCAAGAACAATACTGTTTTAGCTTAATGCTAGAGAATGTGACCAAATATTGAGGGAATGATCACTCGAAACCAGTAATGTTCTTTATTCCTGAAGAGCTATAAAAATTCTCATATTTAGAACTAGGTGATATGGGAAGGTTTGTAAGATAGTATCTACTTTTCTTTCTTTTTTTTTTTTTTTAATTTTTATTGTGGTAAAAGTGAATTTCAAATCTTTCACAGTAATATTTAAGGCACATAGTGACAATGAATGAGGAGCATTCCCACCACCAGTGTTCTCCCTCCACCTCTGTTCCCAGCATGCATCCCACATCTCCTTCCTTTACCCCCGTAATGCTAGTGGAACTGTTCCCCACTTGTACAGCTTATTGTAGATTGGGTTTCAATTTTGTTGTCATTGACTTTGGATTTGGTATTCAAGTCTGATCATTTTTTTATTTCTACCAAATGAACATATGACTAACTGGTCTTGGTACCATCAAAAAAGGCAAACAAAAAAGAGAAAAACTAGGAGGAGTCCATCTAGGTGTTATAAATATCTATTTAGAAGGAAGGGAAAAAAGAAGAAAAAGGTAACAAAACCAAACAAAACAAAAATAAAAAACAATAAGGGAGTGACAACAAAAGTACAAAAAGAATAAAAAAAGAATAGACCAAAAACCAAAACCATCAGCTACAGAAAAAAAAGTGCCTACTTCCTTTTTTCTTTCTTTCTTCTCTTTCTTCTTTCTTTTTTTTTTTTCTCTTTCTTTCTTTCTTTCTTTCTTTCTTCTTTCTTTCTTTCTTTCTTTCTTTCTTTCTTTCTTTCTTCTTTCTTTCTTTTTTTTCTTTCTTTCTTTCTTCTTTTTTCTTTCTTCTTTCTTTCTTTTTCTTTCTTTCTTTCTTTCTTTCTTTGTGAAAAAGTGTATATTTTCTTTAGAGACATTTTAAAGATTAAGATTCAGACTTTGTGATATGGGAGGGAGACTGACTATAAGAGGGAAAAAATTGATTCACAATTTAGAAGAAGTGAAATGATGGATGGACAAAGGAAAGAAACACCATGAAATGACTTAAAATTTATTGGCTTAATAAATGGCTGTAAGGGGCCAGAGAGATAGCACAGCGCCGTTTGTTTTGCAAGCAGCCGACCTAGGACCTAAGGTGGTTGGTTCGAATCCCAGCATCCCATATGGTCCCCGGTGCCTGCCAAGGGCTATTTCTGAGCAGATAGCCTGGAGTAACCCCTGAGCACCGCTTGGTGTGGCCCAAAAACAAAACAACAAAGTGAGAAAAGCTCAGAGATGGAAATTGTTGGGGTGCAGAAGACGAAAGACAGTGCTTTTTATGAGAGCTAGAGGTATATTGGGGAAGGGATAGGATATCATATCATTGTGTGCAAGCAGACAGTTCTCATTTCTGTTTTGAGGAAGACAGTGCTTCTTTGATTTCCTTAGCATCCTTGAGTTCAGGATGATCCTTGAGTTATTTAAGAATTGTAAAGATTTGGGGGCCGGAGAGATAGCATGGAGGTAAGGCATTTGCCTTTTCTGCAGGAGGTCATCAGTTCGAATCCTGGCATCCCATATGGTCGCCCAGTGCCTGCCAGGAGCAATTCCTGAGCCTGAAGCCAGGAATAACCCCTGAGCACTGCCGGGTGTGACCCAAAAACCACACACACACACACACACAAAAGAATTGTAAAGATTTGTATTTTTTTATATGTTAAAAAAAAACCATTATGCCAGTTAACAGTTTGCAGTTGTAGTTCACAACTGAAATTTATAACATGAGATTTTAGCTAAAGCCAGAGTTTCTACTTTGAGGTTTGTGGACTAATTTGTTGGTTATAGCCATTTCTCTGAAGGACTTCAGGCTACTTTTTATGCTAGAGGAACAATATCTTGTATTCTATAGGCCACATTAAAATTGATGGCAAACAAACAAACAAAAAAATTGATGGCAAGAAAATAGATGGACTGGAAGTATGAGTTGCGAGGGTATCCATTTTGTAAACATTTATTTTGGAGCAAGTCAATTCAGAAAGATAGCTGGGAGTTCACATAAATCTCAAAATTCTTTCAGCTCTTTTTAGAAGTCACTACAATTTAGGATTTAAATTTTTGAGTTGTTACAATGAGTGTAGATTGTGTGATTTTTCAACAACAGGAACTGTTACTTTATTAAATGTAGGGTAAAATTACCAAATATGTTGGAACATCAACTAGACCTATTGAAATGGTCTCTATTAACTGCCCACTCTAGTTCTGAACAGTGTTCTATACCTACAGTTTGACTATACCCTAGTCAAACAAAGTCTTTGAATTACTGCTTTGGAGGAATCTAGTTTAAGTTTTTTTGTGTGTATACTTTTGCAATAATAACTTAACACTTTGATTTCATTAAAATTATGTACACCTAAAATATTTTGCAAATTACAGTTTAGGACTCTGTAAGTTGGGGAAAAACATAAAAAAAATAAGCTCTTTAATGTTTCCAAAGAAACAACATTTCTCTAGAATCAAATTTGGTCAGTTGTACATGGTATATATAAGAATATCTACTAAATATCACAAATGTAAAATTGGGGGAATATTTTCTTTGTCTTTTTAAAAAATATCTTTCTCCCTTTTTTCCCTTAATATCCTTTGGGGATTAAAACAAACAAAATTGTATATAGCCCTCCTGCCCCTTTATCTCAGCAAACAAAAGGAAGAATTGCATGATAGCTTTCAATTTCTTATTTTCAGATATTCATACAGAATTGGCAGTTACTAGGAATGCACTATAATTAATTGTCAAGATTACTATTTTATTAAGCAAAGGAAACTATGCTCACATATTGGTTCACCTGTTGATTTTTCTAGTGGTTTGTATGTAATATATGCTAGGTGGGGAATGTTTTATTACTCTGAGATTTCTAATAGTTCATGGGTCCATTTTCCTTTATATAAAAATGCATTTAAGTTGTTTTTAAATAGCAAATGTGAAAAATAAATTCAGTATTGTCATGTTTTTATTTTGGTTTGCTTTTCTTATTTTTTTTTTAATCCTAAGCAGTTAAGTTGTAAGCAATTCTCATAATTTCCTACTCATAGAAATTTTGTGAAACATTTCAAAATCTACTTTAAAAAGTCTCAAACTATAAAGGAAGTCCCAAAGATACATCACTGCATGACTGCAAACATTTTTAAGAAAGTCACTGATTATAATGAATACAGCCTTTAATGGCAGTTTTTCCTCTCCTTTTAACGAGAATGTGACAGAGTGTCATTAAGGTTTTAGAAATGAATGCTCCTGAGGAAAGGAGGATCACTAAGGACTACAATGATGCCCAGTATGTGGCTGTGGGATTTTCGTTTGGGCTCTTTTAGATTTTTAATCAGATTGGGGAACTGGGGGGTGGGGGTGGGTGGGAAAGACCAGAATGGAAATAGATAAGAGCTTTGGGACACCTGTACACCAAGCATTTTACTTTCTCATTGATCTCTTTAAATCAGGGGTCTCAAACTCAATTTACCTGGGGGCCGCAGGAGGCAAAGTCGGGGTGAGGCAGGGCCGCACAAGGGATTTTGCTTACCGAATATTCGCAATAAAAAAATCGCATTAGTAAGAAAAAATATCGCAAAAAATCGCATTAAACATTTGCATACCCTGAACGGAATTGCTTGGGGTATACGAATGTTTAATGCGATTTTTTTTCTTACTAATGCGATTTTTATTGTGATTATTTGATAAGCAAATAATCGCGAATACTGCGATATTTGAAGACTGGCCGCAGGCCACAAAATGTTGTACAGAGGGCCGCAAATGGCCCGCGGGCAGCGAGTTTGAGACCTCTGCTTTAAATGTTGAATTTGTAATGTAGAAAGGTAAGCCAAATTCTTAAAGTGTTGATGCAGTAAATAGAATCAGCTATAAATGTTCAGAAGCAAATAAGGTTTTTTTTTTTGTTTGTTTGTTTTTGGTTTTGTTTTTGCATTTAATGCTAAAAAATAAAGAATGGTGGGGCCGGAGAGATAGCATAGCGGTAGGGCGTTTGCCTTGCATGCAGGCGGATGGTGGTTCAAATCCCGGCATCTCATATGGTCCTCCAAGCCTGCCAGGGTGATTTCTGAGTGCAGAGTCAGGAGTAACCCCTGAGAGCTGCCGGGTGTGACCCAAAAACCAAAAAAAAGGGCGGGCCGGAGAGATAGAATGGAGGTAGGGCGTTTACCTTGCATGCTGAAGGACGGTGGTTCAAATCCCGGCATACCATATGGTCCCCCAAGCCTGCCAGGAGCGACTTCTGAGCTTAGAGCCAGGAGTAACCCCTGAGTACTGCCGGGTGTGACCCCAAAACCAATAAATAAAGAATGTTAACCTTTAAAAATAATGTTAATGATTTGAGGGCCCAGAGAGATAGCACAGCGGTGTTTGCCTTGCAAGCAGCCTATCTAGGACCTAAGGTGGTTGGTTTGAATCCCGGTGTCCCATATGGTCCCCCATGCCTGCCAGGAGCTATTTCTGAGCAGACAGCCAGGAGTAATCCCTGAGCACCGCCGGGTGTGGCCCAAAAAAACAAAACAAAACAAAGCAAAAAATGTTAATGATTTGAATATATTAAGTCTAAATTTCATTTTACATTATAATTCTACTTTAAAGATATTGTTTTAATCTATTGTTCTCTTGTGTGGTGATAGTAATTGCCTTTGATATGTTTTGTAGGTCAATCAGATTATATCACAAAAGAGGGCAAATATTAAATGTTTTAGAAACAGCTATGTCCCAAGTCAGAAACAAAAAGGCATCTTTTTTCGTTGACTTAGATGCTGTAATAATGTTTATAAAGTATTGCTTTATAAAGTATTGTATGGGGGCCGGAGAGATAGCATGGAGGTAAGGTGTTTGCCTTTCATGCAGAAGGTCATCGGTTTGAATCCCGGCGTCCCATATGGTCCCCTGTGCCTGCCAGGAGCAATTTCTGAGCATGGAGCCAGGAGTAACCCCTGAGCACTGCCGGGTGTGACCCAAAAACCAAAAACAAACAAACAAAAAAAAAGTATTGTATGGAGATCTTTATTGGTAGATATACTCATACCTGGATATAGAATTGGTGTTGTCTTTAAGTGTACAGTGTTAATTCCCCCTTTTCACCTTGTTAGCAAGAACCTGTACCATAAATCTTGTAATGCATAACATTGAAGATAAAATGTGCATATGGGTCTTTTTTTTTTTTTTTGGTTTTTGGGCCACACCCGGCGGTGCTCAGGGGTTACTCCTGGCTGTCTGCTCAGAAATAGCTCCTGGCAGGCACGGGGGACCATATGGGACACCGGGATTCGAACCAACCACCTTCGGTCCTGGATCGGCTGCTTGCAAGGCAAACGCCTCTGTGCTATCTCTCCTTTCCAGGCCCGCATATGGGTCTTGAGAAGATATTTTTTTCTGCTTAACAAATCTTAACATATTTTCTTTGAAGGTTTTATCTTTGCTGTAGCATTGAAATTCATAGAAGCAAAATTATTTAGTTGTTTTTTTTTTTTTCACTCTTATGTGAAATCAAAAAGAAGTTACTTTAATATTTTAACTTTCTCGGTAAGGTAGTTTTTTGTATTTTTTTAAACCTAAAATGGTCATGATAGGGGCTGGAGCTGTGGCGCAGCGCGTAAGGTGTCTGTCTTGCATGTGGTAGCCTAGGAAGATCGCGGTTCGATTCCCGGGTGTCCCATATGGTTTCCCAAACCAGGAGCGATTTCTGAGCTCATAGTCAGGAGTAACCCCTGAGCATCACCAGGTGTGGTCGAAATACAAAACAAAGAAATCCAAACAAATAAAATGCTCATGATATACTTCAGTTTATTAGTTCTTTTTCTTCTTTTTAACCTTCAAGTTGATTTCGGAGAAGGAAGAGTTCATTTTTTATTTTTGACTTATGTATTATCAAAAATTATAAAAGGATACTAATATATTAATTACTTTTTATTTTGGTGCTATGCCTAATGGTGCTCTGGGGATTATTCTTGGCTCTGTGTTCAGGAGTGACCCCTGCTAATACTCCAAGACCATATGTGGTATCAGGAATCAAATGAAGAGAGAGAGGAGAGGGAGAGGGAGATAGCAGGGATAGATAGAACCTGAGGGAAGGGGAGAGGGAAAAGGAGAGGGATAGGGATGGCAGGGATAGATAGAACCTGGCCTGGTGGCAAGCTCAGGGGACCATGTAGGATGCTCGGGATATTTACACTAGCCAAAACAAAGCAGTGCTGCTACAGGGCTAAGAATATAAGTTAATAGTTAAGCACAGGCTTTGTATGTAAGAGGTTCTGGATACAATTCCTACAGATAAATTTATATTCAGAGCCCAGAAAAGTTCCTTAGAGTCAAAGAACAGAATTTCTTTGTATTTTTGTTTTTCAGTACTATAAAAAGAAGATATAGAAGGCATAGGCTCTTCAGCTAAGCTATACTATCAAGCACACAGAAAGTGAACTTCTTATGAAAAAAAAAAAAAAAAAAAGATTTAAGGGGCCAGAGAGAAAGCACAGCATTAGGGCATTTGCCTAACACACAGCTGGTCCAGGAGGAACTTGGGTTCGATTACTGGCATCCTATATGGAGCCAGGAGCGATTTCTGAACACGGTGCCTTGAACAATTGGAGCACCTCTGGGTGTGGCCCCCAACCTAAAAAGATTTAAGGGAAAAGAGCAATATCACAGCGGCAGGGTGTTTGCCTGTGCTTTACTATATTAACTTATATTCTTAGCCCTGAAGCAGCACTGCTTTGTTTTGGCTAGTGTAAATATCCCCACACAAATGAAAAATTCTCATTAATACCTCACTCTTTTTTTTAAGGGGAAGAATTGAGATTAGCAATATTCGGGCCCGGAGAGATAGCACAGCGGCGTTTGCCTTGCAAGCAGCCGATCCAGGACCAAAGGTGGTTGGTTCGAATCCCGGTGTCCCATATGGTCCCCCGTGCCTGCCAGGAGCTATTTCTGAGCAGACAGCCAGGAGTAACCCTGAGCACCGCCGGGTGTGACCCAAAAACCAAAAAAAAAAAAAAAAAAAAAGAGATTAGCAATATTCCTATTTTTCTCTGTGAACTTAGATGAAAATTAAAGCAAACTGTGGTGGTAATATAATCAGTCAGGGTTCTAGAACTTTTCACACTCAGTAAAGATTTCCATAGAGCTAAAAATCAAATAACTTGCTTTGAATACTTTAAAAGTAATATATATATTCATATGTATATGAACTGTGAGACCTGAACATCCCCTTCCTTTTTGTTCCATATATGTATGTATGCATGCATGTATTGACTGATTGATTATTTGTTTTGGGGACACACTGGATGGCATTCAGATTATTCCTGGCTCTGCATTCAGAAATCACTTCTGAAAAGCTCAGGGGACCATACATGATGCCTGTGATTGAACTCAGTTCAGCTGCTTGCAATGCAAACCTATTGTGCTATCATTCAGCCCAGTTTCCTTTATTTAAAAACAAAACAATTTACTTTAGAACAAATTTGGACTTAGAAAATTGGAAAGGTTATATAGAAAATTATCATGGCTTAACACCAATTTTCCCTGTCTGTAACATAGAACAGGGTACATTGTTTAAAAATAATGAACCAACATTGATTCCTTACTATTAACTGAAGTTTGTACCTTCTTCATATTACCTGAGATTATACCTGACTTATTTTTTCTGTTCTAGGAGTACACCCATCCAAAATATTAGATCATATTTAGTTATTTTGTCTTCTTTGACCCTTGAATTTAATGGTTTCTTGAACTACTTTATTAGCTTTTTATTTTTTTTATTTTGGGGATGTTTGGGCCACACCCAATGGTGCTCAGGGGTTACTCCTGACTCTGCATTCAGAAATCCCTTCTGGCAGGCTCAGGGTACCATATGGGATGCCAGGGATCGAACCCCAGGTTGGTCTCAGGTCCACCACATGCAAGGCAAATGCTCTGCTGCTGTGCTATTGCTCTGGCCCCTTGAACATTTTCTAAAATGATACTAAGCTTTGAGATATACTGGTGAGATTATTTTATAGAATGTAGCATATATATATCTGAAGCTCCACATATGAGAGAGATCATTCCATAATCTGTCCCTTTCCTCCCCTTTTTTGAGGCAGAATAGTTGTCATTAAACAAAAATTTAAAATAAAGGAATGCTTTGTTTTTAAAAAGGCTAGACCAATCAACATTTCTGCCAGCAGTGTATGAAAGTCCTTAGAAAGACGTAAAGGGAATTACTCCCATACTATTCTTTTTAAAAAATATTCCACAAATGATTGTAATCATTCTGTATCTATATCATTTTCTCTCAGACTCATTTGGCTCAGCATAATACTTTTCATATTCATCCATATATACGTATATTTCATTTTTCCTAATAGCTGCATAGTATTCCATTATATAGATATATCACAGTTTCTTTATCCACTCATCTGTTCTCAGACAGTTTTTGGGTTCTTAGGTTGTTTCCAAATTCTGGCAATTGTGAATAATGCAGCAATGAACATAGAAGTACAGATGCATTTTCTGCATTGTGCTTTTGGGCCCCTAGAGCATATTACTAGGAGTGGTATTACTGGATCATATGGAAGTTCAATTTTTAGTTTTTTGAGGAATGTATTATTCTCTAAAATGGCTAGACCAGTCAATAATGTTTCTGCCAGCAGTGTATGAAAGTCCTTTTCTCTCTGCATCAACACCAGCACTGGTTGTTTTGGTTCTCTTTGCTTCCACTGTCTTAGTCAGTGGTGTTTCTTGTTCTTGAAGATGCTTTTAACTTCAGTGCCATGGAGAGTTCTGACTACATTTTCCTCTATGTATCTTATGGTTTCAGGTTCTTATATCAAGGTCTTTTTTCAAGGTCTTAAATCAAATTCATTTTGATTTGACTTTGTGTATAATGTTAAAAAGAGGTCCGAGTTCCTTTTTTTGCGTGTTGAGGACCGGTTTTCCCATCATCACTTAAAGAGGCTTTCCTTGCTCTGCTGCATATTTCTTGTTCCTTTATCAAATAGTAATTGATCATATACCTGAGGATTTATCTCAGAATATGCAAGTCTATTTCCTTGATCTAGGGTCAATGACAGAAGAAATGAGGTTCATAAGGACTGGTCCATTGTGAGCTTGCATGGACTATGCAAGCAGACCTTGCAAATCGGGAAGTGTAATTAGGGCAGAGAAGAGACCACTATGACAAATAATAGTTGGAAATGTTTACTCTGGACAAGAACTGGGTGCTGAAAGAGGGTAAAGTGACATACATGATATCATAATGCAAAATACAGTGTCTAAGAAAATAAAAGGGAGAGAGGAGAAGTAGGAGGAGAAGGAGAGAAGGGGGAGAAGAAAAATTAAATGTCTCCTGTAGAAGCAGGCAGGGAAGAGGGCTGGAGGGAAATGGGACATTGATGGCAGGAAATGTGCACTGATGAAGGATGAATATTGGACATTGAGTGACTGAAACCCAGTCGTGAACATCTTCATAATTGTATCTTATGGTGATTCAGTTAAAAATATTTAAAATAAAAAATAGACACGAGGAGAGAAAAAGAGGCAAATGTGTGATCAAGAGAGAACATGAGCTTCTCCAAAGCGGTACAAAGCAGAGATGTGTTCAAGGGAGAGCAGAGGCTTAAGAGTGTCCCTTTACTTCTGGTTGATTTCAGTTACTATATCGTCTAACCAGCTACACAGTTTTCCTTTTGGTTCAATGTTTTTTATAGTTAAGATGAACAATTTCAATACTTTGTAAATATCCTAATAAGGCTTTGGGTCTGTTGAGCTTCAAGTTTTATTAAGGCTTAGAAAGCTTTATAAAAAGGCAGTATAATGTTGGACTTTTATAAAAATTAGTTAGAAATGTCATTTATATATATATATATTTTTTTTTTTTTTTGGAGGGCCACACCCAGTGGCATCAGGAGTTGCTCTTGGTTCTGCACTCAGAAATTGCAACTGGCTGGCTCAGGGGACGATATGGGATGCTGGGAATCAAATACAGGTTCATCCCGGGTCATCCATGTGCAAGGCAAATGCCCTACTGCTGTGCTATTGCTCTGGCCTTTGTTAAAATATTTTTAATTTCAAATTTTGTTTTTATTTATTTTTATTTGTTTATTGGTTTTTGTTTTTTAGGTCACACCCGGCAATGCTCAGGGGTTATTCCTGGCTCTACACTCAGAAATCACCCCGGCAGGCTTGGGGGACCATATGGGATGCCGGGATTTGAACCAGTGACTTTCCGCATGTAAGGCAAACGCCCTACCGCTGTGCTATCTCTCCGGCCACCAAATTTTGTTTCTAAACCATACCTCTTGCAGCTCAGGGGTGACTTCTTGTGAAGTGCACAGTTATCACTCCTAAAATTGTTTGGAGGATCATGGAATGCTGAGAATCAAACTTGGACCACTGCAAGCACTGCAAGTACTTCTACCCTTTGAGCTGTTTTTTGGCCCTGAAATGCCATCTTTTGTTTTTGTTTTTGTTTTTTGGTCAAATCTGGCAGTACTCAGGGGTTACTCCTGGCTCTACACTCAGAAATTGCTCTGGCAGGCTCGGGGACCATATGGATTGCCGTGATTTTAACCACTGACCTTCTGCATGCAAGGCAAATGCCCCACTCCATGCTATCTCTCTGGCCCCTGATATGCCATCTGATGGCATTTAGGTGACATTGAATTGTCTGAATTCACATTTGTTGATATTCTAACTGTACTACAATTTTAGGGACTGGAGATGGCAGTACATTTCTTATGCTAACCCAGATTTGATCCCTGACACCACATTTATTTGTTTTATTTTTGGACCACATCCAGTAGTGCTCAGAGATTATTCATGGCTCTGCTCTCAGGAATCACTCCTGGTATGCTATTACTCCAGCCTCTGCCAGGAGTATTTCTTTTCTTTTCTTTTCTTTTCTTTTCTTTTCTTTTCTTTTCTTTTCTTTTTTTTTTTTTTTTTTTTTTTTTGGTTTTTGGGCCACACCCGGCGGTGCTCAGGGCTTACTCCTGGCTGTCTGCTCAGAAATAGCTCCTGGCAGGCACAGGGGACCATATGGGACACCGGGATTTGAACCGACCACCTTTGGTCCTGGATCGGCTGCTTGTAAGGCAAACGCCGCTGTGCTATCTCTCTGGGCCCAGCCAAGAGTATTTCTAAAGGCAGAGCCAGAAGTAACACCTGAACACTGCAGGGAGTGACCAAAACAAAACCCAGAAGACTCTCAAACCTATCAAGCATACTCTACTTCATGTTTTCGCTAGACACTTCTTATACTGTGACATCTTTTTCTCAACCACCACCACACGCAGAATCTTTTTTTTTTTTTTTTTGGCATATGCTTTACTCTTTTAGTTGTTCGTTTCTATGAGTTTCTTTTTCAATACGAGGCTATGTTGCACTTAAAAATAGAAGTTTCCTGGGACTCTAGCACCTATAGACATTTTGGTTCACCTCTCTAGTCACAAAGTTTTTCGTAGAGTAGATTGATATTTCTTACAAAGATACATAAATGATAATTTTACTTTGGTACTTTGCTTATAATTCTTTTCTTATACTCATTGGAAGAGTGACTTTGTATGGATTTTGTGAAAGATCAAGGAATAAGATACAGCAAACAATTTTTTCTAGTTGGTGTGCAAATGGCAGCAAACTGCATTGGTTTGCTGAATAAATTAAGCTTGTTTTTTTTTTTCCTGCAGAATGTTTATTATATTATAGTATACCACAAACACTTTCAAGGCAGTCCTTCTTGTCTTGGAACAGCAGCCAATTCCAGGAATTAAGAGAATTAGGTTACTTTGCCTAGTGGCACAAAACATATGAAAGGTATTAAGTCATTGGTTTATTGTTTGAGGCACAATCAGAAATAAAGTTTAGAGATAATGTTTATTTGCATGCTGTTCACATTTATTCATATTTTAACAGGTCTATTTTTCTATTTCTGTCTGATCCATGTAATCCTTTTTTGAAAGGTTTTCAGTTGCAGTTATGTCCAGAGGTGTTGAACTTTAATAACTAAAACTAAATTCAGGATTCAGTTACAATGACTTGATATTATTGACTGAAATTATTTTAATCTAACACTAGAATATTTGGACAACTATTAAAATCAGTGAGGTTACCTAAATGACTATAAAAAGCATTTTGAATTTTGTTAATCTACTATATAGACTAACATAAGAAAGCACTTTAGTAGAGGTAGGGTAGCCTAAATAGGTTAGTATTAAATGAAATAATATTACTTTTGTACTTTGTGGTAGAAGCAGAGATGAGGTGTTAATAGCAGAATCTTTTAGTTTTGTTAGGGTATAATTTGTTTTTGTTTTGTATTATTTTTTATTAATATATTTATTTAAGCACTATGATTACAAACATGTGTTCAGTTATAAAAAAAAGTACACACACCTCCCTCCCTTCACCAGTGTTACCTACCACCAATACTCCCAGGGCCTGTCCTGGGTCGGCCACATGCAAGACAAACACAGTACTGCTGTGCTGTTGCTCAGACTCAAATTCATCCAAATTGTACAATTTTTATGGGCCACAATTGGAAATGCTTCAGGGCTATTCTTGATCTTGTACTCAGGAGGGACTCAGAGGACTGTATGTAGTACAGTGGTTTGTGGCCACTGCTACCACATGTAAGCAAGTGCTTTCCCTCCTATACTATCTCACTGGATCTTCCAAATCGTACATTTAAAATATGGGTTCAAGGGGCTGGAGAGAAAGCATGGAGGTAGGGTGTTTGCCTTGCATGCAGAAGGATGGTGGTTCGGATCCCGGCATCCCATATGGTGGATTCAATTGTTATTATTTCTGGCTCTATGCTCAGAAATTGCTCCTGGAAGGGGCCGGAGAGATAGCATGGAGGTGGGGCATACCTGCCAGGAGCGATTTCTGAGCAGAGAGCCAGAAGTAACCTCTGAGCGCTGCTGGGTATGACCCAAAAACCAAAAAAAAGGAAAAAGAAAAAGAAAAAGAAATTGTTCCTGTCAGGTTCAGGGGACATATTGGATGCCAGGATTCAAACCATCCTTCTGCATGCAAACGCCCTACCTCCATGCTATCTCTCTGGCCCCGCCTCTCATTTTTTTTAAAACAGGTTTTAATAAAAATGATGAAAAAGATTTCATCATGATGAAAAATACTTTTTATAGATATATAAAAAGTATTGAATAAATACCTAACAATGGAATGACAGATCATGTGGGTATGTTTATTGCTCTTGATTTCTGTAACTTTGTTAAAAAAACTTATATAAATTCTTAGTTAGATTCTGTTGTGTTTTTTATATGTCGAACCTGCCATCTGAAACAAAAGTGTTTGACTTAGTTTTTCCCATAAGAATGACTTAGTTTTCTTTCCTTGTTTCCTTGAATAAAATCTAGCATGTAGTGTTGGGTAAAAGTTCCAGGAATGGACATCTTTATTTTGTTCTTGACTGTAAAAGGAAATTATAGTTTTATATTACTATGTGCTATATTAGCTCTAGATATTGGTATCAGGATTGGAAAGTCTTGTGCTTTATTTGTGGCTTTATTTGAGATCGCATTTTTTTTAAATTAATGTAAAATAGAGCTTTTAAAATAATACTTATGTACTAATAGATTTTTTTTGTTTGTTTGTTTTTGGGCCACACCTGGTGATGCTTAGGGGTCACTCCTGGCTATGCGCTCAGAAATCACTCCTGGCTTGGAGACTACATGGGACACAAGGGGATCGAACCACGGTCCTTCCTAGGTTAGTGCTTGCAAGGCAGACACCCTAATGCTGGCACCACTGCTCTGGCCCCACTAATAAATTTTTTAATTAAGCAACTTATATTTTTGGTAATGATATATTACCTTTTAAATACTAGCCAGTCTGTTCAAGTATGCTTAGAAATTTTGCATATGTACTAAATACAAGGATCTTTGTAATTTTCTTGTAATGCCTTTGCTGGGTTTGGTGTGGTATCTGTTTACCCTATAAAAAGATGTGGGAA
Source organism: Suncus etruscus (assembly GCF_024139225.1). Classification (NCBI taxonomy): domain Eukaryota; kingdom Metazoa; phylum Chordata; class Mammalia; order Eulipotyphla; family Soricidae; genus Suncus; species Suncus etruscus. The sequence goes on from NC_064848.1 coordinate 63,225,232, forward strand.
ATTTTTTGTTTTGTTTTGGGGCTAAATCCAGGGATGCTCGGTAATTACTCCTTATCTGTGTGGGGATAACTCTTGGAGGTCCATAGTGCTGGGGATTGAGTCCAGGCTAGCTGTGTGCAAAGCATCTTATCTGCTGTATTATCTCATTGGCCCCAATCCTATGTAATTTATGTAGCAATTCTTTGAACTTTTGGAAGATCTAACTAAGTTCCCATTTTGTCGTTTTTTAATATTTCATAGTTGTAAATTCCTCTCCAGTAAACAAAACGATGGATTATAATTAGGTTTCTGCCTATAGTGTACTTAAAATTTTTAAGTGTGCCGGAGAGATAGCATGGAGGTAGCGCGTTTGCCTTGCATGCAGAAAGACAGTGGTTCGAATCCCAGCATCCCATATGGTCCCCCGAGCCTGCCAGGAGCGATTTCTGAGTGTGGAGCCAGGAGTAACCCCTGAGCACTGCCAGGTGTAACTCGAAAACCAAAAAAAAAAAAAAAAAGTCTCGTGTTGACCAGGATGCAGTCATTCTTCTCAGCTGAAGGGAACTAACTATTTCTTTGATATCAGGTAGACAGTAACTTGTTGACTGGCATAGTCTCTAAAATCCCTCTAAAATTGTGTTAGGAGTGATACTGTATGGTTTACTAGAGAATCTATCTACTTGCTATGGTTGATTTGTCATCCTTAGAGATGTTTGGAAGACTTGTGAATCTTTTACCTGTTTTGCCAACCAGATGTCTGCCAGCTCCTCTGACCTAGATGTAGTTCCAGTGGGAATTTCACTATGGATGCTTGATCTTGACTATAATTCCCATAGCACCCCAACATTGCTGGTTTTGTAATTTAATAGTCCAGAGAATTTCTTTAAGATAAATTTCTACTTTTTTTATGATGGTCGAATGACTTCTGTAACATGGGATTATTGTTTTAAAAGTATGTTTTGTGTGTATATACAAAGCATTTCTTTGGCTATAAATTGTGCAGAAAATTTCTAATTTCTAGATTTCATATGCATTGATTTTAATTATTGCTGTTTTCTCTTTTTGGAAAATTTTGAGGCATTGGAGTGTGTAGCAGAAGTCACTGTAGCCCCCTGATCCTGTCACTTTGTCTTGTTCTGCCATCTTGGTGCCCTGTTAATTTTACCTTTCTTGCCAACTTTAATGAGATGATTGGTTATTTATTCCCCTGATGTTTCTATGTCAGCCTCGTATGTAAATTTGTAATGTTCAGCAATTGGTAAATTAAGAATTAATTTAATGTGCTTATAAGACAAGTAAAAAAGCTCTGAATTAAAAATTTTAACTGAATTGTTTCATTTAAATTACATTAAGCATATCTATAGCATTGCAGTTATGCTTGATTAGGGTCTCTTTTTTTTCCTGAAGTGAAAAGTTTAATTTTGTCAATTAACTTTTGTGAAGATTCAGTCATGTCTTTCTCACCAGTTGTTTTATAAAATGTCTTTGCTAGAATGTATATACCTTTCTCAAAATTTACAACAAACAAAAATTTTAAGCAAAGAGGTACCTACCACCTTATGTTCTCATGTAAAAATAACCCTCCCCTTTTGAAAGGTGTACAGACACTTAACTAAATATTAAAACCATCAATCTTAAGCAATTAAATTGTTTACCAGTGTTGTATAGCTCTTAATCATGAAGTAGAATGTTATTAAGAATTTTTGAGATTATGAAATAATCTCTGGGATTAAAAGAGCTTCAAAATTATTTGTTAATTAGTGATAATAGAGTAGCTTGATAATGCAGCCAACAGTTCTTATTTCTATTTACTAATTGTTAAAGAATTTTATGAATAGTCTTTTATAGAAATGGAGAAAGATTGTGGGTATGGAGAGAAAGAAATTGGATAATAGAATTTCTGTTCATTTTTTATGGCCCCTGAGTTGTAGTGTATTTGTAAATATTGCTCTTAAGTGGCATTAATTTGAATAATAGGCAAAATTGTGATGTTAATACAAGTGTCAATTAGTCATCCTCTTGAGAGATCTCTCTTTGGTGGCCTCTTTCCCTGTTAAAACTAATCAGCAAATGCTTCAACTAGAGAACTCTGAATTTTGCACAATAGTTACTGACAGTGCTTTAATATCTTAGCCTGTAATGGCTGAAGAGGTTACCTTTTTCAATATTATTTACATTGATTCATGGGAATGGATTTCTTTCAGATAATAAGAATTATTTGGGGGGGGTTGGGCCACAACTGACTACACTCAGGTTATTACTCCTGGCTCTGCACTCAGACATCACTCCTGGCAGGCTCAGGGGACCGTATGGGGTGCCGGGATTTGAACCACTGTCCTGCATGCAAGGCAAACGCCTTACCTCCATGCTACTTCTCCGGCCCCATTGCTTTTTCTTTTTTATCTGCACTTACAGTACAGAGATTTAAAAGTCAGTCAGGCAAGAGCTATAGAGATGTTATAGGAGGTAAGGCACTTGTGTTGTATACAGCTGATCCTGTTAATAGACCCACCACTGCCTAGTGGTCCATTAAGTACCACTAGGAGTCAATCCTCAGCACAGAGGCAGCAATAGCTCTTTTTTTTTAATTATTAATATCTTTATTTAAGCACCATGGTTACAAACATGTTTGTAGTTGGGTTTCAGTCATAAAAAAGTACATCCCCTTCACCAGTGCAACCTTCCCGCCACCAATGCCCCTCTTCTTCCCCCTTGACCCCCTGCCTATGTTCAAGACAGGCATTCTATTTCTCTCACTCACTACCATTGTCATGATAGTTGTTGGTGTAATTATTTGAGCACTAAGGGGAGGGGCTCCATACTAGAAGTAAACAAATAAACAAATATGCCAGTTCTACCATCATTTTCCTATAACTTAGGATAATTGTAGCAATAATACACAGTGACAAATTTGAATGTTTTTTTTGTTTAGTATTCAAAAATATTTATTGATCTATATGCAAAGAACAGAAAACATGAAGAAAATGGCAGTTATAGGATTTATAATCACACTGGGTGGAGACAGTTTTTTACTGGTATGTATACAATGTGATGATAATTCCTTTACCGATACATACTTTCTTCATCTTTGTGCTCTAGTTCCATCCTGCTGAGGATATGGTAGGGATGCACAGTTTATTAACCATTCACCCATTGAAGGACAGCTGGATTGTTTCCATTTTTTATTTATTATGAATAAAACTGATATGAACATGAATATAGGCCTTCATTTTTCTATGATAAACGTTTAGGACTTCAGTAGATGAGTTTCTTTTTCTTTTTCTTTCTTTCTTTTTTTTTATGAAGCTGCAAGGCTTTTCCAGAGTAACTGCCATTCACATTCTACTGAGAAAATGTCTTCTTTACCCCCCAATTCTTATTTTTTCTTTATAAACATGAAGATGTATATAAATTTTATGTATTATGTATAAATGTAAATGTTTTTATATATAAAATATCTGACTTGGAACTGTATCTATCAATTATTTATATTTCTCAGTATGCTGAGAGCACACTTCCTATGATTTCTCAACTATCCCTTCTGTTTCGAGCTCTTCTCCTAATTCTTTTATAGATTTTATGGCTATTGTTCTTGTTTTAAAAATAGCTATTTCATGCCATTATTATGAGTACATCAAATTGCTGTGTTATGGGCCCGGAGAGATAGCACAGTGGTGTTTGCCTTGCAAGCAGCTGATCCAGGACCTAAGGTGGTTGGTTCGAATCCCAGTGTCCCATATGGTTCCCCGTGCCTGCCAGAAGCTATTTCTGAGCAGACAGCCAGGAGTAACCCCTGAGCACCGCCAGGTGTGGCCCCCCAAAAATAAAAATTGCTGTGTTATTTCACCCATGATTCTTCAAGATGCTGGTATTTGATACTAACTTGTTTTTGGGCCACACCCATCAGTGCTTAGACATTTTTCCTAGCAGGCTTTGGGACCATATGGGATACCAGGGATCAAACCCAGGTTGGCCATGTGCAAGGCAAATCTCCTACCCACTGTTCTATTGATTCGCCCCTAATTCTAAATTTTGTAAATAATTTCTTAGTTTTGTTTAGTACTTCTGTAGTTACTATTTATGTTTTATTAAAAATAAAGTATTAGTTTATTCATGTAAGTTTGATGTGATTGAAATATTCTTTGGAAGAATATTTCTTATACACTTTTAAGTTAGAATGAAAAGTTAGCCATTTCATATATTGTTACTTTAGTACAAAAAAAAAAACCCAAAAATGAACATCAAGTTTTAAAAAATAATCATTGTGTTTCGAGGAATAATAGAGAATTATGATAGTTAACCTATTGGCTTCACTTTTGGAATATGCCTATTTTTCATTAGTGATATATATCAGATATAGCCTTCCACCTCTTTAATCTACTAGGTTTTCTTTTAGTAGCATTATAGTATATTTGAATTAGTGTTGTTTGATACCAAATCCATTTATTGGAAGAACTGAAGATATATAAGTAAACACTGACATACAGAATAACTGAATGTTGTAAATAGGAATATTTATAGTTTCTTCCTGTCATGGTTAATATAGAGCTGAGGTCTTGGACCAGGAATTTTCTACCTTGACTGTAGAGGATAACCTGGAGAATTCCCCCTCCTCTTTGCTTCCTTTTTGTTGTTGTTTTGGTAATTTGGGATTATGCTAACTGATTCTGGTGCTCATACACACAATCATGATGATATCTGTGAGGGTGAGTACATACATTCAAATTATTGTGCTAGCTAGCACATGAACTTGCCAGAAGTTCTGTAATGTTTTCTTTGCCTTTTTTTTTTGGTCTCTCCTAGTGGTGCTCAGGGGCTTTGCACTTAGAAACCACTCCTGACGGGCACAGGGGACAAAATGGGATGCCAGGGGTCAAACCTTGATTGGCTGCATGCAAGGCAAGCGCTTTACCTGCTCACTGCTGGCTGTATTGTTGCTCCAGCCTCTATTGTTGTGTTCGATAGGGTTCACTGTGGAACTCAAACATGTGAAAACAAGGGGTCTCTCTACTGGCCATAGTGCTTGTCAGCATCACACACTTGGTTGTGGTAATCCCACACATGTTGCCATAAGCTGTACATTTCTGTACTAAAGTTTTAGAAGGAAAAACTGGGTGCGTGAGGGCAGCTCTCACATAAAAGTTGGTGGCACATACTCATAATGCAAGTGCTTTCAGCCAATGAGCCATTTCCTCCAGGTCCAACCTGGACAGTTGAAAAGGAAATCTGAATTCTCATGTGTTATGATTAAATTGGGGCCTGCATAACAGATTTTTGAAAGCTGTCACATATGATTCTAATTGTTAACCCTCTTTGAGAACTTCTGACCCAATTTTCAAAGCAAGAATTCACATTGTATGTTGTAAATTCTCATTGTAAAGTTGTAATTCACAGAGATTAAGTAAACAATGAGATTCTAGACAGGTTTGGAATAATCACTATAGTGATAAACAACATGCATTTTGTGCAGTTTGAGATGTTCTGCTGATTTGTATTTTGTTTCTCTTGTTGAGCCAGACATAAAGTGAGTAGCTATTTAAATTGTCATCTTTAACAATGAAGACTAGGGCCCGGAGAGATAGCACAGCAGTGTTTGCCTTGCAAGCAGCCGATCCAAGACCAAAGGTGGTTGGTTCGAATCCCGGTGTCCCATATGGTCCCCTGTGCCTGTCAGGAGCTATTTCTGAGCAGACAGCCAGAAGTAACCCCTGAGCAATGCCGGGTGTGGCCCAAAAACCAAAAAAAAAAAAGGAATAGTAAAAATAGAAATAAAAATGATTGGCATATATACATATTTACGAGGCAAAGAAGATCAAACAAAATGTAAAAAAATAGATATTGGTACCTGACTTTGGACTAATTCATAATAAGTATTGTAAGTAATTGGTATTAATTTATCAGTTGTAGTGAAAATTATGAGTTTACAAATGCTGTCTTGAAAATAAATTTTGAATTTCAGTAGAAAAGACTGAAATACTAGCGAGGTGGTTTTTTTTGGAGTTATATTAGACTTAACATTTCTACTAGAAAGGGAATTACAAGTGCAGTTACAAATAAATCAAATGAAGTGTTAACAATTTGTTCATTAGTGAGGGCATAGCCACTTCACATCCTAGTCTTGATATTATATGGTCATTGTTTCTTTGCCTTTTTTTTGCCTTTTGTGGTGTTTGCTTCTTTATTAACCTGGGGTGTATTTTGATCTTTAAAATAACCAGGCATGCTATTTATATGAAATTGATAAGCATACCCATGTAAATCTTAGTTTATTCTGAAGAAGTGGTGAAGTGGTTTTTTTTTTTTCTTAAAAAATATTTATTTATTTTTTGCTGGCAGCCTTAATAATGTTTTCATAAAATATGATGGATTTATAAGTCTGTTTAACATGCCTTTCCCTTTTTGTCTTAGCGCTGTCTTTGCTTCTAAGTTGCAGCCGCAGTGGCTGAACAATGCTCTATGTGGTGTGACAGGTAAATTTCCCAATTTACCTGCTGTAATACTGCACTGTGTGGTGCCATTCAATCATCTCTGAATTTTACTTGCCTGATTAGTTGAGTGAAGCAGATTTTCAATTTAAATGTAACTTCATCTGCTTGATTAAAAATGTAACAGAACATTATCTGCTGCAAATAAATTTCAGCGGAAGAGATGCTTTTGCCTGTTTAAAAATAACATCTGTTTATATTGGCGAGAAGCAGACGATTAATACTTCTCTAATTTCGAGGTTTACCAGTCCAGCTCACCTGTCTCTTTGCATGGGTAGTTGAAATTGATGGCTGTCGAGTATAAACATTTACCTGTTGATGTCTAGTTGATGGATTTCTTTTTTAAGGATAATACAGAATCCCATCATTGGGCATTCATTTATTTGCTGCTCATCAAGATGATTGACAGCTTTGCCAACAACGTGGAAAAAGGATCTTTCTTCATAATGCATACGAGAGAAATTTTACCCCTCAGTGATGAGTACCCTATGGAAAACAGATTCCTGTGAATTCCTTTTCAGAGTTGGTATTTATTTGAATTCTGGATTTAATGTCCATGAGTATAAATTTAAGTCAAGTGAGTAGTAAAAGAGGGCAGGTAGTATTCGTCTTTGCTGGCATCTCTCGTCTAGAAATTAGATATATGGAATATTAGAACAAGGAGAGAGAAAACTAGAACAAGCTGAAATGTTATTTTTCCTCCAGTGTTTAGCATAACGTTAGGCATGTATTAAAGCACTCAGTAAATATTTACTGGCTTTGAATTAAATATTAGGCCCAGGGAATTTGATCACATACAAATAAAACAAGCTAGATTCTATTACTTTAAATACACAACTAAAATTTTAGCAAGAATAAAGTACAGAATACTATTTTGTATTTAATGAAACTTCCTTTAAGGAACATATTAGAAGTAAATTTTTAAAATGTAAATATTTTCCAGATAAAAGGAAGGATTTTTTTATTGTAAATTTTCCTAACTGAATAAGTAAATCTGACTGAGTTAAAAAAAAAAAGTAAAAAAGCTTGGTTTTTGTTTTGTTTTTGTTTTTTGGGCCACACCCGGCAGTGCTCAGAGGTTACTCCTGGCTATCTGCTCAGAAATAGCTCCTGGCAGGCACAAGGGACCATATGGGACACTGGGATTCGAACCAACCACCTTAGGTCCTGAGTCGGCTGCTTGCAAGGCAAACGCCACTGTGCTATCTCTCCAGCCCCAGTAAAAAAGCTTGAATGTTAGTAAAATAGGTATGTCAGTGTCTTTTGGTATGTTTAGTATAATAGTAAAACAGTATTTGTGACTTTTTTTATATATTATATAATCACAAAATTTCTTCTTAAAATGCTGTAATTATTTTTATAGAGTTTTCTTCAACAGGTCATTATTATTTGTATAGAAATTATTTGACTATTATTATTCTTGACCATAAAACACAAACAATACTATGACAGTATTGATATATTGAGAAGTCTTTTTTTTTTTTTTTGGTTTTTGGGCCACACCCGGCAGTGCTCAGGGGTTACTCCTGGCTGTCTGCTCAGAAATAGCTCCTGGCAGGCACGGGGGACCATATGGGACACCGGGATTCGAACCAACCACCTTTTGGTCCTGGATCGGCTGCTTGCAAGGCAAACGCCGCTGTGCTATCTCTCCGGGCCCTGATATTGAGAAGTCTTATTTAAGTCAGCACTGCGTAGTTTATGTCTTTAAGCAAATATTTGAGATATTCATCAAAATAAATCAACAAATCAAGAAAATGTTATGCTTTTAAACATACAGGGTAAATTTTATCCTTCAACCAGTTTTGCTAAGAGTGTGATTTTGGATGATATGGTGATTTATTACCAAAAGTGAATTTCGAAGCTTTAATTTTTTCAAGTACATTTTGCATTTTGAATATTTAGGATCAATCTTGAATAATTAACAGAAACAGTTTGCATAGTGCCTTTGGTGAACAGCTGAAAGTGCATAGAAATACGTATTTGGTATGTACTTCAGCTATAAGTATATAATTTTAAAATTATAACAAATTTAATATTTAAAATATTAAAGTAAGATATTACAAACCAGATAGGGTCTATATAAGAAATTTAGAATATTTCGTTTTCTTTGTTATTACCTGTCTGTCCTGTTTACACATGATTTGTTAAAGGTACAGTAAGTTTTTCTTATGTCATTTGTTCAGATAATCTGTAATGGCAAAGAGGGCCAGACCAATAGTACAGTGCACAGGACATTTGCCTGTGGATGGCTCAAGTTAGATCCTTGGCATATCATAAGAATGAACTCAGAAGAACACAGTTTATACCTAAAGAGAAAAGATACTACTTTTTAAAGTTCTATTAAGGTCTTTAGGGTCTTCAATGTGGTGCTATTAAAAATGGAAAGATGAAGATAGCTTTGTTGGTAATCAGGCTATCTTGAAATTATGCTTTTTTTTTTAGGTTATTTGGGAAGGAAAGATGTAGGGGGGCCACATTCAGTGATGTTCAGGGATACTCTGAGCGTGATGCTTAATGCTTTCATCTAGTAGTCCTTATAGAACTGAATGGTGTTGAGCATTGATCTTATTTCCACTCCAGCCCTTTGAGCCATCATTTCCCCAGCTTCTGTGAGATTTTGATGTATGTTATTCAATTTAATAGATTGGCAACTTTTAATGTAGATTATAGGAATTATTTTAAGGTTAGAATCAACCTGTTGTACATTTTTAGAAAATATGAATGATCTTATATTAAATTTAGATATTTATGAAAGATAAAAGTATCCTTATATTGTTTCAAAATGTTTTACTTTTTCATAAAATCTGATTTAGCAACATAAACTTAAAAAAAATGTTCACGTATGGGCCAGAGAGATAGCATGGAGGTAAGGCATTTGCCTTACATGCAGAAGGATGGCAGTTCGAATTCTGGTCCCATATGGTCCCCCAAGCCTGCCAGGAGCGATTTCTGAGTGTAGAGCCATGAGTAACCCCTGAGCACTGCCGGGTGTGATCCAAAAAAAAAAAAAACCCAAAACAACCAAAAAAATTGTTTAAAAAAATGTTCACATAGAAAAATTGCATTTAAGACATTTAATAGATTGCACATTATGTATACAATACATGCATTTGAAATTGAGAACATTCATTTTGTGATTTAAGAGAAAGAACAGAAATTTGAGTGTGAAACATTAGCTTTTCCAAATCTGTACAATTTTAAACAAATCTGAATATCTCAGAGTGAATTAAGTAAAAAGTTAAATCAAATTATCTCTTTTAGGGTTTTGATACTATTTTACTTCAATACCAGAGATGAGGAAGAGAGTTCCAGATCCAGAGGCAGAAAGCAAGAAAAGGGGGCCCGTAGAGATAGCACAGTGGCGGTTGCCTTGCAAGCAGCCGATCCAGGACCAAAGGTGGTTGGTTCGAATCCCAGTGTCCCATATGGTCCCCCGTGCCTGCCAGGAGCTATTTCTGAGCAGACAGCCAGGAGTAACCTCTGAGCACCGCCGGGTGTGGTCCAAAAACCAAAAGGGAAAAAATAAAAAAGAAAGCAAGAGAAGGACCCTGTTAAACTCAACCAATTAAAAAAAAAAAAAAAAAACCAGAGCATGGGTCCAGAGCAATGGTGCAAGTGGTAGGGCATTTGCCTTGCATGCACTAGCCTAGGACGCACCACGGTTCAGTCCCCTGCCATCCCATATGGTCCCCCAAGCCAGGAGCAATTTCTGAGCACAAAGCCAGTAGTAACCCCTGAGCGTCACCGGGTGTGGGCCCTCCCCACACCCTAACCCTAACCTCCCATAAATTCTAGCATTCAGCCATGACTTTTTTTGGTTCCCTGGATGAGCACCATTAAATCTGGAAGTCTGTCTCTAAGGACTACATAAAAAAAGAAACAATATACTTTATTAGTGATCCAAAACTCTTTAAATCATTAGATGACATAGACTAAACTGATTTCTACATTTATCAATTCAGTGTAGTGGTGTATGATTCTAGTTAGCTAAAGTGGTAATTCATATTTGCAAACAACAGAGTTCTATATTGATAAATAACTAGGTTATTTAATTGTGTCATTTCTTACATTGAATGAAATTAGTTTAGGTTGTAGATCTCTTGAGTCCAAGCCCCATAGTTCTGACTTCAGGAAATAAATTAAAGTTGAAGGATTTATTTTGAAAGATAGAAAAGGTAGGCCATCCCAGCTTCTTGAAGGATCTCTTTTCCTTCCTGGGAGCTGGAAGTCTAGCAGCATGGGGTTCGGCATGCCTCCGTCATGCCAGAGGCCTTAACCAGGCCTGGGGGGGTGCGGGACTTGGGTAACCCCAGCACCCCTCTACCACCTTGCTCCAGATCTCCAGGGCTTCCCCGGGCCACATGCCTGGGCAAGCCAGCGAGTTGGGTTTCTTGGCGGAGCTTGAAGGTATCCTAGGCTTTCCCCCATTCCCCAGTTGGCTCCTTAGGGAGGGTCTGGGTGGGGCTCTGAACTTCCGGCCTTCCTGCTTCTTGACTCAGTCACTGGTAATCTCTTTCCAGTCTATATTTTTAAAATCGAACGCGATAGTACTCACTATCATTGAATTATGTTTTTATGTATGCAGAATGTCCATTTTGTACTCTGCCCTTTTGCACACCCCTACAAAAGATCATTTACTCTTTAACTCTCTTAACCCCTATCATCATTACTCCTCATTTACCCTTTTTAACTTAAGTACTGTAGAATCCTAAGTCACAGACCAAAGTGGTGCCCTGGAGTTAACACCCAACCAACTATTCCAAAAGCATAAAAAGGACACATATGTCTTTTCAACATTTTATGTGTGTTTTCTTTGACGGCTATAACTTTTGCTGAATATTTTCTTATACAGTGACGATCTCCCCCCCCCCCCCCCTTTTTTATCTTCTCTTTGTGAACTGCTCAATATGGAATTTGGTGTGAAAGAATCCCTTAGTTTAATGTTTATGTTTGAATCAAGTCATGGGTATTGTTGGACGTGTTCTTACGCCCCCATATACTCTGATAACACCTCGTGGCTTTATTTCTTGTTTGCATAGGCACACTAAAACGGGAAAATACTATACATACAAATAAGTTTTTAATGGGAACACACAAATCTTGTAGTGCAGTGGGACCCTACACCCTGAACATTGACATAAAGACCTGGCACAGGCCTCAGAAGAATGGGCATTCTCCATTCACCCTTGATCTAGAGAAGACATCTACAAAACATCCAAGGTTGTCTATAACATCACCTGGAGGCAATCCTCTACCAGGGAAGACCCTACCGCTGCTCTGACATCGACCTACTCAAAAGAGTCTTCCCTTAACACTGAGAAGACTTAACAACAATGACCTGCTTACTGGACAGGGCTTTCTGTATTGCCCCTTAATTGTGAGGTGAAACTAGAGGATACTCCACACCAGCCTGACTTCAATGTAGGATGTGCAGATTCCAGGATCTTTAATACAGAAACCTGATGCCAACAATAGGACTGTGTGAAAAATAAAACTGTATTGGCACTACAGACAATGACTTGGATTGAATAAACTAGTTTGCCTGGAGCTTAGAGTTGGTCTTATGCCAGGAAACTTCAGGGGTAGGGGTCTCCTTGTATTTAGACCAAGGCTTTTCCTTTCCATGTTCCCCATATTTTGGTGGGCCTATGCAAACAATATTTGCCACTCTTAACACCGTTTTTACTGTGCCCTTTTGACTAACCCTTAAAAAAAAACCTCTTAAACTTTTGATGTTAACTTAAACTAATATATGTGCATGAAAATATAAAAAAATTCTATGCCGGGTCCGGAGAGTTGGCACAGCGACGTTTGCCTTGCAAGCAGCCGATCCAGGACCAAAGGTGGTTGGTTCAAATCCTGGTGTTCCATAGGGTCCCCGGTGCCTGCCAGGAGCTATTTCTGAGCAGACAGTCAGGAGTAACCCCTGAGCACCGCCGGGTGTGACCCAAAAACTAAAAAAAAAAAAATTTTACGGGGCCGGGCGGTGGCGCTGGAGGTAAGGTGCCTGCCTTGCCTGCGCTAGCCTAGGACAGACCGCGGTTCGATCCCCCGGCGTCCCATATGGTCCCCCAAGAAGCCAGGAGCAACTTCTGAGCGCATAGCCAGGAGTAACCCCTGAGCGTCACAGGGTGTGGGCCAAAAACCAAAAACCAAAAAAAAAAAAAAAAAAATTTTATGCCTTCAATGTTTAAGGAGTCACATAAATCTCATGGCTTTAGGTTGCTTTGTGTACTGCTAAGAAATGTTATAATGTACTACAGTCTGGGGACTTGTGGACAAAGTAATTGTACATGGGGTCTGCCTTATTTTTCTTTATGTTCTTTGACTGTTAAGTTCAATATTTAGGTGTCAGCAAGGGGATTTCTTCTGAGAACTCTGTTTATGGGCGATTGTCCTTTCACTGTAACTTTACTTTGTCCTCTTTGCATCATTGTTCTCATAATTAAAAATTAAAAAAATCTATAAAACATGCATCTTAAAATTTTATATATGCATGGTAATATTTTATTTTAATAAAAAGTTAAGCTTGTATTCACTTTTCCCTAAGGAAAAAAAAAAGAAAAGGTAGGCCAGAAAGATAGTCCAGCACTTGCCTATGAGTAAGCCCTGAGTACTGATGAAACCTCTGACTCCCTACCACCCAAATATAGAAAGATTAGATTAAGTGAGCAAATTTTGAATTTGAAGTTACACTTTATTAAATTGTATTGTAATGGCTTTTTTTTTAGCATATGAAGCTATCTGTTGTTAATTATCAGTAATTTCATATTAAAGATATTACTTTAAAAAGTAATAGATTTGGGGCTGGAGAGATAGCATGGATGTAGGGCATTTGCCTTGCATGTAGAAGGATGGTGGTTTGAAGCCCAGCATCCCATTTGGTCCCTGAGCCTTCCAGGAATGCTTTCTGAGCATAGAGCCAGGATTAACCCCTGAGCACTGCCAGGTGTGACCCAAAAACAAAACAAAACAATAAAAGGTAATAGATTTTTGGGGGAAGGGGAGGAATTTTTCTTGATCTTTTTATTTGATTTGAAGAAAACCATCTTGTACATCTTGTACATATTATATTGTGTTGATTTTATTCTCATTTATGATAGCCAATATATGTTTCTTATTATGTATACTAAACTTTTACTTGAAAAATGGAGAAATGGAGACTGGAGCAGAAGGTGCTTAGCTTGCTCATGGTTGACCTGGGTTCAATCTCTGGTACTCCATATGGTTACCTGAACCTACTAAGAGAATCCTGAGTGCAGAGCCAAGAGTAAGCCCTGAACATAGCTGGATATAGCCTCCAAACAAACAAAGGACAACAGGAGAAATGAGTAATTATGAATAATTATATCTAGACACTACATTGTCTTATAATTGTAGATTCAAGAGGCCTGAAATCAAGATTTTGGCAGAGTTGGTTGCTTAGAGTCTTTTTTTTTTTTTTTTTTTTTTTTTTTTTGGTTTTTTGGGCTACACCAGGCGGTGCTCAGGGATTACTCCTGGCTGTCTGCTCAGAAATAGCTCCTGGCAGGCACGGGGGACCATATGGGACACTGGGATTCGAACCAACCACCTTTGGTCCTGGATCAGCTGCTTGCAAGGCAAACATCGCTGTGCTATCTCTCCGGGCCCTGGTTGCTTAGTCTTAAAGAAGCCTTTCTTGCCTCTCCTTGCCCTCTGTTCTTCACTTATGATGGCTGCTGAAAATCCTGGGATGCTTATAAATGTCTTCTGTTTTTGAGTGTGAACTCCAAACAAAACAAGCAAGGCAATAAGTGTTCATTGATGCAATTAATGCTTAAAAATCGGTTCAACATTTCATATTATTCAGTAAATTTGTATAATATATAATATATACTATCAGTATAATACATATTAACATTTTTGGGGCTGGAAAGGTAGTACAGTGGGTAGGACACTTATCTTGTGTATAGCCAACCCAGGCTTTATCTCTAATATCTCATATTGTTCCCTAAGCCCCTCCATGAGGGATTTCTGAGTGCAGCCATAAACCCTGAGTACTGGTAGGTATAACCCTTCCTCAAATGTTATACTAGCATCTTAAAGTAGCATAATTAATGTACTATATATCATACTTAAAAGAATTTTGGACATTGTATTACTTTTGCCTCATTCAGAAAATGATCTCTGGCCCTTTTGTAGTGAGATTTTAGGATGGGGAGAGGTTTTTTGTTTGTTTTATTTTGGTGAAACCTGCTTTGTTATAATTGTGTCAGGGTTTTTATTTATTTATTTATTTATTTATTTGAAGTAAAAACAGGTTTTATTTGAAGATACAAAGAAGGGGAAGGAGAGGAAAGTACACATTTCTTTTTTTTTTTTTTTTTGGTTTTTGGTTTTTAGGCTACACCCGGCGGTGCTCAGGGATTACTCCTGGCTGTCTGCTCAGAAATAGCTCCTGGCAGGCACGGGGGACCATATGGGACACCGGGATTCGAACCAACCACCTTAGGTCCTGGATTGGCTGCTTGCAAGGCAAACGCCGCTGTGCTATCTCTCCGGGCCCGGAAAGTACATATTTCGAAAGTAGAGATGCAGGCACCAAGTATCATTTGTGTCTTTTCAGGGTTTTGAAAAATGCATTTTAATTTTATTGTATGATGCATGCATGTATGTATGTATATAGCCTATTGATTTGTTTGTTTGTTTATGGTAATTGGAGAGTCCTGATGATGCTCAGTAGGTATGCTTACTTTTTATTAAATAAGAGCTCCTGGACCAGAGAGATAGCATGGAGGTAAGGCGTTTTTGCCTTGCATGCAGAAGGTCGGTAGTTTGAATCCCACCATCCCATATGGTCCCCTGAGCCTGCCAGGAGCGATTTCTGAACACAGCCAGGAGTAACCCCTGAGCACTGCTGGGTGTGGCCCCCAAACCAAAAATAAATAAATAAGAGATCCTTTAGCATAGGGTGGCATTTGGAATTCACAAGTCACCTTTATTTTTGTCTATGGATCTTTTTTTTTTGTTGTTTTTTGGATCACATCTGGCAGCGCTCAGGGGTTTCTCCTGGCTCTACGCTCAGAAATCGCTCCTGGCAGGCTTGGGGGACCTTATGGGACTCCGGAATTCGAACCACCATCCTTCTGCATGAAAAGCAAACGCCTTACCTCCATGCTATCTCTCCGGCCCGTCTATAGAACTTTTAATTGATCATAAATGATAGATAGAATAGTCTCTGATGGACATGTTTTATTTTCAGAATTTAGCTTATCTTACCTCATACTTGGGTTTCTTTGGATATGTCTAGACCAGTGATCGGCACCATGTGGCTCGTGAGTCACATGTGGCTCTTTACACTTTTAATTTGGCTCTTCTGTGTGCCGGGCCGCTGCTACAGGAGTCAAGACTCTGCTCCTAGCCTCTGTCAGTGCGCACCCTGTGTGGCTCTAAAAATAAATTTCAATCGTGGTTTTGGCGAGATTTGGCTCAGTTGAAAAAAAAGGTTGCCGACCACTGGTCTAGACAATTAGTGGGTGATTCTCTGACGTGTAGTATGTTTTCCCCTTGATAACTTTGTAATATTTTGTTCTTTAAATTTTAGTGCTTTAAATATGATACATCTAAGGAAATGTCTGTTGGATTTGTTTTGCTTTTTTCACTTATTTTTAGAGGGTTATTCCTTTTTTATTTTCATATTCAACCTATTATGGATAGAATGCAAATGAATTGAAATTTAGGGCAGGAAAAGTGGGGAAGGTTAATCTACTTCTAAGACTGACATCATTTTCAAAGTTACTGATTCCAAGGATGAACAGAATATATTTATTTAATAGCTACGAGAGATGGATTTTCATAAACTTTTATCCAGAATGACTAGATTCTCATATTCAGCATAAAGGATGTTATGAAAATACAAAATTCATTAATATGCTGTATATTTTATCCCCAAGAATGTAATTTAGAGATTATATACTGTAATAGGATTTATGACATTATACTGTTTAATCTTTAGGGTGTTACACACACATCAAGGGCAGTTGGCAGAACAAGTTTGCCTGCATTTTAAGAAGGTGGTTATGTTACTGAATATCATGAATTTTACTTGAAAGTAAACAAATTTATACTTTTAAGAGTATTTATAAATTGAAAGACATTTTTTTCTGTAGACCAAAAGTAAAAAATTTAAGATCTAACCAGAAAAAAATGGAATGATTTATTTCTAAGACTACACTTTAGTTATTACATGTGTTAGGAGGCACTTCAGAATATTTGTTTCTATCAGAATTTGTACCACCAGTAACCTAGTTGGGACTTAGAAAGTGGAGCAGTCTCTTCTCTCTAATTTGCCACTCATTGTGATATTGGATTTATAAAGTGTTTAGTGTATTTTTTTTTTGAAAGACACACAAAAACTTTGGCCCAATGAATCTTTCACTGTGCTTTTTTAATGAGTAGTTTATTGGTATAATGTGTTGCTGTACATGAGTCTAACTCTTTTCTTCTGTTATTTGTAACATTAAATTTAGAATTGAATAGTTCATTGGTTCCTAAAAGGATAAAGAATATTAAGGTTTTGAAAGAATCATGTAGAAGTACTGATAAGTAGCACAAGATGTTTGATATCATTGTTTCCACTTGGGGAGAAAGGAGCAATGGAAAGAAATGAAGAAACTGACCTAAACAATCAGGTTTTCTGGAAATTGAACTTTATACATCATTTAATGACCTTTTCTGTTTTTGAGTTGGGAGTTATGATAGATTTTTGTGGTTTGTTTTATGCCCATTGCAAACTTCATCAGACACTATACCCATGGACTTTCTTTTCTTTTTATTGTTTTTGGTTTTTGGGTCACACCCAGCAGCGCTCAGGGGTACTCCTGGCTCTACGCTCAGTAATCTCTTCTGGCAGGCTCTGGGGACCATATGGGATGCCGGGATTCGAACCACCGTCCTTCTACATGCAAGGCAAAAGGTCTACCTCCATTCTATCTCTCCAGCCCTGGACTTTATTTTCAATATAATTTAGAATTTGGAGTTTGGAAAGATGCTTGTCTTGGACAACTTGGCTAACCCTGGTTCAATTCTGATAGCACTATAGTCTCCTGAGCACAGGACATAAGAATAAACCCTGAACACTCCTTGGTATGTTTCTCCAGCCTGCATTTTTTTCATAAGATCTTTCAATTAGTTGGGGCTGGAGTACTGACGCAGTGGTAGGATGTTTGCCTTGCATGAGGCTGACCTAGGGTGGACCTTGGTTCGATCTGCCAGTGTCCCATATGGTCCCCCAAGCCAGGAGCAGTTCCAAGCACATAGCCAATAATAACCCCGGAGTGTCACCGGGTGTGGCCCAAAAACCAAAAAAAAAAAAAAAAAAAAAAAAAGATATTTCAGTTAGTCATCTATCTCTCATTACTGACGTTTTATTTTGTCATTCTTGTTTTTTTGTTTTTTGTTGTTGTTTTTGTTTTTGGGTCACACCCAGCTGTGCTCAGAGGTTACTCTTGTTCTACGCTCAGAAATCTCTTCTGGCAGGCTCGGGGGACCATGTGGGGTGCTGGGATTTGAGCCACCATCCTTCTGCATGCAGGGCAAATGCCCTATCTCCATGCTATTTCTCCATCCCCTTATTTTGTCATTCTAATAACATCTTTCTCCTCTTTGAAGAACTTCTTTTAGTTGTTCTGCATTATTTTATACTTCATTCTTTTTGTATTGTTTTGTTTTTGGGTCACAGCCTGCAGCGCTCAGGGGTTACTCCTGGCTCTGCGCTCAGAAATCACTCCTGGCAGGCATGGGGGACCATATTGGATGCTGGGAATTGAACAGGGGTTTGTCCTGGGTTGGCCAAGTGCAAGGCAATCGCCCTACCACTGTGCTGTGTTATCTCTCTGGCTCCCTATATTTCATTCTTGTAATACTTTTCTTGTATATGGAATTCTGGATTAACAGTTTTTAGAAAATGCTAAATCTTTTCTGGGGCTAGATAGATAATACAGTAAAGCAAGTAAAGCACTTGCCTTGCATGTAGCCTTCCTGGATTTGATCCCTCACAACCCATATTGTTTTCTGAGTACCACCAGGAATGATCCTTGAACCCAACGACAGATAAAAGCCCTTAGCACAGACTGGTGTGGCCCAAAAATTCTTCCATCTTAAAAAAAAAGTTTAGGGGCCAGAGAGATACACGGAGGTAAGGCGTTTGCCTTGCATGCAAAAGGACAGCAGTTGGAATCGCGGCATCCCATTTGGTTCCCCGAGCCTGCCAGGAGCGATTTCTGAGCGTAGAGCCAGGAGTAAACCCTAATCAATGCCGGGTGTGACCCAAAAATAAAAAACAAAAACAAACACAAACAAAAAAATTTATTCCATATTCTCTGGCCTGTTGGCTTCTGGTGAGAAATTCTTGTCTTGGGGCCGGGCGGTGGCGCTGGAGGTAAGGTGCCTGCCTTGTCTGCGCTAGCCTAGGACGGACCGTGGTTCAATCCCCCGGCGCCCCATATGGTCCCCCAAGAAGCCAGGAGCAACTTCTGAGCGCATAGCCAGGAGTAACCCCTGAGCGTCACAGGGTGTGGCCCAAAAAACCAAAAAAAAAAAAAAAAAAAAAAAGAAATTCTTGTCTCTTAATTTTCATGTCTTTTGTTTTCTATCATTTTTCACTTTTTAAAAAGTTTGGATTTTTTTGGGGGGGGGGGGCGGGAAGGTGGCGCTAGAGGTAAGGTGTCTGCCTTGCAAGTGCTAGCGTAGGATGGACCACGATTCGATCCCCCAGCGTCCCATATGGTCCCCCAATCCAGGAGCGATTTCTGAGCGCATAGCCAGGAGTAACCTCTAAGCGTGAAACGGGTGTGGGCCCCTCCCAAAAAACAACAAAAAATAAGTTTGGATTTTTTTTTAATATATTTTTTATTTGGGCCTGGATAGATAGCACAGCGGCATTTGCCTTGAAAGCAGCCGATCCAGGACCAAAGGTGCTTGGTTCGAATCCCGGTGTCCCATATGGTCCCCCGTGCCTGCCAGGAGCTATTTCTGAGCAGACAGCCAGGAGTAACCCTTGAGCACCGCCGGTTGTAGACTAAAAAACAAAACAAAACAAAACAAAACAATATATATATATATATATATATATATATATATAATTTAAGTAACATGATCGTAGTTTGGTTACAGTCATAACCAGAACACCCCCCTTCACCAGTGTAACATTACCCCCTCCCCCCTTCCCATCCCCTGCCTATATTCGATACAGGCATTCTACTACAGTTATTTGTTTTTAAGTTCAATAAGTTGTATTTTTTTTTCCTTAAAGGATAAGAGTAAAAAAATATAGTAAAGGTGTGATAGTGGCAATCACCATTGTTTGCATAGGTCCAGAAAAATGGGGAAAATGGAAAAAAAATCCTTGACTTGATTACAAAAAGGCCTCACCACAGAAGTTTATTGGCATAAGAGAGACTCTGGGTTCCAGGCATACCAGTCCGTCCAACTCGACTCATTCTCAAGGTCCCGGTGAAACTTTTTCACACTTTAGCTATTGTTGGTATCAGATTCTTATATTTAATGACTCTGGATTCTGTGCATTTCTTTCATCAATGTCAGGCTGATGTGGAGCATCCTCTAGTTTCAGCATGCCATTAAATACGGAGTGATCTGCCCTCCATGCAGACTATCGTCTGGGTGTTGGGAGCACTCTTTGGAGTAAGTCAATGCCAAAGCAGTGGTAGGTCTTCCCTGGTAGAGGCTTGGATCCTGGTAATGTTATAGACAATTGTGGTTGTTTCCATAGATGGTATCTGTTGTTCAGGTGTGTGTAGGCGATGCCCATTCTTCTGAGGCCTGAGCCAAATCATTATGCCAATGTTCAGGGTAAAAGGCCTAATTACATTACTAAATTTGTGTTCCCATCTTTATTAGATAAGAACTTGTTTGGATTTTTAAAAAAATCTATATACTGGGCTAGAGAAAGTACAGGGTTAAGGCACTTTTCTTGCACACTGTCAACCCCATTTTGATTTTGGCACTGCTTTTGGTTCTTTAGCACAGCCAGGAATAAGCTCTAAATCTCCAGAGTTTTGGGTTTTGTGCCCCCCCCCCAAGAAAAACCCAAAAAGAACAACAACAATAGCAGCAAAAGATAACCCTTCCCCAATTTCCAAATTATCTTCAAGGTCATTGATGCTTTTCTCTTTTATAGTATTTAGCTAGTAAGCTCGTCTAATGAGATTTTAATTTTGGCTATTAAATATTTTTATTTCTATTTTTTTGTCTTCTATTTCTTTGGAGAGATTTTTTATTTTTTCATTGTTATAATTACTTACTGAAACATTTTCTTAGTAGCTAATTTAAAGTCATAGATGAAATATCTGCTTTGTTCCAAGTTACTTTTCTGTTAAGTTGAGGTATTCCTGGATATTCACGTACCAAATAGTTTTATACTGTATCTTGAAAACTAAGTGTATAATGACTGTTTTAAACCTGAGGTGAATGATATTGCTTTCGTCTTATTAGCATTCCAATTGGATTTAGGCTCCAGATTTCAACCAGCTTTCTGTGGATTGTGGTTCTAATATTAGTTTCTTCCTTCCTTCCTTCCTTCCTTCCTTCCTTCCTTCCTTCCTTCCTTCCTTCCTTCCTTCCTTCCTTCCTTCCTTCCTTCCTTCCTTCCTTCCTTCCTTCCTTCCTTCCTTCCTTCCTTCCTTCCTTCCTTCCTCCCTCCCTCCCTCCCTCCCTCCCTCCCTCCCTCCCTCCCTCCCTCCCGCCCTCCCTCCCCCCCCCTCCCTCCCTCCCTCCCTCCCTTCCTTTGGATTTTGGGTCACACCCAGGAGCGCACTGGGGTTACTCCTGCCTCTGTGCTCAGAAATCGCTCTTGGCAGGCATGAGGACCATATGAGATGCCAGGATTTGAACCACCGTCGGTCCTGGGTCAGCTGTTTGCAAGGCAAACGCCTACCGCTGTGTTATCTCCCTGACCCCAAATATGAGTTTCTTTCATAAAATCTTTGCAGTGCTATTTGGATCTGTCTTATATACATACTGAACAGTGGCCATTTGGAAGCTTGCCTTGTCCTATTTTACCACCAGTTTATTCTTGTACAACTTAGAGATGAGTCTTGAAGTCATTGAGCAGCTTTATAGTTGCTTTCTAGAACCTCTCCTCAAGCAGTTTCTCAATATATTTTTGTGAACTGAATCTTCCACTTTTGATCCTTCTAGTCACTAAGTTGGATATTTCATTACCCCTTTATTATTGTGTCCAAATCTGGTGCCAGGTAGCAGAAGGACAGAAATAAAGAAGGAGTTCATGCCACTGATCGAAGAAGAGCAGTTTAAATGTCAGAACTTGTTATATTACTACCTCAGCACTAGACTGCTCTGAAGAGGTGGGGAAGCCTGTTATGGGATTTGATTCTTGAATATTAGGACTTTGTTCCAAGTTACTTTGAATATTAGACTCCTTTCCTGTTAAGCTGCAACTCTAGATCTTTTTTTTTTTTTTTTTTGGTTTTTGGGTCACACCCAGCAGTGCTCAGGGGTTACTCCTGGCTCTGTGCACAGAAATTGCTCCTGGCAGGCTCAGGGGACCACATGGGATGCCAAGATTCGAACCACCATCCTTCTACATGAAAGGCAAATGCCTTACATCCATGCCTTGCAAATCTAGATCTTGACCTCAGCTTTGTCTATTTTGTAGATTTACATAGTATTCTGTCTAGGTCAGAGAATTTCAAACCAAACCAGTGATGATAATTCTGGTTCTCCTGTTTGGGCTCAGGAGATCATGTGGGGTGCCAGGGATCAAACTGGTTGATTGTCTATGTACAAAGCAAGTGCCCTACCACCCCAGGTTTTATTTTTACCTGAGTAGGAAAGACAGGGAGTGCTTATTTTACCTTACTTGGAGTTGGAATTCCTGATAAAATTTTCACATCACCAGAAAGTTGCAATTGAAAAAGTGGGAACTCAGTATTCATTAGTGAATATTGATTTTCTCTCACTGTCTTTCATGCTTCTTGGTAAGAACACAAGTGTTAGCACGAGGAAACTAACCTATCAAGAATAGAAATGTAGAAAAACATTTTGGGCAATTGAAGCCATTTTGATTTTATCCTTTTTCAGGTAAACGGGATTAATTCTTTTTTGGGGGGGAGCATAGCCATTGTCACTTAAGGGTCACTGCTGGCTCTGCGCTCAGAAATCTGTCAGGCTCAGGTGACCATATGGGATGTGGGGATCGAACCTTGTTTGACCACATGCAAGGCAAACACCCTAACTGCTGTGCTATCACTCTGGCCCCTGGAATAATCTCTATATTTGAAAAAAATAATTTTATCTTAGTTTGAATTTCTTAATATATGATCATAAAGATTTCAGTCTGATATCTATAACAGCTCTTTTAAAAATTAATTCCTTTTTAAAATATTGGTTAGAAATATATTGTTTCCCCTTTAAAAATCTAGTGCATTTAAAAATACTTACTGAGGGGCTGGAGTGATAGCGCAGTGGGTAGGGTATTTGCCTTGCACACGGCTGACCCAGGACGGACTGCTGTTCTATCCTCCAGAGTCCCATATGGTCCCCAAGCCAGGAGCGATATTTGAACGTGTAGCCAGGAGTAACTCCTGAGTGTCACCGGGTGTGGCCCAAAAACAAAACAAAAAAACATAATGAATTTCCATTTTCATATTTTTGCTTTCTAATTTTTTCTTTTTTTTTTTTTAACCTTTACTTTTTTGTATTTCTTGTATTGCTTAACAGTTGCTAGGAATTATATAGGGGTGCTACTCAGACTTTAAAGTCTGATTGGGATAATAATCCTCCCCCCCCACGTCTACCCCCATGCTGTCTTCATCAGCTGTTCCCCTGTTTAATTAGAATTCCAAAGGGCATTAATAACCATTTAAATTAATCGGATTATACCTGCCTTTGCTAAAGGTGAGGTTCAGGCTGTTTAACCCTGTCAACACATTCAAACTCTAATCAAAACAGAGTTTGAATTCAATGTTTCCTTTTCCTTTCTGCCATGAGAAAGGATATGAAAACTCTGCAGCCTAATGGTTATGCAGACCACTCCACTGGCCCTCTCCAGCAGCGTATTTCCAGCTGTGCAAGGAAGCCCTGCCATTAATTCAGTCTTCATTAGGAGCATAAAGCTAACTAGCTTGATCTTGCAGAAATACATTTGCATTGTCTATGAAAGCCCTTTGGGACTGAGCCTTAGAAAAAGACCTAAGAGTAAATAATCCTTTAGTTAAATGCAAAAGTTATAAAGAGCTAAAAATTCTCTTCTTGGCACTGATATTGCAGGAGTAATTTGACCAAGGAAGCCTCCTAAGAGACATTAAATAATGGAAAAACAGCTTCAATTTAAAAACTTCACATTTTCAAAGAAGGATTGAAACTGAATCAAGAGTTAGAAGAAATCCTACATCCTTCAGTCCCCTGCCCCCACCTTAAAAGAAAGAAACCTATAAGATAACTCTGTTAGAAGCCCTCATGCAGAAGCTTTCCCCAACATAGTAAATATTTTCATCATGTCTACTTGTAAATGTCTCAGTAACAAGTATTAAAAAGACAGCCTATCATGTAATCACTGTTAGAATCATGATCTGAAATGGTTTTCTATTTTATTTTATCCCTGAGTCATAACTTTAAAATTACAACCACATTTATTTTAAAATTTAGGTATACATTTGAGAATAAAATACTTTGTAAGTGTGGCCATACGAGCACTCTTTGTTAAGGTTAAGGTTGAAAATTTCTCAAGCAGCTAAAAGAACAATTAGGTGAAATGGGCTATTTCTCATAGTAGTATTTTCACTGCTGATGTCAGCTATGGGAAAGTCTAGATTTAGCAACTGCATAAGAAAAATTAGTTGGTTTGAGAAAAAGACATCTATTGGAATCTGCACACACTCCTTCAACAAAGATATCTGCTAGTCAATAGATGTCCTCCCCTACACCTGTCTAAAATGACTTATTTCTTTTTCTGATTACCACTTATAGATTTTTCCCTTTTTAAAAAAACTTTACACAAAATGTAAACTTCATACATTGGGATTATTCTTTGGTCTGGATCTTTTCTTTGAATGAAATAAGCTTTGGGATGCTTATTTAGATGTTCAATGGAACAGTGAGGAGAACAGTAATTGTGTTTGGGCTAAAGAATTAATCCATTTAGTCATGGGAAGCATTACTTAGCTTTTCCTTAGCAGCTGAATTGTGGTGCAATTTAGGACCTAGTTTAGGATTTATCCTCAGATGGAAACTTTTGGAAATGAAAGTTTATTTGTATTGATAAACATATGCTTTTTGAATTATGAGCCATTGAATTGATTTCAGTGGAAGTGCAATAGTTTTTCTACCCACAATTTTTATTTTGTGTTTAACCATGAAATAAAAGCTGCATCTTGGTATTGATAAATTAAAAAAAAAAAAAAAAGGAAAAGATCAAGACCGTTAAGTCATAAAAAAACCATTAAAAGAATTTAATTAGTAATAATGGGTAGGATTGCTCTGAGGACTTGTAATTTCAGATATGCCTGCTGGTTACACACTTTTGTACTGGGATAATCAGTCATTGTAATAGAATCACCTGTAATTCTTTAAAATAGAAAAATTTACTACATTTTGATAACTTAGCAGGTTTTTAAAGACAATATGTGTATGAAGGGCAAAAGTTTTATTTCCAACTCAGAAGAATAATTATCCCATATATTATCATATATATCATATATAAAGCATTTCCAAAATTATTGTTATTGGGTAAATGGTAATGATAAAAGCTGCCTATGTATACTACAGTTTGCCAAGACCTGCAGCTTGAAAATGAAAACTCTTGTTATTGTTTGCTTTTTATGACTATACTGAATGGTGGACAGGAGGCATACTTCCAGTTCTGCTGGGGAGTTAACGGTGGATAACTCCCAACAGTGCTTGAGGAGCCCTGCTTGTCATTCACTGTGTACCTATACTGAGATGGGAAAATATATAGAAAGAAACAGGAAAAAAAAAAAAAAAACCCTTTAGAACTTTCAAGATAGAATTTTATAATTACTTAATTTACCTCCAAATCTTCGGAAATTTTCTCAGAAATTAGCCCTATATATGTTACTGAGCAATAATATTAATCTTTTTTACACTATGCTGGCAGATTTTGTTTTAAATTGGCACAGGTCCAATCCAGGTTTGATTCTGAGCATCACCAGGGGAATTCTGGACAGAGTCAGAAGAGAGTCACAGGAGTCAAGGACTTACTGTTTAGTAAGGAGGTGGGCTCTATTCATTACTCCAAAAAGGAATCCATACTCATTAGCATCATACAACAGTTTTTAGCCGAGGGTAACGATTAATTTACTTTTTAAAAAATATGTAATGACCATAATAGACAAATTTATAAATGAAATTATACAATATGAGTTTTTATTTATGGCTCCTTTTATTTATCATAATGTTTTCAAGGTTTACTCCTAGTACATATAACTTAAGGCATGTAATGTTTCACTGTATGGTTATGTCACATATTCTATCTTTTCATCAGCTAATTACATTTGGTTGTTACTCTCTTTTTGACTTTCAGGAGTAATGCGACTGTGAACATTATATGCATGCTTTCCATGGACACATTTGGATGTATACCTGGAATGAAATTTCTGGCTCTTTCTGGTTCTTTTCTGTTTTTTTTTTTTTTTTTAGGATGCATTCTTTTCTCTCAGCTTAGTTTGTGTTCCGTCATTTTCAGTCTCACTAGCCTTTCCTGATTATCCCCTACCTACTTTTTTGATTGTCCTCAGGTTTCTGCCTAAGAAATTGGTATTTATCTCTCAAGATATGAATCAAATCTATCTCCTTTGTCACGTAACTTTTAATTCTACCCACCAGATAATTAGTTTTATATTAAATTTTACTGCTTGCATCATATTATCTGATTAGTTTTTATATTAGTATGCATCTTCATCTTACTGTATTTTGAATGGTTATAATTAAAGACTGCTACGAATCTGTGTTTATTTGATATTTGCCCAAATGACTGGTAAGGGTTGTTTAATTTTTACAGTCTACTGGCTTACTTTCTCTATGATGAAAATTCACTTTCTACACTGCTGATTTCTACATTCTCCAGATAGGCATTCAAGTTTCAACTTCATCAATCAAAATACTCTGTTTATCCAGTGTTGTTGTTTCTCTCTTTTTTTTTTTTTTTTTGTCTTCCAGCTTTCTTATGTCTTTCTGCTTTATCCATTGTGCATAGTGTTCCTTTCTTTCTGTCTTCTCTGAATCTTTTTACAGTCTTCCTACCCTTCAGGTTACTTGTGAATTCATTTATTAGACATATTCTGAAATAATATTATTATATGTTATAATATATAATATAATATTATAATAATAATAAAATTCACCTGTATTCTTTTTTTATTTGGTGGTGGTGGTGGGTGGTCACACTTGGTGATGCTCAAGGCATATTCCTGCTCTATATTCAGAAATTA
This sequence comes from Suncus etruscus, assembly GCF_024139225.1. Classification (NCBI taxonomy): domain Eukaryota; kingdom Metazoa; phylum Chordata; class Mammalia; order Eulipotyphla; family Soricidae; genus Suncus; species Suncus etruscus. The sequence continues at coordinate 63,252,146 of NC_064848.1, forward strand.
TTCCTGATAGGGTGTGGATTATGGCAGTGTCTTTCAACCTATTTTGGGCAAAGGCACACTTTTTTTATGACAAAAAAAAAAATCACAAGGCACACCACCATTAGAAAATGTTTAAAAAATTTAACTCTGCCTATATTGACTATAAAATAATTCTCTTCAATAGGAATCAAATAAACACAAATTATTTTATTTCTGATTGGTCTATTTGTGAGCTGAAGCTGCATGTTATGGATGAAATTGGAATTTTTTCCCATGGCACACCAGACAGTATCTCATGGCACACTAGTGTGCCACGGCACAGTGGCCGAAAAATGCTGGATAATGGGACCGTATGGGATTCTAGTGATTGAACCTGCATAGACCAAGGCAAGCACCCTACCTACTGTGCTATTGCTCCACTTTAACTTGTATTCTTAGTGTTAATTTAAACTATGCGTTATTATTGTTCTCTTAGAGAAAAGAGGTCTGTGTATTTATTCAACCCTTTAGAAACAAAATTGCTCACAATCTCCTGAAAAGAAACAGCATTTTCCAGTTGTACACCAAGCTCCTAACATCCCTTGGATCATTCCAATGCTTCCCAAAGTGTTAGTATTCCCCACTTTGGGAAACCTTCATTGTAGACTAAGGAACAATATGTTTAGGCAGTATGTAGTTTCCTGTGCTAACTCTTGGCCCTCTGTCATAATGTTTTAATAGAAAATGAGGTGATGTTTAGAACCCAGATTGTATTACGAGATTTGTCTGTGATTTTGGAGCTAATATACTAGTGCTAGGAGACACTTTAGAGTCTACTTTAGTGAACTGGATAGTGTAGAGTTTAATAGAAAAATCTTGTAATTCAAGTGTTGTACTTAGGTGGGAAATAACAAAAGGCAAAAATAGAGTGAAATATTCAGTATAGGATATTGATTTAGAGTTGCAGTACTCTGGAAACATTAGAATAAGTAATAGATTTGTGTAAGAGGAACTTAATGTGGTATTTGGGTTTTGCAATGACATCATGCTCTAAAATATTTAAACAATATATTTCATGTTTTCATAGAGCATTTATTCTCTAAGGGATCATTTGCTACTGATCAATTTTAGGAGACATTTGTGTGAAATTATTGGTGAATTGGTTTTAAAGATGTAAATCCCATAAACCCACAACTTGAATTAACAATTGAGTCTCTAACAAATAATAAGAAATTTAAGAGAACAGTTCCATTTATAAAAGAATAGCTAACATCACATTCATATGTAAAAGTTATCTTTGTTTTTTGGACCATTGTCACTGCCTATCATTACTTATGTATTGCAGAACTAAAAGTCAGATTTCTTGGATGCTGTTATTTTTTATAAAGGCAAAATTCTTTACGGAACTGGGAAGATTAGCACAAGTGATAAGAGCATAGACCTAACAGTTCCATGCTTCTCAAACTACGGCCTGCAGGTCACATATTGTATTTGTTTCCATTTTGTTTCTTCACTTCAAAATAAGATATATGCAGTGTATATTGGAATTTGTTCAGGTTTTTTTTTTTTTTTTTTACTATAGTCTTGCCCTCCAATGGTCTGAGGGACAGTGAACGGCCCCAATTTAAAAAGTTTGGGGATACTGCAGTGTGTGTGTGTGTGTGTGTACACACACACACACAATCAGAAATATATGTATATATATAAAGATATACATATCTTTATATGTGTGTGTATACACACACAGAATATATACTACAGGATACATGATACTACAGTATCATGTAGAATAGCCCTCATTAAAAAATCAGGTGTCCAGAGAGGTAGCACAATGGTAGGGCATTGCCTTGCACGCAAAAGGACAGTGGTTTGAATCCTGGCATCCCTATATGGTCCCCGAGTTTGCCAGTTTTCTTTTTATTTCCTTTCCATATTGTTTAGGTATAAAAAATAATGTGATGGGGGGCCTGAGAGATAGCATGGAGGTAAAGCGTTGCCTTGCATGCAGAAGGTTTTTTTTTGTTTGTTTGTTTTTGTTTTGGGGCCACACCCGACGGTGCTCAGGAGTTACTCCTGGCTGTCTGCTCAGAAATAGCTCCTGGCAGGCACGGGGGACCATATGGGACCCGGGATTCGAACCAACCACCTTTGGTCCTGGATTGGCTGTTTGCAAGGCAAACGCCGCTGTGCTATCTCTCCAGGCCCGCATGCAGAAGGTTTGTCTTGCATGCTTTGGTCCTGGATTGGCTGCTTGCAAGGCAAACGCCGCTGTGCTATCTCTCCAGGCCCGCATGCAGAAGGTTTGTCTTGCATGCAGAAGGTCGGTGATTCAAATCCCGGCATCCCATATGGTTCCCTGAGTCTGCCAGGAGCGATTTCTGAGCATAGAGCCAAGAGTAACCCCTGAGCGCTGCCAGATGTGACCCAAAAAAACCAAATAATAATAATAATAATGTTATGGATGCAATCATGCAAACCAGTATCTTTTGTATCTGATATAGAATTTATCAACGGGGGAAATAAAATAGATCTGGAAAACCTGGTTTCTAGAGGATCAGTGTAGACTTTGACCTGGCAATGTAAAGGAAATGGCATTATAAAGCTGAGGTTGGGGGCTCAAATCATATCGCAATGGGTAGGGCATTTGCCTTGCACGAGGCTAACCTGATTTCAATTCCCAGCATCTCTGAGCCCGCCAGGCGTGATTCCCAAGCACAGAGCCAGGAGTAACCCCTGAGTACCACCGGGTGTGGCCCAAAAATCAAAACTAAAAACAAAAATAGCAGAGGTGGTGGTGTTATACTGTGAATTTCATAGGAAAAATACTACCTACAAAAATGTTCATTTAGTTCAAAGTTTGAGAGAGTTTTAATTAGGTTGATGGTGGTTGTATTGAAAGTAAGTAAAATGTTCAAATATTTTTTTGTTCAAATACTTTTAAAATTGTAGTCAACAGGACTTGATAGCCCAATAAATGGGTTGATAAAGAACAGAGTAGATATTTTGAACTAGCAACTGTGTATGACTTATTCTTCCCTTACAGAAATCTGGATATTGAGGTAGTAAGGGCCAGTTTAGAGATAAGATTGCTAGTTTCAGAATGGGAGAGATAGCATGGAGGTAGGGTGTTTGCCTTGCATGCAGAAGGATGGTGGTTTGAATCCCGGCATCCCATATGGTCCCCCGAGCCTGCCAGGAGTGATTTCTGAGCATAGAGCCAGGAGTAACGCCTGAACACTGCTGGGTATGTCCACCCCCAACCTCCAAAGAAAAGAAAAGATTTCTAGTTTAGTTTTAGGTTGTTGAACTTGAATCATCTGTATTTGAAAAATTTGAGAGTACTTTTATGTAATAGGAATAGAATGTTTTTATCAGACCTTAAGATAAAAGGATGTGGAAGAAAGATTTCAAATCATATAACAAATTTTTGACACTGCCAAACCTCTCTTTGCTCTCCGGATCATGTTATCACTTGAGAAATAGATTTGTTTTATATTTTGACCAAAGAGTGAAAATATGAATTCTTTATAAAAGCTGTTTATTAGTGTGGATTTTTTAGTTTGATTTTTGTTTTTGGGTCACAACTGTCGGTACTCAGGGATTACTCCTGGCTCTGTACACAGGAATCACTGCTGGCAGACTTCGGACCTTATGGGATGCGAGGAATTGAACCTGGGTCAGCTGCCCCAAGGCAAACACCCTACCTGCTATACTATCTCATTGGTCTCTCAAGTGGAATTTTATCTACTTGAATAGTGGCATGTTGTCTGATATTTGATGGAACTAACAGCAATGTTGACTTCATTTTAATAAGTTCTATGATACGGATATTTAAATGAACACTTGTAGTTTATAACTCTGTAGCAGTAATTTTGATTAATCATGTGACTGATGGGCCAGAGTGATAGCATAGCAGGTAGGGCATTTGCCTCATGCTGCCTACCTGGGTTCGTTAACTTGCATCCCATATGGCTCCCCAAGCTCACCAGGGTGATTCCTAAGTGCAGAGCCTGGAGTAATGCCTGTACGCTGCTGGGTATGGTCCCAGAACAAAAAACTTAAACAACAACCACCCCCCCCAAACCCCAAAAATTATGTGACTGAAGAGACTATACTTAAGAAATATGAATTTTTAGTAATACACTGATTTTGAGGCTTAAAATAAAACTCATCTTTTATTTTTATTTTGGGGCCTTTCCCCATGGTGCTTGGGGAATCACTCCTGACTGTACTCAGGGAACCAAATGTGGTACTCAGGGATTGAACCAGAGTTGTACTAAAGCAGCTATATGCAAGGCAAGTGACTTATTTTTTGTACTGTCTTTTCAGCCCCAAACTATTTTTTTTGAGGGTGGGGCCACATCCAACAGTGTCTAGGGGTTACTCTGGTTCGTGCACTCAGGAATCACTCCTGGCAGGTTTGGGGAATGTTGGAGATCAAACCCAGGTCAGCCACATGCAAGGCAAATGTGCTATTCTAGCCTCCAAACTCATATTTTATAGAAACAGTTTTGTGGTATTTTTCTGTTACATTCTTTAATATCTAGCTCTTTGTTTAATTGTCAGTTTTTTGCAAAATAAAAGTTAAATATAGGGTAAGGAAGATAGCTCAAAAACAGTGAAGCTACATGCTTACATGTGGGAGCACTGAGTTCTGTCCTTGGCACCACATGGTCTTCTGTACACCACCAGGTGTGGCCCTCAAAAAATACATAAAGGTGGTAAAAATAGTCATCAGTTTTAGCAGATTACTATTTAAAACTGTTAAACTTGACTTTTTTCTCTAGTATGTTCACGTTTGAGTTTCCTATTCCTTTCACATAAATATTTTACATATAAGCATGGTCAGTATTTGCTTTTTTATTTTTTTTATTATTTATTTTGGCCACACCGGTGACACTCAGGGGTTACTCCTGGCTACGTGCTCAGAAATCCTTTCTGGGTCAGGGGACCATATGGGACACTGGAATCGAGCCCCGGTTTGTCCTGGGTCAGCCGCTTGCAAGGCAAAGGCCCTCACCACTGTGCTAGCACTCCGGTCCCAGATAATCATCACTCCACCACTGACACAGACCATAATGTCATTTGCAGGCATTTAAAAACTCCCGGGGGTCGGAGAGATAGCATGGAGGTAAGGCGTTTGCCTTTCATGTAGGAGGTCATTGGTTCGAATTCCGGCATCCCATATGGTCCCCCGTGCCTGCCAGGAGCGATTTCTGAGCCTGGAGCCAGGAATAACCCCTGAGCACTGCCGGGTGTGACCCCCAAAACACACACACACACACACACACACACACAATCCTCCCAGATAATCTAGATTAAAATATACAACACACACACACACACACACACACACACACACACACACACACACACACACACACACAATCCTCCCAGATAATCTAGATTAAAATATACAACAAAATCCTCAACAACAAAATCCTCACCTTTTCATTTATGTAGAAATTAAAAATATTGTAGTATCCACTTTGTTTTGCTTTGCTTTATTTTGGGGCTACACGTGGTGGTGCTCAGTGCTTACTCTGCAAATCACTAATCACCAGGATCTGCTAATCACCAGGAGGATCACTCCTGGTGGTGTTTAGGGGATATGGGTTATTGTGGATCTAACCTGGGTTGACCACGTAAAAGGCAAGGGGCTATACTGTCCATCTCTCTGGCACTGTACATCCTTATAAAAAGAATAAACGTTTGCAAATGATACCAAGTAATTGTGTAATTATTAAAATAACTAAATTTTATAGTGTTATATATTTTAACAGGCTTAAAATATGGCTTAAAACAGGGCATACTGTTACAAATTTAAATTGGTTGTGTTACATTAAGCAGAGGTCACTATTGTATTTGTTAAAAAGGAAGAAAAAAGCAATCCAAAAACAATAATCAAAGCCAGTTATAGCAAGTTGTTAAACACTTTAGAATTAGGCTTTTCCCCCCTTCAAGTGTGATACTTTGAAGGCAGCTGCTACAGATAAACTCTAGAGCCCCAGATGGTGGTTGCCTAATCCTCATGAGAATTCATGTCCTGGAAGCAGCTCTTATCTCTCCAGACCTGACATTGTCTGTGAGCTTTCACTAAGGATGGAATAATATAAACATGCTATGCATGAGTTTCACTTCTTGAATATGTCAGAGACACAGGAAGTTATAGCAGAGTATAATAAGAACAGAATTCACATTATTGAAAGTGTTATTTAAAGCACTTGATGCTAACCTGTGATGAGTGGTGGTGTTTGAGAGGAAAGAGACAACAGACATTTTCAAGAAACAAAAGTGCTACTCCTGTTGTCACGAATTTGGAGATAGAAAGCTGTTAAATGTGAAATACTCTAAAGAATTAATTTTCAGTATTTTGTTCTAACATTGTAAAACTATTTATCCTGTCAATGAATGCTCTGGCTTTTTAAAAAAAAACACCCAGTAATCCATTCTCTTTGGAAAACAAAATAATTGTTTTGGATTTACTCTTTTCAAAAAAATTGCTAGGAATCTTTTAGTTAGGGTCAGTGGCACTGCTTGCCTTGTAGTATATGAGGCCCTGTATTCTATCCCTGGCACCAGGTGGGAAAATTCCAGAAATCTAATTTGTGAAATATGACTAGAAATAGTTCTCTTTAACATAGTAACCAGTTTTCTCAAGTGGGTTGTAGAAACTCATTGATTGTGTGAGCAGAATTTATGACATTGTCACAATGAATATCATTTGATTGTATTCTGTATAGGCAATATTTTCCCCTGAAAATAAAATTTGTGATCAGATGAGGAACTGTAACATTTAAAATGTAACTTTGGGGCTGGAGAGATAGCATGAGGTAAGGCATTTGCCTTGCATGCAGAAGGATGGTGGTTCAAATCCTGGCACCCCATATGGTCCCCCGAGTCTGCCAGGAGTGATTTCTGAGTATAGAGCCAGGAGTAACCCCTGAGCACTGCCGGGTGTGACCCCCCCCCAAAAAAAAAATAAAATGTAACTTTAACTTTAGCTTCTCTGGACCTCTTTTCAGTTTGTTGTGCCCTTTCATATATTCAGACAGTTTTTCATTTCATGTTCCTGAAGCCTTTTCTGAAAATATAAATATCACTTTTCAGTGAATCTTTGCAAATTGTATCTTTTAATGTTATTTTCTCCTCTAGCATCACAGCAAGAATAGTAATCTATCTTGAATATAATTGATTGTCTCAAAATATTTTATTTGGGGTAGGAGTGATAGTATCTTTTAATGTTATTTTCTCCTCTAGCATCACAGCAAGAATAGTAATCTATCTTGAATATAATTGATTGTCTCAAAAAATTTTATTTGGGGTAGGAGTGATAGCGCAGCTGTCCATGGCATACCATATGGACCCCAAGCCAGGAGCGATTTCTGAGCGCATAGTCAGGAGTTACCCCTGAGCGTCATCGGGTGTGGCCCAAAAACAAACAAAAAATTTTCTTTTATTTTGGTTTTGGGGCCACACCTGACAATGCTCAGGGGTTAATCCTTACTCAGAAATTACTCCTGGTAGCTTGGGAGACCATCTGGGATGCCGGGAATTGAACCTGGGTCATCTGCTTGTGTTAATGCTCTGGTCTCTGTCACAAAAAATGGCAATACCTTTTGTATCTTCCTTTGGACCCCGTTTTAGCTAATTTCATCTCTCTGTGTCTATTGCTCTATTGCAAAATGACTTGCTGAGCTTACTTTATGCTCCTTGCTTACAGCAGAACGACCTCATATTTTTCTTCTTTAGTCGGTCTCACTTTTCAATTTTTCAAACACTTTTATTGCCATGTTAGAAATTCCAAAGCACATAGAACAATGCTTTGTTCTCTCACAACATTATCACATATATTATATGGGAGAGAGTGCCTTAGATTCTGGTAAATTCAGTAAAGAAAAGATCCTGATCCTTGATGAATATATCATTTAGAAGAGATGACTATATTAAAAGGTCAAAACAATTTTCCCTAAGAGAGAAGGTATTTAGCTATAGGAGAATTTAGCACCAGTTGAGATCTAATTCAGAAAAACATTTTCTTTTTAATTTTCTCTCTCCTTCCTTCCTTCCTTCCTTCCTTCCTTCCTTCCTTCCTTCCTTCCTTCCTTCCTTCCTTCCTTCCTTCCTTCCTTCCTTCCTTCCTCCCTCCCTTCCTCCCCCCTCCCTTCCTTCCTTCCTTCCTCCCTCCCTCCCTCCCTCCCTCCCTTCCTCCCCCCTTCCTTCCTTCCTTCCTTCCTTCCTTCCTTCCTTCCTTCCTTCCTTCCTTCCTTCCTTCCTTCCTTCCTTCCTTCCTTCCCCCTCCCCCCTCTCTCCTCCCCTTTCCCTTCCCTTTGCCTTTCCTTTTCTGTTCTTTCCTTTGTTTTTGGGCCACACCTGGTGGTGCTCATGGGTTACTCCTGGCTCTGCACTCAGAAATTGCTCCTGGGGGCCGGCGAGGTGGCACTAGAGGTAAGGTGTCTGCCTTCCAACGCTAGCCAAGGAAGGACCACAGTTCGATCCCCCGGCGTCCCATATGGTCCCCCCAAGCCAGGAGCGATTTCTGAGCGCTTAGCCAGGAGTAACCCCTGAGCATCAAATGGGTGTGGAATGGAATGTTCTGGTGTTGGTGGCACTTCATTAAAGCTCTCTAACATGGTGTTCCAGGGAGGAGGCAGAGAGAAAATAAATTTGAAAGAGTAATGAGAATTTAGCAAAAACTTACCTTGGTTATGAGGCAGGATAGATGATAGGGTGTAGAAAGAATCAACAAACACCTGTGTTCAATGAAGTTTGGGATTTTTTTTTAAAACCTCAAATAGATTAATATTGAAAGTGTCAAGATTTCTTGGTTTATAAATTTTTTACCTACTGTATTTCAGAGTAGTCTAAAATTTCTCTTAACACCTGTATCTTTTAGCTGTCTACTGAACTCATTTTTCATTGCTACCTCATTTTTTTTTTTTTTTTGCATTTGACTCCCCACCCTCCCCACTTGCATTCCGTTTTTGGGGTTCTGTTTTTTGCAGTACATTAAAAGACCAATGAAAACATGCCCCAGATGGTGCTGTTCTTTATCATGATCTCTCACCACTTTGGTTCCTATTTAAAAGAAGAAACAAAAAGCAAAACAAAAAGACACATGCTGCTGGTTTGTAACCAGCTGGCTCTTATTTCTCTTATTCTTTCTGATTTATCTTTGCTGTTCTCTCTGATTCTTGATTTCTGCTATATTTTTTTCTCCTTCATCCTTTCGCAATCCTGTTCTCTTGTTTATATGCCCTCCTCAAAAAATCCTATATTTTTTCTCAGACTGGATTATAGACTTTCTAATTTTTACTTTGCATCCATAGCTCTCTTTTTGATCTTAGATGTTCTCATTTTCTGTTCGCTGTTTTCTTCTTAGTTTTCTTCTGCATTTCCACTATTGTCTTTATTATCTTTGTGTACTTTTTCTAGTCTTTATTGTAGATTTTTAAAAAAATGTTTTCAGAAATCAAAAAACATTTAACTCCCTAACTGTATCCAGACCTCACTTTATACTTGTTTTTATATTCCTTATACTGAGTTAGAGTTGACTCCATGTTTTCCTTTCATTACTTTTTGTTCATATTCCCACTTTTGTTTCCTTCAATTAATCTTAAAAAGCAATCATGTTGGTATTCTCTATCATTTTTATTCCTTGCCAATGTATTCTTCTCTTTACATTATTTTTTACGTATATGTGTATGTATCCCTCATTTTCTAAAGTGTTTTCTAACGAATTTTCTTTTTTTTTTTTTTTTTTTTTTTTTTGTGGTTTTTGGGTCACACCCGGCAGTGCTCAGGGGTTACTCCTGGCTCCATGCTCAGAAATTGCTCCTGGCAGGCACGGGGGACCATATGGGACGCTGGGATTCGAACCGATGACCTCTTGCATGAAAGGCAAATGCCTTACCTCCATGCTATCTCTCCAGCCCCCTAACTAATTTTCTAACTAATGTGCAAACACAATTCTGAGTTCTGTTATAATGACTATGTGCAATCACTATGCTGAGTTCTGAATACTGGCTATATTAATTCTTAGTATGGAGCATAGAAGCAGGAGCCAAACTAAAGAAGGAAGTAGAGTCAGCTAAGAAATTGGAGGGTGTTTTTTTTATAAGTTATGTTTGAAAAATGGATTTGAAAGTGTAATTTAAGGGCTAGATGGTAGTTGACTAAAAGTAAACTCTCAAAAGGTTCTTGGGTCAAACATACGCATTTTTTCCTTTTTCTCTGTACTATTCACCAATTTTGTTCATTAGAAATGCATGGGTGTAATTAGTCTTTTTAAAAATGCAAATGTCCTGTGATATTAAATTTCACTTCAACCAATGTGAATAGTTCTTAATCAGATCGTGAACAAGGATTTTAATTTTATTTAAGTGTGAGGAAAATAAGGCAAAGTCTAAAGAGTTTTAGAAGGGACTTTTGGGGGACAAGAGGTGTAGTCTATTCTTTTTTAAGTAATATTTTTTTTAGTTCATTGTTTAACTGAAGGAAATAAGATCTGGTTCTATTTCTATTATAAGGGCTTTAAAAAAGTACTCTCGAGCATGTTGATCAGGTATTTGACTTGTTAGTGTTGAAGAAAAAAAAAAGAAAGTTTTATCCATTGTTTTCTTTATTGAATTGTAGTGTTTTGTCCTAGTCATTCATTCCATTACTTGCAGTGGGAGGAACAGGATCAAAGAGAAAAAGGGACAAAAGGTAATATGTGTTTGTGTTCTTCCACCTCCTCCCTCCTTTATCCTTTTATTAGTAGTGTAGTATAATATTCTATGATTGGAGAACACATCCCACCTGGGTTTGTTGTATTGCCCAAAGAAGGAAAAAAAAATACCAAAAATATTAGGCTTAACATCTATTAATAGACATACTTAAAGACCCTTCTCTGCTGTTTTATTTATGTTCAAAACAGAACTTCTGAGATAACAAGATAACTTTCTGTCTAGAAAATCTGAATGAATGGGAGAGAAGCCAAAATGGGCTGGAGACTCAAGTGGGCCAGTATTACTTGAAAAGCTGAATGTGTTTAAATCAGCAGGTTCCAGTGACATGCATCGTGGGGCACTTAAAGATTTGGCCCATATCATTGCAGAGGCACTAGCAAATTACCATGCACAGGGTGTGAAAAGGGCAGAGTAATGGTAGTGTTTCTAAGCCACTACTTTTGTTAGTCTAGTGCTCTTCAACACCTCCCCCAAAGCTGTAGAAACAAAGAAGCTATACAAAACACACATTATTTGCATTGCATTGGTCCTTGACAACATACAATTTACCCAGCTAACCCCATTTTCATTGGTCATTTTCCCAACTTATGCATTCTAAATATATATTGAGTATCCATTTTAAGGGGTCATATATTGTCTGTGAAAAATAGAGTAGAAATAGGACTTTCATTCACAAATGTTCTTCAAATTCCAGTTTTCAGAGTAGTTTTATCATGCTGTCTCATTTGATCCTCCAGCCAACTCAGAAGGTTTCTGGTGTACTGCATAAAGATAAAGAATGGTTCGTAATAATTGAATTCAGTCTGTTTTAGTCCTTTAGACTGTGTTTACTTGTTTATATATTTGGTCTACTTCAACAGGAGGATTTTAAATAGAATACATATAATAGGCTCTTTAAGTATAACGCTATCAAATAAAAAGATCAGATACATTCTCTTCTTACAGGAACTTGAGATGAAATGATCAATGTAACCCAAACATTCATTACATTTAGCTCTTAGTGTTGACAGGTCAGGCAAAGGAAAATATAATGAACTAGTTTTCTAATTAAAGAGAAGCACATCACACATTATCTTATTATACAAGTATTTACATACATATTGTGTGAATCTACAAACTCCTTCAGCCAGGATCATATGGATCCATGTTTCTACCCATTACAAAAATAATATGAATGAATAATGATTTCTTTTGAAGAAAGGGACTCGTTCTATAATTTAAAATGTGACAAAAACTTATTTGAAAACTAATGAAACAGTGGGTAATATAAATTATGTATTTTTTAGTAAAAATCAGATCTTTAAATGAGGTAAAGCAGTTCTTTTATCAAAGTCCTCCTTCCAGTTAGACACACACATTCTCTCTCTCTTCCTTTCTCTCTTTCTCTCTTTCTCTTTTTCTCTCTCTCTCTTTCTCTCTCTCTCTCTCTCTCTCTCTCTCTCACACACACACACACACACACACACACATATATACATAATTGAGAAATGTAGGGTAGTATATTGGCATCAGATTCAGATGGAAACAAGTCTGTTCCCATCCAGATATATAGCTTTTTACTCTGTGACCTTGGGCAGACTATTTCTCTAACTGAAATCTACTTTTTCTGATATGAATATAGCTAGCCACTTCAGCTTTCATTTGATTAATATTTATATGCCATCTTTTTTAAGTTAAAAATTTAACTTACATGTATATTTAAAGTTGGTTTTCTTTCTTTTGGGTAGGTGGGGGAATATCTAACAATGCTCAGGGATTATTCCTGGCTTTGCACTCAAGAATTAATCCTGGTGGAGCTAGGAGATCTTTGGGATGCTTGGAATTGAACTCAGGTCAAGGCCCTACCTGCTGTACTATCTTTTTAACCCCTAAAGTTATAGATAGTAGATAGTTTGTTTTTTTTTTTCATGAAGTTGGATGGTTTTCCCATACATCAGATTAATAATATATAGCAGAAGCTTAATGAAGTCTTATTTCAGTTATATAGAGCTCTATCTATTAACCTACCCCTCTTTTTTTTTTGAAGGGGTGTTATAGTTTGAGTTACCCTCAGTATTGCTCAGGGTTTACTCCTGGCTTTGTGTTTGCTTTTAGCCCTGTGCACAGGAATCACTTCTAACAGTGTTCAGGGGACCATATGTGGTGTTCTGGGGTGGTACCTGGGTCAGCCTTGTGCAAGGCAAACATCCTACCCTTTGTACTCTTTTCCTGGCCTGTACCTGCCTTCCTCTTTTTGTATTCCCCCTGGATAGTCTAGACTTTTTGATTTACTGAATCTTTATACTCTATCTCTTCATCCAAGTGTAATAAATAGACTTGGGTTAGCTGGTCTCCTCCACTCAGGCCTGGAAATTCTCAATAGGATGATGATTTGGGGCTACTTTAAGATCTGTCTTGTCTGTTTTACTCTAGGACCTCTGTTCTGCTGGGCCTGTTAATTCTTTTTTTTTTTTTTTTTTTTTGGTTTTTGGGCCACACCCGGTGACGCTCAGGGGTTACTCCTGGCTATGCGCTCAGAAGTCGCTCCTGGCTTGGGGGACCATATGGGACGCCGGGGGATCGAACCGCGGTCCGTCTCCTAGGCTAGCGCAGGTAAGGCAGGCACCTTACCTCGAGTGCCACCGCCCGGCCCCTGGGCCTGTTAATTCTGTGTCCAAAAAAGTGTGCTTTATATTTTGTGTGTTGCTTATTGTTTAAGGTGGAATATATTACATAATTGATAATGATTGGCAGATACGCTATTTTCATATAATGGTTTGTTGCCTTTGGCAAATACGCTACTTTCACATAATGGTTTGTTGCCTTGAGTGCTTGCCATGTCTTTTTCTACAGTGTTGTTTCTACAGTCATTTTTATAAATCAGTGATCATTGTCTTTTATATATTTTTTCATTTATTTCTGTAACTTTATCAAGAGTTTTGGTTTCCTTGTACTTTTTGGGTAGTTTGAGATGTTATGCTTAGATGAATTTCTCTATATTTATTTATCCTGGATGGAGATCACTGAACTTTAGTAAATATTGAAAAGGTTTTGTTTTTGTTTTTTGTTTTTATTGTTTTGGTTTTTGGGTCACACCCAGTGGTGCTCAGGGGTTACTCCTGACTGTGCAGAAATCATTCCTGTCAGGCTTGGGGGTATATGGGATGCCTGGGATCGAACATGAGTTCATCTCAGGTTGGCCACATGCAAGGCAAGCATCCTGCTGTGCTATCACTCTGGCCCCAAATATGGGAAAGTTTTAATGCTTCTTTTTTTTTTGTTTTGTTTTGTTCCCGGTCATTCTGAGATTGAAGTAACATGGTTGACTTCTTGCTATGTTTCATAGATTATGATGCTCTATTTCTTGATTTATTGGGAGGCTTTGATTTATTGGTGTTGGTAGGGATCCAACACAGGGCCTCAATCATACACTCTAATACTAAGCTTCATCTTTTGCCTCAGTGGTGCTTTATTTTAAAAATACATTCTTCTTTCAGTTGTTTCAGATTGAATAATTTTTATTGACCTATTTTCATGCCCACTGGCTTGTCTATCATCTGCAAATTACAAAATACTCATTAGTCCATTTAGTAACTAAAATTCTTAAAAATTCAGATACTGTATCTTTCAGTTACAAATGACCATTTTTTCTTTATGATTCTACTTCTCTGCTATAATTTCTTATCTATATAATTATTTTAATTTTAAAAATAGTTGTTTTATTTTTAAAACCAGTTTTGGTTCACAATGAAATTGAACAGAAATTCTTATGACCATCTCTAAATAGATGCAACTTCTCCTTCTAGGGAACATCTGTGGTATATTTGTTACCATCAGAGAGCCTTTTTATATGTTTATATCCCAGGAGACATAGTTAAATTAGGGTTTGCTCTTGGTATTCTATCTGTATATAAAGGTATAATACATGTATACCATTGTAGTATACAGAATCAGAATACCCTGACACATTATTTTAATGGTTCATTTATACTCCCTCTCAGAAATATGTGAATTTTTCTCTGGTACTCACGGTGAGGACCTGATTTAGCTCCTCAAAGTAAAACTTAAACAAACCAATTTCGAAGCCCTCCTTTTTCCGATCAGGCCTTTGGTGTTTTTATTTTCAGGCTTAGTTAACTAGGCTAGTTAACTAGATTTCAGTTTAGTATTAGTATTAGGTCTTCAGTGATTATTTTTGTCTCCAATGTAGATTCTGTAGAGGTTTCTGTGCCACTTAAGTTATTCTCTGTATCTGCCTCTTCAGTTTCTCGAACAGCAATTGTCATCTCTCTTTGTCGGATGAAGAATTCAGGATTTCTTTGTTCAGGTTTTTACTTATTCTTAGGTGATGACTTTCAACATTCTTGCAGGATCAGAAACTGAAAACCTGAAGGTGTATTTTGACTTACTGTGAATACAGTAGTACTTATTAGCTATTTAGAATTATTAACTGCAAATTCCAACATCCTGATTATCCAGAACAGACAGACTTCATTATTTCTCATTTTTCTTATGTATAGGTAGCATTTTTAGCTACAAATTAGTCGACTAATTTGTTTGTTGTCTGATTTTGTTGTCTTTGTGAACAGTACATTGTAGAAACTCTATGGTTCTGTTAAATTTATTTGAAAAGTTTTTCTTTTTCTAATTACTCAAAATAGGTAACTGCCTAAACTATATTTTGAGCAAATTATTTCACCTTAGAGTTAGCCCGAACTTAGGCTTCCCCAGTCTTTTTTGATGTTATTTGGACTGCTGGAAGTGTATTCCATTTCTGTAATAATCAGTCATATATTTGGGCAGACTAAATTTATAAAATTTTAGAAGTACCCATACCCCCAATTTTTAATATAACACTGTGGTCTATCAAATTGTTCATAATACAGTAGTTTAAGGCATTAAATGTTCATCAATAATCCCACCACTCGTGTGACCGTCTCTTCATCAGTGTACCATCCACCACCATAGCCTGATTCCATGTCGGCTCCAAGGTAAATGGAATGATCAAAATTTAGATCAGGACTGAAGCTACAGCACAACAGGTAGGCCTTGTACACGGCTGTCCTTTCTTCTATACCCAGCATACTATATGGTTCCCCAAGCCCGCCAAGTGTAATTCCTGAGTGCAGAACCAGGAATAACCCCTGAGTGTTGCCACATGTGACCCAAATGCAGAAACAAAAGCAAAACAACTCTATTCCTGACATTACATATGGTCTCCCAAGCCCGCCAGAAGTGATCATTGAGAACCAGGAGTATTGCCAGATGTGATGCAAAAAAAAAGTGGCTAAAATTTTTTTATAAGGACCTTATTACAAAAGATATTAAGACATGATATTTAAAGGAGTAAACTATTTCTAATAAAATTACAATTATTAGGGGCTGGAGAGCTAGCATGGAGGTAAGGCATTTGCCTTGCATGCAGAAGGACAGTGGTTCGAATCCTGGCATCCCATATGGTCCCCCAGCCTGTCAGGAGCAATTTCTGAGCGTGGAGCCAGGAGTAACCCCTGAGCACTGCTGGGTGTGACCCAAAACCATGTCCCATGTTTCTAATTCTTTATGTCCATCATTCTATATCTGTTTATGCTTTAAAATACTGGTTAGATAAACTTCTGCAGCCATTGCTGTGACCTACCTTTGATATCAGTATTGTTTACATACATTATTTGGATAATGCTTCTAGTTTATGCCTCTAGTGTACTTTCTTTTTAGCTTCTTAAATCAAGTTTCCTTGCCCTTTCTCACTTCCAACTTACAGGCATGGTTTGCTACATGAGAGAAAAATAGATTAAGAGCAAGAGTAGAAATTGGCCGTGTGGAATGAAAATAAGAAATGAGGAGCCGGAGAGATAGCACAGCGGTGCTTGCCTTGCAAGCAGCCGACCCAGGACCTAAAGTGGTTGGTTCGAATCCTGGTGTCCCATATAGTCCCCCATGCCTGCCAGGAGCTTCTGAGCAGATAGCCAGAAGTAACCCCTGAGGGCAGCTGGGTGTGGCCCAAAAACCAGAAAATAAATGTGGGAGGGAAGTAGGTATAGGTGAAATAGACCTTATTGTTATACAAGTAAGGGTTGTAAATACCCTTAATCATCAAGAACTATTCTCTGATTCTTTTTTTTTGGGGGGGGGGGGCCACACCCGGCGGTGCTTAGGGGTTACTCCTGCTGTCTGCTCAGAAATAGCTCCTGGCAGGCACGGGGGACCATATGGGACACCGGGATTCGAACCAACCACCTTTGGTCCTGGATGGGCTGCTTGCTAGGCAAATGCCCCTGTGCTATCTCTCCAGGCCCTACTCTCTGATTCTTATCTCATATCATAGCTGTAGGAAATTCTGTTAGCTTCAGTTTTTGAATATGCATACAATCAAAATACGGTAAGTCCTTTTGAGTTTTGGGCCACAACTGACTGTGCTCTGGGATCATGCCCTATTGTGGTGTCTATAGCAAAGCAGAATTCAATAGGATTGTGGCCTCAGGCTAGGTAAGAACCTTTAACCTTTGTAAAAAATCTATAGGTTAGAGTTAGATAACTTTTTCTACTGCTTTTAAGCTGTCATCTTGGTCTAAACCAGTGGGGCACACTGGGGGGGGGCATTTGACCTCTGGCAAACACTGTCATAACAAGCTAAGCCCCATATTTATGTCTCTGTATGTCTCTGGAGCTGAGAGTTGCTGTGTCCTGCTTCAAACCCTGCTTTGAAAAGCTATGCATTGCAAAACGTGCTCATTGTAGCCATTAATCCAGACATCACCTCTGATTAAAAAATCAGCTCAAAGTATTTTATATATTTTTGTTTTGCAGGTTAAAGGTTTTTTTTTTTTTTAATAAAGATACTATTTACATTCTCGCAGGGGGTGTGAAAAATGTTTTCTTCTTCCTAGGGGGGCATGACAGAAAATAATTGAGAAGCACTGGTCTAAACCACCCAAAGCTATTAAAACTCTGGCAATGATTTTCTTTTTATTTTTTATTTTAATGGTGGTGGTGAAGGTGGTGGTGGTGGGGGTGGTGGTGAAGCAATGATTTTCTTAACTGTTCTTTTTGGTTTACTTTTCTCTACTCAACAGTTAGTATGATCCTTTTACTTTCATTTTTTTTGAAAATTTTTTCACCATACCTGGAGGTACTCAGGATTTTGTGCTTATTACTCTTTGTTGTTCTCAGATACCATATATGTAACCCAGGTTGGCCTCAAGCAAAGCAGATACCTTACCCCTTATTCTCTCTTGTCAGATCCTGAGTGCTTTTTCTTAAAATGCAAAGTACATAGTAGCCTTGCAGGAATTTTTACACTAACTACATTTTTCTCCTGGCTAAGTTTTGCCTTCATACTTCTCTATGAAGTTTTTTTTTTATCATTCTATCCATTATTTTTTTTTATCTATTTTCCCAGTTTCTTTTGATAGAATATGTTGCCACCATATATATTTTATGTGCCTCTGAATGGATGAATGTGTTTATATATGCATGTATTCATTTACTTAATACTTTGTATTTTTCCTGCCAAAGCAGGAACTTTTTACTTCATTACATTTTCCCAAGAGCTTGGAAATTTACCTGGCTAGCCACTGAACAATGTTTTCTGAATGCTAATGAATAAATTAGATAGGGAAGAACAAGAAACACTTGTGCTTTTAAAAGAGAATCACTAGAAGGCTAGCAACAAAATAATAGTGGGAGACCTCAATACTGCCTGTCAGCCCCTGATTGGTCAACCAGGTCAACAAGAATATACTAGCTTTAAGAGGAGAAATGGAAGAAAGTGGCCAGTAAATTTAGATGGACATTCCATCCCCAGAAAACTGGATACACATTCTTCTCACATTCTCCAGGATAAACCACATCCTGGCCTATAAAACATACCTCAGTAAAATCAAGAGGTTAGAAATTGTACAGTCTACTTTCTCAGATCACAGTGCATTGAAATTAGAAGTGAACTACAGGGCCCGGAGAGGTAGCACAGCGGTGTTTGCCTTGCAAGCAGCCGATCCAGAACCTAAGGTGGTTGGTTCGAATCCCCGTGTCCCATATGGTCCCCCGTGCCTGCCAGGAGCTATTTCTGAGCAGACAGCCAGGAGTAACCCCTGAGCACCGCCGGGTGTGCCCCCCCCCCCAAAAAAAAAGAAGTGAACTACAAAGGGACACAGAAGAAAAACTTTAACACCTGGAAAATAACAGCTCACTAATCAACAACCAGCGGGTTAGAGAGGAAATCAGAAGTTTCCTGAAAACAAATGCGAAGGAAGACACAAATTATCAGAATTTGTGGGACACAGCAAAAGTGGTACTAAGAGGAAATTTTATACCTTTGCAATCACATCAGGAAGGAAGAAGGGGCCTACATAAATAGCTTAATGACACAGCTTATAAAATTAGAAAATGATCAACAAAAGGAACCAAAAGTAGGTAGGCAGAAGGAAATAAAGCTTAGAGCAGAAATCAGTGAAGTGGAAATCCAAAAAACAATCCAAAAGATCAACAAAAGTGAAAGTTGTTTTTTTGCAAAAAATAAACAAGATTGATAAACCACTAGCAAAATTCATAAAGAAAGGGATAGAGAAACTTAATAAATTGGATTAGAAATCAAAATGGGTCTTTTATAATAAAAGACATTTGTGCAGTGATTCTTAGAGACAAAACAGGAGGACTGGAAGGTTTAGCTCAGGACATGAAGCTCACCATGAAGAGTGATGGGTGCAGTTAGAAAAATAATTACACTGAGAACCATCATAACAAAATGTAACTGAATGAGGGAAGTAGAAAGCATATCTAGAGCACAGGCTGGGGTGGGGTGGGGAGGAGGGACACTTGGGACATTGGTGATGGAAATGTTGCACTGGTGAAGGTTTTTTTTAATTAAAAAAATAAATATATAAACAAATAAAATGAATAAAAATGTTTTATATCTACCATAGCACTAGTGTGAAAAGATAATAATTCCCATGTTTATTGCAGCACTATGTATAAGAGCCAAGATAAAAAATTTAAGTCCAAAAAGTACAAAAAAAAAAGAAATTAGGGAGATAACTGCAGATACTACAGAGATTCAAAGGGTAATCAGAGACTACTTTGACAAACTATGACACAAAACTAGAGAACCTGGAAGAAATGGATAAATTCTTGGACTCATAATCTTCCATGGTTGAAATAGAATGATCTAGCATATCTAAAAAGACACATCACTATTGAGGAAATTAAAATGGTAATCAAAAGTCTTATTAAAAACAAAAGCCGAGGCCCAGATGTATTTACTAACAAATTCTTTCAAACCTTTCACGAGGAACTACTATCCATCCTTTCAGGCTCTTTCAGGAAATTGAAGAAACAGAAATCTCCCAAATGGTTTTTATGAAGCTAACATCACCCTCATACCAAAACCAGAAAGAGATGCTGCAAAAAAAGAAAACTACAGACCAGTATACCTGATGGAAAATAATATGGAGATTCCTCAAAAAACTGGAAATTGAGCTCCTTACTGATCCAGTTATACCACCCCTAGGCATATACCCTAGGGACACAAAAACAATACAAAAATGCCTTATATGTTGATGTTCATTGCAGCTCTATTTACAATAGCCAGAATATGGAAACAACCCAGATACCTGACAACAGATGAGTGACTAAAGAAGCTGTGATATATCTACACAATGGAACTGTGCAACTGTCAGGATAAATGAAGTCATGAAATTTTTCTATACATGGATAGACTTGGAAACTATTATGCTGAGTGAAATAAGTCAGAGGGAGAGAGCTAGACACGGAATAGTCTCACTAACCTATGGGATTTAACAAAAATAAAAGGCATTATTGTAATAATACACAGAGACAATAGAGATGATGGTTGGAAGAACTGGCCCACAATATGAAGCTTACCACAAAGAGTGGTGAGTGTATTTAGAGAAATAACTATACTAGCAGCTATCATCATCATAGTGAGTGAAATAGAATGCCTCTCTGGAATACAGGCAGGGGATGTGGAAGGAGGGAGAT
This sequence comes from Suncus etruscus, assembly GCF_024139225.1. Lineage (NCBI taxonomy): Eukaryota > Metazoa > Chordata > Mammalia > Eulipotyphla > Soricidae > Suncus > Suncus etruscus. The sequence continues at coordinate 63,272,809 of NC_064848.1, forward strand.
GGGGGACATGAAGGTGGTAAGGTTTCACTGGTAAAGGGGGGTGTTCTTTTTTTATAATGAAACCCAAATACAAACATAATTTGTAATCATGATGCTTAAATAAATACATTAATAAAATAAAATAAAACATTACGATTTAAAAAAACATGGTATTGAACTAATAGTTATGAATAACTGTATCATTTTCCCCACAGGGAATCACTGACAAATCTGAGAGAGGCTAAGTAGGAACATCCACTTTCAGGAAACATGCTGGAATGGACATTTTGACAAAACATTTTTTGTTATGTTTTGTTTTGGGTTACACCCAGTGGTGCTCAGGGGTTACGCCTTGCTCTGTGCTCAGAAATCGTTCCTGGCAGGCTCGGGGGACCATATGGAATGTCCTGGGTCGCTGCATGCAAGGCAAATGTCCTACTGCTGTGCTATTACTCTGGCCCCTGGAATGGACATTTTGGTGATGAGGATTGGTTATTTATATTTAAACAATAGTTGATTATTTATATTTAAACAAACTAATGCATAAAGTAGGAAGGTTTTGTGTGTCCACTTGATTCCATGCTATATGATACTTTTTTTTATCCTTACAAAGTGAGAAAGCTTTTTTTTTTTTATCCCCTTGGCTTTCTGATTTCTTCTGGCTAATTTTCCGTCCTTTTCTGCCAACTTGATTGTCTTCCCCCTAGTGGCTGGCCCTCATCTCCCTGGCTTCTTTTTTGTCAGGGAGGGCGTTGTATATATGCACTTTATCCCTGAATGCTGAGAGAATACTTGTCAAACTGACAGATGGGGTGACTATTGGCTGCCACTTGACATAGAGACCGAAACCTAAAAGTCTGTGTTTGCAGCCATGAGCTTTCAAGAAACTCAATGTAAGAGACTATACATTATCAAGTTAAACATTTGGTATTTACACTGTTACAATTTGCCCTTCTCTATATTTACATTTCATCCTCGTTGTGTTTTATATGTGTTTGTCTATATAGCTTTCTTTTAATGAGGAAACTAATGAATCTAGGAAGTACTAGTCAGAATTGAAGGCAATTCTTAGTATACTTCTCAACCTACCTTCCTTTCATATTTTCTATACTCTAGTCTTTACAGTCTTTCATTGATTCCTTTGGAAAAAAGGGTCAAACTGGCAGGATTCTTTCTCTTCATTGACCAGATCTTTTTGGTTCTCATCTCTTGCACATTTGCCTTTCATTAAATTAGGATTCTGTGACTAAAAGATTGCTTTAAAGTTACCCTATTTGTCTGATCTTATGATTAGTCTGGCTTTCTCTTCCCTCTCACATAACACACTCCCTCAAATCCCTGTCCTATTTTCTTGTGGGCTTTCTTTTTTCCTGTGGTTCTCTCTGTTTGGGTGTTTGATTATCTATTGAACTTTGCTGGCCACAGCAAATTTCTTTAGTTCTAAAGAAATTCTAGTCAACTTGAAATTAATTATATGATTAAATTCTTAAAGATTGATGGATGTTGTATTAAGTGTGTTTATATATGGTGTATAAAGACAAAGATACTCCTAAACATTAGACGTTTTTAATTTTGGATTTGAGTCAAAGTTTCTTCAATTTGTAAACTTGCGCTTTTAAAGTATTGATGAAGTTAGTGAGAAAGTATAATTTAACATACTGGTTATTTCTGTTGTACTGTATCAATAATGCATGTTGTGATGTAGCCAAGACATTACATATTGTCCTTGGGAATTTTCTGGATTTTACTGAGCCTCTGCTCTCCGTTGGTTTGCTTCTGTATTTTTGTTTTCGTTTGAGCAAATGGCTCTTGATAATGTTACTATTTTTCCACCTCAATTTCTTTTTTTTTTTTTTTTTTGGTTTTTGGGCCACACCCGGTGACGCTCAGGGGTTACTCCTGGCTATGCGCTCAGAAGTCGCTCCTGGCTTGGGGGACCATATGGGACGCCGGGGGATCGAACCGCGGTCCGTCTCCTAGGCTAGCGCAGGTAAGGCAGGCACCTTACCTCGAGCGCCACCGCCCGGCCCCCACCTCAATTTCTTGATGTGTGGTTGTTTTTTATTTTGCGGGGGAGATAGCAACACCCAGCAGAGCTCAGGGCTTACTATTAGCTCTGCACTCAAGTCACTCCTGGCAGTACTTGGCTTACACTGGACTATATGCTTCGGGATTGCTCCCAGTGATGCTCAGGGGATTTTTTCACGCCAGGGATTGATCCTGGAACTCCCACATGCAAAGTTTGTGCTCAGCATGTAGAGCTATCTGTCCTAATAATATGTTTTTCATAATTGAAAATATGCTTAATACATTTTTAGAAACTGAGAAAATGAGGCCAGAGAGATACCATGGGGTAAGGCATTAACCTTGCATGCAGAAAGTCAGTGGTTCAAATCCCAGCATCCTATATGGTCCCCTGAGCTGCCAGGAGTGATTTCTGAGCACAGAGCCAGGAGTAACCCCTGAGTGCTGCCAGGTGTGACCCAAAAACCAAAAAAATGCTTTATTTCATAAGCTATCTGCAGGGCAGAATGGTCTAAAAACAGGCTAGTTGCCAATATATTAGTGTTGGTCATACTCTTTTTTTTTTTTTTTTTTTTTTTTTAGTTTTTGGGCTCAAGGGTTACTCCTGGCTAAGTGCTTAGAAATTGCTCCTGGCTTGGGTGATCATATGGGATGCTGGGGGATCAAACCTTGGTCCATCCTAGGCTAGCGCGGGCAAGGCAGACACCTTACCGCTAGAGCCACCACTCCGGCCCCCATACTCTTATTGACCATTTATACAAATAGGCTAAGTTTTAACCTAGGACCTTCCTACCTATCCCTATTGGAAAGTGGGTTACTTTTCAGTTGTTTTATTATTTTGTATCTTCTTTTAAGGAAATGTGTGATAAGCCATTTAATGACATTCTGTCTTCAAACTTCTTCCCTGATTCTTAGCCAAGTCAATCAAATCAATGTGAAAGTGAAGTGGAAACTGGAGATAATAAATAAAAGTATTTTTAAGGTTTTTAGGTACTTAACTAATATTTTGTATGAGATTTTCTTCAGGTGTGTATGTGTTTTAGAGTTTGTTAAAATTTATCAACCAAGAAAAATTACATGGAAATTTTACTCAAGTGGCCTGAGCTATCGTATTGCAGGTATGACTCTTTCCTTGCACGAAGCAGAGTGTTAAGATTCTTGACACCCTACATGGTCTCCTGAGCCCCAGCAGGAGTGATTGCTGAGTGCAGAGCCAAGAGTAACCCCTGAGCATCACCTATTGTTCCCCCCCCCCAAACAAATTAAGAACAAGATTTAAAAATAAAGAAATTTTACCTAAAAATAATTTATTTTCCCAAAAAGACATTTGAAATTTTCATTTGTATATCTAAATGACAATTTATTCAGTAATTTGTCCATTGGTTTAGCATGCAATCTTACAGAAACACCCAAAATGTCTGAGTGTGCTCACTTTTGAATATAAATTACCAAGTTAAAAGCAGTACTTTATAAGTTAGTTTTTATATTGCCAGATTGTTATGTTAGGAATACATTTCCAAAAGTGATAATTTTTCTGGATATACTGAAAGGAAAATGGTAAAGATTTTTGATGAATGAACCTCATGTTTGATACTGCCAGATTTGTGAAAAAGAAATTTAGGGGGCTGGAGAGATGGCACAGCAGTAGGGCGTTTGCCTTGCAAGCAGCTGATCCAGGATGGTCAGTGATTCGAATCTTCGAGCCTGCCAGGAGCGATTTCTGAGCGCAGAGCCAGGAGTAACCCCTGAGCGCCGATGCCTGGTGTAACCCAAAAAATAAAAACAAAAAAATAAACAAAAAAGAAATTTAGGGTAGTTTAGTCTTTTCAGTGGGTTTTGTTTTATTCTTTCTTTTCTAAGTCTATTCAAATTATCTTAATTTCTTAACTAAGGGAGCAATTTCTGGACTATATTTCTTTTTTTTTTTTTTTTTTTTTTTTTGGTGGTTTTTGGGTCACACCCGGCAGTGCTCAGGGGTTACTCCTGGCTCCATGCTCAGAAATTGCTCCTGGCAGGCACGGGGGACCATATGGGATGCCGGGATTCGAACCGATGACCTTCTGCATGAAAGGCAAACGCCTTACCTCCATGCTATCTCTCCGGCCCCTGGACTATATTTCTAATTCATGTACTATTGCCTAAATCCGTACATAAATGGAAATAGTTATCTGGAACAGAATATCTCTGCTCTCCTGCCTTCAAGATTCTTACTACAGAGAAAATTTAACTCTGGCTTTAGCTAACCTTATCTAACCAACACTCATTTTCATAATTATGTCTGATAATTCTGCATAGTAATTCTGGAGGATTAGGTCAGTGAAAACAAATTTAAGACACTCTTTACAAACATTAGTATCCATGAATTTGAATTCACAAACTCTAGTTAAGGGGGGGCATTTGATTTATCAGTCTTTGTGACATTAAATCACAACCCAAGCAGTTGAAGAGTTTATTTTTGACATACTCTTAGAAATTAGATTACAAAAAAAAAAATAAAAACAGTATTTTGTAGATGAAAGCTCTTCCTATATTATATTAAAATTTAATAATATTGATATTCTGCTTGCTTTATGAAACCTTTTATTACAAACAGTTATGAATATGAACATCTCATTTGACTACTGATGAACAGAGGGAAAAATCTAAATTAAAACTTTAAATACCACTATTTAATTACCCAAATGGCTTTGACTGTGTTAAAGAGTGCCTGGGATTATTCTGTTTTTCAATTTGTTTTAATGCTTCCTTGGTAAAAGCTGATGGATTCCCAGGCCCATTGCTGTCACTGATGAACTATATAAAGATAAATGACATTATGGTAAATTCCACTTAATGACACATTTTTAATTTTCAGAACACAGACATTTTCAGGCTAGTGAATGAAGGCTAATTACCTCAAGATCAGAACAAAATAACTCCTCATTTCGAAAGATAATAGAAAAGAAATGTTGCAGATTAATGATGCTATTTATCTTTAAAGGAAAAAATTTTTATCTTTATCCAGATAGCATAGCTCCCTGAGGAACATGGTTATAAAATGAATCTGAAGTCGCAACTTAATAGGTTATTAAAATTGTTTGAGTGCAGGCTCTTCTGCTTTAGTCTTTCCATAAATTTAAATTGAAGGTCTGCTGTAGTCAAAAAGAAGCAGCTTGTTTATGAGGCCAGAGGGAGCAACATACGTTACTGACAAAAGATGCACTTAACCCCCATTCTAACATCTTGCTTTTTTATTTCACTCAATGAAACCCAACTATTTGAAAAAGTATTTTAAAATTGATTACTGCCCTTAATTGATACCTAAGTGGAAGGCTTACACTTACACTTGTTTAAGATTAAAATAAAAGTTACATATGCTTAAAGTTCTTACTAAATGTAGAACTGTTTGTTGTTTAATTGTGTGTATATCTGTACACATATGCCTACTTTATAAACATTTTAAATTTTGTTATCTAAGTGAGAGGAAGTATCTTGGTCTGTGAAGTGTGATTCTGTGGTCACAGCTGGAGTTTATGTCAGAATTGTTCAATAAATCATTATTCACAGTTAAAGGATTAGCAATAATCCTTTTGCTACACTCTCACACAAGTAACAAAGTAGTGACTCAGACAATATTACTTGATCATAGAGGCTTTAAATTGTTCTGACATCCTAAACTGTCTTTTGCACTAGGTAATGTAACTATTATTTCTTTACTAGCATGGACATTCAGTAACTTCTATAATTGTCATTCTTAGTTCATAGATAATACATGGTTTGCTTGTGCATGGGTCATAGATCTCAGCCACAGAAAAAATCGTGTCCAGGAAAGGAAAACTGTATTTCTTATACTTGAGAAAAACATCATTTTTTTAAGTAGTGATCAGGGATCTCAGAGTCTCTTCTAGGATTCTCAGCCAGTCTGACAGCAATACAATGCAAGGGCCTGAAAATACTGTGCTGCTTGGGCTCTGTGGTTCTTGGAATTACCTGGTACTCCTGGTACTCCTGTTTGGGAGCTTCTTAGAACCTCATCATAGTGATGTTCTAGGGACCATGTGGTACTGGGGTTAACTGGATGAAAGACATGCACTTTTGTTTGTTTGTTTGTTTGTTTGTTTTTTGGGTCTCACCCGGCAGTGCTCAGGGGTTATTCCTGGCTCCATGCTTAGAAATTGCTCCTGGCAAGCACGGGGAACCATATGGGATGCCGGGATTCGAACCGATGACCTTCTGCATGAAAGGCCTTACCTCCATGCTATCTCTCCGGCCCCGAAAGACATGCACTTTAAAGCCCTACACTCTCTCTCTATACCTCCCATATATTTTTGTGAACACTTTACCTTTTCCCCTTTTTATTTGCTCTAGCTGGAAAACACATTTTATCTCATAGTTAGAGCATTACACTGCTTGCCCATAGACTCACTTTAATTTGAAAACAGAAATTTTTTGTTCAGACATTTCTTCAATAGCTAAACAAAATCCTTTATAATTGTAGTGTAGATTTGATTGTGTGTCTATAAAGCAATTTTTAAAAAACTTTAAATTTTGTTTTGGGAGGACACACCCTGTGTTTGTTTGGAGGTACTCCCTCTGCTTGGTGTTCATTCATTCTGACTAAAAACCCTAAAATATATTTTGTGTCAAATTCTTATTGTTTTTAATAATAATATTATTACTTGTCTATATTTCCAAGGATTCTTTATTCACTATATTCTTTTCTATATTCATCATGAACTGTATTCATCTTACAGTGATTTATGGAAAGAATTATACAAATTCTGAAAGTTTTATTTTTATAGCTAGCTAAAATCCTATAGAAGACTATTTTGGCTTCTTTTTTATTTTTATTTCATTCAGAATTATTGTTTTACCACAATTGGCTGTGATCAGGACTTATTCCTGACTCTGTGCTCAGGGATCACTCCTGGTAGATATGTATGACTGACTATATGGGATGCCAGAGATCAAATGCAAGGTCTCCTGGAACCCTGATTTCTAATTTTTAAACAGTATCTATGAATGTCAATAGAAATATTTTGTGCATATTAGAGAAATTTTTATATTCCATCATTGTATTCTCTAAAACCATTTCTATATGATATGTGTTAGCGGCCTGTATATTATTTTACAGAGGAGATTTTATTTATTTTTAAATTTAAGATTTATTTATAAAATCTTTATTTAAGCACCATGATTACAAGCATGATTGCAGTTGGATTTCAATCATAAACAGAATACCCCCCTTTACCAGTGCAAGATTCCCACCACTAATTCCCCCCACCCCCCACCCCTGCCTGTAATTGAGATAGGCATTCTACTTCTCTCGTTCTTTAACATTGTCATGGTGAGCTTAAAATTGTGAGTTGGTCCTTCTGGTCCTTAATTCTATTGTCTCTGGGCCTTTTTACAATAATGTCTTTAATTTTTTTTAAAACCCATAATTGAGTGATACTATTCTGTATCTATCTCCCTCTGACTGATTTTACTTAGCTTAATAGATTCTGTGTACATCTACATGTCGGAAAATTTCATGACTTCATCTCTCTTGACGGCTGCATAATATTCCATATCTATATCCACCAGTTTCTTTAGCCATTCATCTGTTGAAGGGCATTTTGGTTGTTTCCAGAGTCTGGCTAGCTGCAGTGAATACAGGTGTGAGGAATGAATTTTTGAATTGTATTTTTGTGTTCATAGGGTTATCCTTAAAAGTGGTATTGCTGGATCATAGGAGAGCTCAATTTCTAGTTTTTTGAGGAATCTCCATATTGTTTTCCATAAAGGCTGAATTAGATGGCATTCCCACCAGCAATGAATGAGAGTTTCTTTCTCTCCACATCCCCACCAGCACTGATTGTTTTTGTTCTTTGTGTTGTGTGTCAGTCTCTGTGATGTGAGATGTACCTCATTGTTGTTTTGATTTGCATCTCCCTAATGATTAGTGATGAGCATTTTTTCATGTGTCTTTTGGCCATTTGTATTTCTTCATTGAGGAAGTGTCTGTTCATTTCTTCTTATTTTTGATGGAGCTATATGTTTTTTCTTGTTAAGTTCTGTCAGTACCTTGTATATTTTCGATATTAGCTCCTTGTCTGATGGATATTGGGTGTACAGAGGAGATATGGCATGTTTTCTTTGGGGGGGGGGTTGGGTCACACCCAGCAGCACTCAGGGGTTATTTCAGGCTCTACACTCAGAAATCACTCCTGGCAGGCTTGGGGGGTCATATTGGATGCTGGATTTGAACCACCGTCCTTCTGCATGCAAGGCAAACACCCTACCTCCATGCTGTCTCTCCAGCCCCATGTTTTTTTTTGTTGTTGTTGTTGTTGTTATTTTTTATAGGAGCTTAATGAACTGTAGTATTGTGGTACATTGTAAAATACCCTCCAACTTAATTGATTGAAACAAATTTCTTAGAGCATTTGTAATTCAAACTTTCTTTGGTGTTTATTCTGAAATTCATAAAATATTATAGTTTTTGTTAAAATAAAACACATTGAAAATAGAAACTTAATTTTCTGTACAGAATTTTATGTCATTGTTCTCAATTACTGTTTTTGCTACAGCCCCCATACCTAGATCTTTTATTCATTACAGATAAAAACATATAGAACATAAAGAACTATGATTTCTTATTTATAGTGGTTTTAGGCATATAAGTTTTGATTTTTGATACCAATCCAACCATTAGTGTCAACTCCCATCACCAGTGCTCCCATTCTCCATCACTCCCCATTCTTTTCTTTTCTTTCTTTTTTTTTTTTGGTTTTTGGGTCACACCCGGCAGTGCTCAGGGGTCACTCCTGGCTCTACTCTCAGAAGTCGCTCCTGGAAGGCTCGGGGGACCACATGGGATGCCGGGATTTGAACCACCATCCCTCTGCATACAAGGCAGACCCCTCACCTTCATGCTATCTCTCTGGCTACACACCCCATTCTTGACCCCACATCCCTTCCTGCGCCCCATGCCTGCCACTTTGGTGGACACATTATAAAGTTTAGTGGTTGTAGCTTAGATCTCATGTTTTCAGTGTTGTTATGTATATACTTTAGATTTATAGCTATACCACACTCCCACATCATCATCAATATAATGAAGCCCCAAACCCTATTATCCCATTACTTCCCTTCCTCATCTTCTTCCTTCAAACCTTAATTTCTTTCCTTTTCTGTGCTTCTCTCTAAGCTCTAGGGTCAAGAGTGATCTAGACATCTCCCCTCTACTACATTACATTTCCACGTCCAGATAGTTTATATATCATAAACTATATATATAATAATTAAGATCATCCTGTGTTTGTCTTTCTTCATCTGGCTTACATCACTTAACATATCTTACATTTCTAATCAGGTGTGGCAGATTGCTTGCTTTCATTATACCTTGCTGGTATTCCATTTTGTGTATTCCATTGTGTGTGTATATATACCACATCTTCATAATCCATTTATCTGTGGTTGAATGCTGAAGTTGATTTCATATCTTAGCTATTGCTGTAAGTCCAGCATTGAATAATGATTTGCATATGCCCTTTTCAATGATTTTTTTTGGGGGGGGCAAACCTGTTGATGCTCAGGGTTTACTCCTGCCTTTGCACTCAGAAAACATTCCTGGCTTGGGGGGGCGGGGCATATGGGACACCAGGGATCAAACCCAGGTCCATCCTGAGTCAGCTGTGTGCAAGGTAATCGCCCTACTGCTCTGCTATTGCTCTGGCCCCTGAATGATTTTTTAAGCCCTGGGGGAAAATACCCTAAAGTGGAATTGCTGGGCCAAATGACAACTCAGTTTTTAGTTTATTGTGAATTCTCCATGCCATTTTCTACAGGAGTTGAACAAGGCAGCATTCCTATCTACTGTGGATGGGAGTTCCTTTTTCACCACATCCCCACCAGCACATATTGCCTAATAGTACTTCTCATCTGCTTCAAGCCCTTCTTAATAAGAGCAATTGTTTGTCACTTGATTTTTAAAAAAAATTTTTTTTTGTGGTTTTTTTTTGGATCACACCCGGCAGTGCTCAGGGGTTACTCCTGGCTCCATGCTCAGAAATTGCTCCTGGCAGGCACGGGGGACCATATGGGATGCCAGGATTTGAACCGATGACCTTCTGCATGAAAGGCAAACGCCTTACCTCCATGCTATCTCTCTGGCCCCTGTCACTTGATTTTTAGATTGGGACTCTTGTTAAGGTTTGATTGAGAAATAGATACTTAAAAAAAGAAAGGAAAGGAAGGAAGGAAGAAGTAAGAAAGAAAAAGGCAAGATTTTTAAACAGTTTCTAAACTACTGTATTTTGTTGCATAACTGTTGTAGAGTTTATGCTCTTTATTTTTTTTTCTTCCCACAAAAGTGGAGTCCAGCCATTATATGAAGCTTTACAAAAGGGTTGTATGCCACCAGTTTGTTGAATGCAGTTTCTCAAAATAAGAAAATACTGCTTCTGTGACTAGAGAGCATGATAATGAGCAACTAGATTAAGGTAAGAGAGGAACAGAATTACCTTAAAAAAAAAAAAAAAAGATGGGATTTGTTGATTCATTGAGTACAGGAAATGAATGGAAGAGAGAGTGAAGCATGACTCCTAAAATGATGTTAGTGGTTTTTTTTTTCTAAAAAAGGAGGGTTTATTATAAACTAAAGGTTTGGAAGCTAGCATATCAGTATGAAGCCAATAGTTTGCCACTCATATACTGATTAATGATTATGTTGAGTTTTTCTGTATAAGGCAATGCATTAAGTTCTATGACTTATTAAAAAATAATCAGATGTGAGCCTCTTTCTTCGAATTGTGTATCATCTTTAACACCAAAGCAAATAAATAAAATTCCAGAATAAATATAACAGGAAATGTATAGAATCTATGAAGAATATTATAAAAAACACTGAGATGTTAATGAAGAGTTGAGCAAATGGAGATACATACGTGATTCTAGATAAGAAAGAGCTTCTAGTATTAAGATTCAGCACTCAGACTGGAGAAAAAGCATAACAGACTGGTATGTGTGTGTTTTGCATACAGGAGGCCCAGGTTCTATCCTGGCACTACATGGTATCTTAAGCACCACCAAATATACCCTCAAAATAAAATAAAAATGGATTCTAACTCTCCAAAGATACCTTGGATAATAATAATAGCTTCTCTGTTAATGATGATTATTATTGGGTGATTTTTTTTCAAATTGGTGAAATGATTTTTATAATGTTTGGAAAAATAAATGGAGATTACTATAAAATTTAAAAAATAAAGTTTACAGGATAGTAAATGTTATTAAAACCCTATAAAAATTAAAACAATACCATATATTGGGACAGAGAGATATTACAGCAGGTAAGGCACTTGATTTGTAGGCAGCCAACCTGGGTTTGATCCCTGGCATCTCATGTGTCCTCCAAACACTCCAGAAGAAATTCCCGAGTACAGAGCCAGGAGTAATTCCTGAGCACCACCAGGTATAGCCCAAAACCCAAAATAATAATAACAACAACAACAGTAACAATAATAATGTAAACCTATGGCAAAGCAAACCATTATAACAGATTTTACCTACATGTATATATGCAAATATAAATAGAAATTTAGTACATTAGTAGTGTGACTGTTTTGGGGCTACACTAGTGATCAGAGCCTAGTTCTGGTTCTGTGCTCGGGGATTAGTTCTGCGGGGCTCAAAGGACCATATGAGTGAGATTTATTTGTGTGTGTGGTAGGGACCACACCCAGCAGTGCTCAGGGTTTTCTTCTGGTTCTGCATACAAAAATCGCTCCTAGCAGGGTAAGGGGACCATATGGGATACTGGGGATTGAACTAGAGTCTGTCCGCATGCAAGGCTAATGACCTACCTCTGTGCTATCGCTCCAGCCCCAGGTAATGGGAATTAAACCTAGACTGGACGCGTGCAAACATTTTTCCTACTATACAATCTCTTCTGCCCTAGTTGCATGACATTTTTCATTTGGCAAAAGGATAAATTAGTGAGACTGGGAGCAAAATCACATTTTTATCAAACACCATATATCAAAATAACTTATAGGATACTTAAATATATTGTTAATAATAACTGAAATTATTGCAAAGTACTAAAAGAGAATAGACATCATCTTTCTAAATATGCTATACGTATTAGAAACAAAGTTATCAACATGACTAGATTGTACAGGAAACATAGGCTATACATAACCATGAAAAGCTGTTATGTATGACTAAACACAGTCAAAATTGAGGGCAAACTGCCCCCCCAAAAAATATATGATTCAAAAAGGACTATCTTTGTATTTATAACAGTCATTAGAACCATTAAGAAATGGAAGCACTAATTGAAAAATAGCCATATATATGAAACAGTAATTCTTAAAAGAAATATGGAAAATACTTTTATTAAAAATTGAAATATCATTTTAATCTGTTAGGTTGACAAATTGTAATAAAATAGGCACATATGAGTTAATATATGATATTTAATGACACTTTTGTTGTTTGTTTTAAACTATGCCCTATGGTGCTTAGGGCTTATTCCTGGCTCTCAGCTCAGGGATCAGACCTGGTGGGGCTGGAGATCAAACCTGGATTTGCTAAATGCAAGGCAAGTGCCTTACCTATCTCTCTATACCTCTCCCTTTTTGGACAAGACAATAGGGACCAAATATCTTAATCTAATATGTTTGTTCACTAACATTCATAATGACATTATTTAGAGTAACCAACATAGGGTGCAATTCAGATATCAATAAATTGTTTGAAAAAAAAAAATACACCGGTGATTCCCAAAAGTGAGTGAGAGTGCTGAGCAATCTATTGGCTTGCTTAGGCACAATTAGGAGTTACTTTTTATTATTTTTTTTTTTTTAGGAGGTAGATTTTCAGGAACAGAGTAATGTTTTTTCTGAAAATAGGATCGTAGGCCAAATAAGTTTGAGAACCTCTGATATATACAAGAATCAGTACTGAGTCATACAAGGGAATGAAGTGATATGTTCTGCAACATGTTTGGTTGTTGAAACACTGAACTCTTTCAAATAGTAAATATTGAATGATCCCACTTACATGAATTCTTTAGTAGAATAGGTGAAAAACAACACATTTAAGGTTACCAGGGATTGGAAGGAAGGAAAGAAGAAACAGTTTTTGCTTAATGTGTATGAAATTACTGTTTTGGGTGATGCAGAGAGTTTGCAAATAGTGTAAAAAAATGCCATGGAAATTAAGAGATAGTTAAAGTGGCAAATTTTATATTATATATTGTTGCCATAGTAAAATACATCAATGAATAGGTATGTGTGTGTATGTGTGTGTTTTAAATAAGACTAGATTCTAAGATAGGCCATAGCAATAGTACAGTAGGTAGGGTGTTTATGTTGTATGAGGCCAACCCCGATTTGATCCTGTATGGTCCCTCAAACACTTCCAGGAGTAATTCCTGAGCACAGAGCCAAGAATAATGCCTGAGCACTATCGGGTATGGCCCCAAAACAACAACTGCTGCTGCTACTACTACTACTACTACTACTACTACTACTACTACTACTACTACTACTACTACCACCACCACCACCACCACTACCACCAATAATAATACAAATAATTTGTTCTAAGAAATAATGATGATTGTAAGGCATTCACTCCAGAGTTGCAAACAATCTATTAGATAAAAAGGAATATTTTACAATGGTTTATATAATAGACATTGGCAGTTGTTAACTGTACAAATATAAATAGAAAATTGTTAAACTAGGGCCAAAGATAATACAAGGTTTAAAGTGCCTTGTCTTGCTTTGCATGAGCCTGACCGTTGTTGGATCCTAAGTGCCTCACATAGTCCGCTGAGAAATGCCAGGAGTAAACCCTGAGTATTATTGAGTATAACCTATGCTCTACGCCTCCCACCCAATAAAAATGTTTGTTAGACTATATTAAGAAAAAAATACAGTTAGTAAAATAGCATGTACTTATTTTCTTTTAAAAAGAATGTATTGATTGAATAATAGGTCCAGAGTGATAGCACAGCTGGTAAGGCGTTTGCTTTGCACACAGCCGACACAGGTTCCATCTCTAGCACCAGGAGCGATTTGTGAACACAGCCAGGAGTGACCTCTGAGTGCCACCGTGTGTGGCCCAAAACAAACAAAAAATATATTGATTGAATGAGATTCTGTGGTTACAATACTGTTTCTGGATGTACCGTATTTTCCGGCGTATAAGACGACTTTTGAAACAAAAAAAAGTCAACCGAAAATCGGGGTCGTCTTATACACCGAGTATATCCCGAAAAATGTTTCAATATGCCACTAAACGAAAATTGTCTGGATATTGCCACAAAACGAATTTTCCAGCTCGATCCTGCACCAATCACTGCAAGGCTGCTCAGACTGCTTCTCTAACTCCGCCAATCCAAGCAGACTTTTTATGCATGCAAATTAGACAGTGTTCTGGACCCGAATTTACACTGTCAAAAGCCTGCTCAGATTGCCTGAGTCAGAGAGGAAGTCTATTACAGTATAACCTTTGAACCTTTGCTTGTTGTGATTGGCTCACTGTGGTACATACAGTTTCAGGAACGTTCTGTCTGATACAGCGAATATAGGCCTAAACTTATGTTTTAACTGCAAAATTAGAGGGCCGTCTTATACGCCGGAAAATATGGTATGTGTGCATATTTATATGTATAGTTGCTTATTCAACTATAGAGTTATTTAAGTGCTCTATCTCCTGCTTATTCTTGAGTTATAGATAATTCAGTATTGAAGTGTCTCCAGCTGTTAAGTGACCTGTTTTTTTTTTTTTTCCCCCTGAAAATTTATACTTTCTTATTTCTCTGTATGCCTCAAGCTTGGAACATTCTAAAATATTATAGTGTGAAAACTCTGGAAATTTAATTCTATCTTCTTTTCAGGGATTGTTGTGTTTAATTATTGTAGTTACTGAATGTTAGTAGCTTTTCTGAACCAATTTTTTATATTCTTTGTCATGTGAGGTCAGTAGTTTCTATTCTGTTATCTTTGTTTCCAGGTAGTAAATGACAGCTATGTCCTTATATGCCTGAAATCTCCTCATTACCAAACACATCCTTTTTAGTCTGCAAACTGTATGTTGTTTGTGCATGTCTGTATGTTTGATAATTTTATTTTTAACATTCAACCAATCAATTTATATCTCTTATTTAGTTTTTACTTCTTACTGTAAAGCATCTAAAAGTTAGACAGAGGTCAAAATTTAGTAACTTCGTAGATATTTGGGTACTGTGCCCGGCAGTGGACTTTTATGTGCAATCTCCTTATTTGCCAAAGATCTCCTTCCAAACCTTTTATCCCATGGTTCTTTTTTGACCACCCTGTGCTGAGTTTAACACATAGCTGCATACAGTTAAGGTATGCTCTAACCTGGCATCCACAAGCCCTGGCTGTATTGTTTGACCCAACTAGCAAAAAATAATTGTGCACTGGCAGCAGCTAATATATTTGTTATTTTAGTTTTCTCTACTTGTCCCAGTCTCCTTCTCATTTACTGTTTCTTCACTTCAGCATCCACAAGCCCTGGCTGTGTATCGTTTGATCCAACTAGCAAAAAATAATTGTTCACTGGCAGCAGCTAATATATTTGTTACTTTAATTTTCTCTACTTTTCTCAGTATCCTTCCCATTTACTGTTTCTTCACTTTAGTTCTGAGTTAGGCGAAGTCATGTCAAACCACCAGAATAAAAGAACTAAAGTTCTCTGAGGGAAGGTTCAGATTGTACTTGTAACCTGTACCAAGGTTGTGAGCTGTTGTTTGCAAGGCTGTCACTGAACTGAGGACTGGGAATGGTCTCTTGGAAAGTTAATAGTATAATACTCTTACTGAAGTTCAACATTTTCTTTCTTTCTTTCTTTCTTTTTTTTTTTAGATAAGTATTTCCCTGCTGGTTCCAAATTTGGGATTTGTTAAATAGTTTAGAAAAGGTTGGTTCTGGGCCCGGAGAGATAGCACAGCGGTGTTTGCCGTGCAAGCAGCCGATTCAGGACCAAAGGTGGTTGGTTCGAATCCCGGTGTCCCATATGGTCCCCCGTGCCTGCCAGGAGCTATTTCTGAGCAGACAGCCAGGAGTAACCCCTGAGCATCGCTGGGTGTGGCCCAAAAACCAAAAAAAAAAAAAAGAAAAGAAAAGGTTGGTTCTGACATTTTTGTCAGTGTTTTGTTCTTTTTTATGGAGGGATAGACTTTTGGAGTATCCTATTTCATTATTTGCTGTCATCATCATTCATATTCTTCTGATGGGACATTTATAGCTATATGAATTACAGAAAGATTAAAAATCAGGGACCTAATTCCCACATTAAGAACTCAGAAGACATATGGGGAGTCGTGGCACAGGCTAAGTACAATGGGTAGGGTGTTTGCCTTTCACATGGCCCACCTTGCTTTGATATCCAGCACCACATTTGGTCCCCCACTAGGAGTATTTTTGAATGTAGAATCAGGAGTAAGCTTGAGCACAGCCAAGAATGATCCAAATAAAAAAGAAAAAGAAGGAAGGAGAAAGAAAAGAAAGAAGGAGAAGACATAATAAAGGCCCCTTGTTTTGCAAATGGCTGATTTGAATTTTATTCCGGACACCGAATATGGTCTTCAAGCATCATCAGAAGTGGTCCCTGAGCCACAGAACTTGGAGGAAGCATGAGTACTGCCAGGTGTGACTCAAAAACAGTAAGGAAGGAAGAGAAAAAAGTTAAACCTATAGTCAATAACCCCAAGGAATTAAGAAAGCTAAATCAATAAACAAGAATACAGAAAAGCTGTAAAGACAATCAATGAAATAGAAAAAAAAGTCAGTAAAATTGAAAAACATATAGCTAGACTGATAATTATTGTTAGAGATACTGAAAGAAGGTTACACAGAGCCTATAGATATTAACATACAAATAGGGTTTTACAAAAATAATCCTAAGTCAATGAATTCAGTAAGATGATAATAAAATGACAGATTTCTTGAAAAACACAGAAGTCTAAGAAATAGTTTACTTAGGGCAGAGGCAATATACATCACAGGACTAGTACATATGGTTTATGAGGTCCACTCCTTTGCAAATGAAATGAACTGTTAACTCTTTTAGAGTTGAAATTTTTATTAGCAAATAAAGACTTTTCTACAGACAAACCTCAGTTTTAAAAATCTTTAGATGGTAAATTGTTGAGTCATAAAAAGAAATAATTCTGTACGAACTTTTAGAATATAGAAGAATGAGTGTTTCCAGTTCATTAGGCTTGCTTGTATTACCACAACATAAGAGATGAAAAAATTTGACAGCCTTCACTACTTACAAAAATCCTTATAGTCAAATATTAAGAAATAAATCTTTGATATATAGCATAACTGACCATCTTAATAAGTATAGATATTTTTGTTTTATTTGCAATGTTTAAACTCCCTTCAACATGAGACTTAAGAATAACAAAATAAGGGCTGGCGAGGTGGCGCTAGAGGTAAGGTGTCTGCCTTGCAAACCCTAGCCAAGGAAGGACCGGGGTTCAATCCCCCGGCATCCCATATGGTCCCCCCAAGCCAGGGGCAATTTCTGAGCGCTTAGCCAGGAGTAACCCCTGAGCATCAAACGGGTGTGGCCCGAAAAACCAAAAAAAAAAAAAAAGAACAACAAAACAACTTGCAAGTACAAGATGTGGTTTAATAGTAGAACATACAAGACTGGTTTTGAATCTTGGTCCCTTGGGCACTGCTAAGAGTCCTCTCTAAGCTCATTGGGATATGGCCACAAAACAGAATTAAAAACTAACTTGGTGACTAGGAATATAAAGAGAAGTTTTCTTGTCCTCAGGAGGTTTTTATAAGAACTTAACAACTAAAAGTAATGCTTTCACTCTATACTTGGGGACTAAGACAAGACTGCCTTTTAACAATTCTGTTCAGCTAGAAGACAGAAAAGTGAACAAAAGAAATACATAGTGGCAAGATACAAAATCGTCTTTAATGGAAACTGACATGAGAATTTACTTAAGGGAGCTGGAGAGATAGCACAGCAGTACGGTGTTTGCCTTGCATGCAGAAGGACGGTGACTCAAATCCCAGCATCCCATGTGGTCCCCTGAGCCTGCCAGGGTCAATTTCTGATAGTAGAGTCAGGAGTAGCCCCTGAGTGCTGCCGGGTGTGACTCAAAAATCATAAAAGAAAAGAAAAAGAAAAGAGAATTTACTTAAAAAGAAAGGAAGTTATAGAGGAGTATATTAAAAATATATTTAGCAAAGTTGGAACTAATTTGTAGACATTTTTTCTCTAAGTTTCTTCTATTTTATATAGCCCTAATATATTTAAAAAATTGAAGATATTTATTATTGAAAAATTTTAGTACCTAATGTAGAGGCCAACTTAAAATTCCAGACTTCCTCTGTCATATTTTCTGTCCTCATGTCTTCTAGCCCT
This sequence comes from Suncus etruscus, assembly GCF_024139225.1. Taxonomy (NCBI): domain Eukaryota; kingdom Metazoa; phylum Chordata; class Mammalia; order Eulipotyphla; family Soricidae; genus Suncus; species Suncus etruscus. Next base: position 63,291,208 of record NC_064848.1, read on the forward strand.
CTGTCTTCCTTCAAATCATGATCCATTCCAGGATCATGTGTTCTGTTTAGTTGTATCTTGATTTTCATTTATTTTGTTTTGCTTTCCTTTGCTTTCATGTTTTGACATTTAAGGTAGTGTTTGTAGTAGTGTTTAAATTGTATTGTTCTGAATAGTGTCCTTTAATTTTTATTAGTCATGTTGTGTATTTTTTAAAATCAGGAATACTGTATTAGTAATTCTGTGAATATCAGGTTCATCTTTCAATTTATTTCTTTTTTTTTTTTTTTTTTTATTTAAACACCTTGATTACATACATGATTGTGTTTGGGTTTCAGTCGTAAATGGAACACCACCCATCACCAGTGCAACATTCCCATCACCCACGTCCCAAATCTCCCTCCTCCCCACCCAACCCCCGCCTGTACCCTAAACAGGCTCTACATTTCCCTCATACATTCTCGATATTAGGACAGTTCAAAATGTAGTTATTTCTCTAACTAAACTCATCACTCTTTGTGGTGAGCTTCCTGAGGTGAGCTGGAACTTCCAGCTCTTTTCTCTTTTGTGTCTGAAAATTATTATTACAAGGGTGTCTTTCATTTTTCTTAAAACCCATAGATGAGTGAGACCATTCTGCGTTTTTCTATCTCTCTCTGACTTATTTCACTCAGCATAATAGATTCCATGTACATCCATGTATAGGAAAATTTCATGACTTCATCTCTCCTGACAGCTGCATAATATTCCATTGTGTATATGTACCACAGTTTCTTTAGCCATTCGTCTGTTGAAGGGCATCTTGGTTGTTTCCAGAGTCTTGCTATGGTAAATAGAGCTGCAATGAATATAGGTGTAAGGAAGGGGTTTTTGTATTGTATTTTTGTGTTCCTAGGGTATATTCCTAGGAGTGGTATAGCTGGATCGTATGGGAGCTCGATTTCCAGTTTTTGGAGGAATCTCCATATCGCTTTCCATAAAGGTTGAACTAGACGGCATTCCCACCAGCAGTGGATAAGAGTTCCTTTCTCTCCACATCCCCGCCAACACTGTTTATTCTCATTCTTTGTGATGTGTGCCATTCTCTGGGGTGTGAGGTGGTATCTCATCGTTGTTTTGATTTGCATCTCCCTGATTAGTGATGTGGAACATTTTTTCATGTGTCTTTTGGCCATGCGTATTTCTTCTTTGTCAAAGTGTCTGTTCATTTCTTCTCCCCATTTTTTGATGGGGTTAGATGTTTTTTTCTTGTAAAGTTCTGTCAGTGCCTTGTATATTTTGGAGATTAGCCCCTTATCTGATGGGTATTGGGTGAATAGTTTCTCCCACTCAGTGGGTGGCTCTTGTATCCTGGGCACTATTTCCTTTGAGGTGCAGAAGCTTCTCAGTTTAATATATTCCCATCTGTTAATCTCTGCTTTCACTTGCTTGGAGAGTGCAGTTTCCTCCTTGAAGATGCCTGTAATGTCCTGTAGTGTTTTGCCTATGTGCTGTTCTATATATCTTATGGTTTTGGGGCTGATATCGAGGTCTTTAATCCATTTGGATTTTACCTTTGTACATGATGTTAGCTGGGGGTCTAAGTTTAATTTTTTGCAAGTGGCTATCCAATTGTGCCAACACCACTTGTTGAAGAGGCTTTCCCTGCTCCATTTAGGATTTCCTGCTCCTTTATCAAAAATTAGATGGTTGTATCTCTGGGGAACATTTTCTGAGTATTCAAGCCTATTCCACTGATCTGAGGACCTATCCTTATTCCAATACCATGCTGTTTTGATAACTGTTGCTTTGTAGTACAGTTTAAAGTTGGGAAAAGTAATTCCTCCCATATTCTTTTTCCCAATGATTGCTTTAGCTATTCGAGGGTGTTTATTGTTCCAAATGAATTTCAAAAGTGTCTGATCCACTTCTTTGAAGAATGTCATGGGTATCTTTAGAGGGATGGCATTAAATCTGTATAATGCCTTGGGGAGTATTGACATTTTGATGATGTTAATCCTGCCAATCCATGAGCAGGGTATGTGTTTCCATTTCCGTGTGTCCTCTCTTATTTCTTGGAGCAGAGTTTTATAGTTTTCTTTGTATAGGTCCTTCACATATTTAGTCAAGTTGATTCCAAGATATTTGAGTTTGTGTGGTACTATTGTGAATGGGGTTGTTTTCTTAATGTCCATTTCATCCTTATTACTATTGGTATATAGAAAGGCCATTGATTTTTGTGTGTTAATTTTGTAGCCTGCCACCTTGCTATATGAGTCTATTGTTTCTAGAAGCTTTTTGATAGAGTCTTTAGGGTTTTCTAAGTAGAGTATCATGTCATCTGCAAACAGTGAGAGCTTGACTTCTTCCTTTCCTATCTGGATTCCCTTGATATCCTTTTCTTGCCTAATCGCTATAGCAAGTACTTCCAGTGCTATGTTGAATAGGAGTGGTGAGAGAGGACAGCCTTGTCTTGTGCCAGAATTTAGAGGGAAGGCTTTTAGTTTTTCTCCATTGAGGATAATATTTGCCACTGGCTTGTGGTAGATGGCCTTCACTATATTGAGAAAGGTTCCCTCCATTCCCATCTTGCTGAGAGTTTTGATCAAGAATGGGTGTTGGACCTTATCAAATGCTTTCTCTGCATCTATTGATATGATCATGTGGTTTTTATTTTTCTTGTTATTGATGTTGTGTATTATGTTGATAGATTTACGGATGTTAAACCAGCCTTGCATTCCTGGGATGAAACCTACTTGATCATAGTGGATGATCTTCTTAACGAGGCATTGAATCCTATTTGCCAGGATTTTGTTGAGGATCTTTGCATCTGCATTCATCAGTGATATTGGTCTGTAATTTTCTTTTTTGGTAGCGTCTCTGTCTGGTTTATGTATCAAGGTGATGTTGGCTTCATAAAAGCTATTTGGAAGTGTTTCTGTTTGTTCAATTTCATGAAAGAGTCTTGCCAAGATTGGCAGTAGTTCCTCTTGGAAAGTTTGATAGAATTCATTAGTGAATCCATCTGGACCTGGGCTTTTGTTTTTCGGCAGACATTTGATTACTGTTTTAATTTCATCAATGGTGATGGGGGTGTTTAGATATGCTACATCCTCTTCCTTCAACCGTGGAAGATTATAAGAGTCCAAGAATTTATCCATTTCTTCCAGGTTCTCATTTTTAGTGGCGTAGAGTTTTTCAAAGTAGTTTCTGATTACCCTTTGAATCTCTGTCATATCAGTAGTGATCTCTCCTTTTTCATTCCTGATACGAGTTATCAAGTTTCTCTCTCTCTCTTTCTTTGTTAGGTTTGCCAGTGGTCTATCAATCTTGTTTATTTTTTCAAAGAACCAACTTCTGCTTTCGTTGATCTTTCGGATTGTTTTATGAGTTTCCACTTCGTTGATTTCTGCTCTCAGCTTTGTTATTTCCTTCTGTCTTCCTATTCTTGGGTCCTTTTGTTGAGCATTTTCTAGTTCTATTAGCTGTGTCATTAAGCTACTCAGGTAAGCTCCTTCTTCCTTCCTGATGTGTGCTTGCAAAGCTATAAATTTTCCTCTCAGTACTGCTTTTGCTGTGTCCCATAAGTTCTGATAGTTTGTGTCTTTATTGTCATTTGTTTCCAGGAACCTTTTTATTTCCTCCTTGATTTCATCTCGGACCCACTGGTTATTGAGCATGAGGCTGTTTAACTTCCAGGTGGTAAAGTGTTTCTTCTGAGTCCCTTTGGAGTTCACAAATAATTTCAGAGCCTTGTGGTCAGCGAAGGTAGTCTGCAAAATTTCTATCCTCTTGATCTTATGGAGGTATGTTTTATGTGCCAGCATGTAGTCTATCCTGGAGAATGTCCCATGTACATTGGAGAAGAATGTGTATCCAGGTTTCTGGGGATGGAGTGTCCTATATATATCCACTAGGCCTCTTTCTTCCATTTCTCTCCTCAGGTCTAGTATATGCTTGTTGGGTTTCAGTCTGGTTGACCTGTCCAGTGTTGACAAAGCCGTGTTAAGGTCCCCCATAATTATTGTGTTGTTGTTGATATTATTTTTCAGATTTGTCAACAGTTGTATTAAATATTTTGCTGGCCCCTCATTCGGTGCATATATGTTTAGGAGAGTGAATTCTTCCTGCTCTACGTACCCCTTGATTAATATAAAATGTCCGTCTTTGTCCCTTACAACCTTCCTGAGTATAAAGTTTGCATTATCTGATATTAGTATGGCCACTCCAGCTTTTTTATGGGTGTTGTTTGCTTGGATAACTTTTCTCCAGCCTTTTATTTTGAGTCTATGTTTGTTCTGACTATTCAGGTGCGTTTCTTGTAGGCAGCAGAAGGTTGGATTGAGTTTTTTGATCCATTTAGCCACTCTGTGTCTCTTAACTGGTGCATTTAGTCCATTGACGTTGAGAGAAAGAATTGTCCTGGGATTTAACGCCATCTTTATTTCAAAATTTGGTGTGTCTTTTGGGTAGTCTTGTCTTAGATTAGGTCTTTCAGTTTTTCTCTTAAGACTGGTTTTGTGTCTGTGAAGTTTCTGAGCTGTTTTTTGTCTGTGAAACCATGTATTCTTCCATCAAACCGGAAAGTGAGTTTTGCTGGGTATAGTATTCTGGGTGAAGCATTCATTTCTTTCAGTCTTGTCACAATATCCCACCACTGCTTTCTGGCATTGAGCGTTTCTGGTGACAGGTCTGCTGTAAATCTCAGGGAAGCTTGCTTGAACATGATTTCCCCTTTTGATCTTGCTGTTTTCAGAATTCTGTCTCTATCTGTGGGATTTGTCATTGTGACTAGGATGTGTCTTGGGGTGGTTTTTCTGGGGTCTCTTTTGGTTGGTTCTCTTCGGGCATGCAGGATATGATCACATATATTCTTTAGCTCTGGAAGTTTCTCTTTAATGATGTTCTTGACCATTGATTCTTCCTGGAAATTTTCTTCCTGGGTCTCTGGGACTCCAATGATTCTTAAGTTGTTTCTGTTGATCTTATCATAGACTTCTATTTTCGTCTGTTCCCATTCTTTGACTAATTTTTCCATTGTCTGCTCATTTGCTTTAAGTTTTTTGTCCAATCTCTCCTGCTGTATGGAATTGTTATGTATCTCATCTTCCACAGCACCAAGTCTATTCTCAGCTTCTGATACCCTGTCCCAGAGCTTGTCCATTTTGTCATTCACTTCGTTTACTGACTTTTTCAGTCCTGTTAGTTGACATGTTATTTCAGTTTGGAGTTTTGTCATTTCTGCCTTCATATTTTCTTGGTTCTTATTAGTGTTCTGTTCAACTCGATCCATGGTTTCTTGGAGTCTGTTGAGCACCTTCCATATTGCTAGTCTAAAGTCCTTATCTGAGAGGTTGATTAGTTGTTCAGTCATTATCTGGTCCTCAGAATTGTCATCTTCATTCTCTATGTCTGATGCTGGCCTGCGTTGTTTCCCCATTGTCACACTTGTATTGTGGGTTTTTCTACGTGTTGTAGTGGTATTCATTGTCTATATGATGTAGGCAGCACACTCCTCTGGCTCCTCCCTTTCTGGATGGGCTGACTTGCCTCTAAGGGAGGGGAGTCCTCCGTGGATGAAGCCTCACACTGGGTCAAATCTTAGGCCCGAGCATGCAACAGAGAAGACAGTCCAGAGAGAAATGTTTGCTTCTGTGATATAGCGCCGTTCTTAGTGTGATTTTTCCTTCTTGTTGCAATGGAGTTCTTTCCTTAGAAAGAGTGCACGGCCGCGTAGCGAAGCGGAGCGGCCGTGCTCCTCTGAGCCTCTTTTTGCCCCACTCGCAAGAGTTTCACGCAAGAGGACAGTAGACAGACATAGACAGGTCACACTCACAGTCTTTCACAGCTGAGCCCCACTGGGCCGGTGTACTTTCGCGGATTTTCCCCGCCTGGTGTCACACACAGGGAGCCAGCTTTTGCAAAGGTTAGCCGGTTTTTATGCTCTGAAGTCCCTCCCTGAAAAACTCAATTTATTTCTTAATATTTGTCTATAAGGATTTTTGTATGTAATGAAGGCTGTCACATTTTAAATTTAAACATTTGTATAAATGTTGATGATATGATTTATATAATTTCATCACAATAAAGGTACATTTTTTTCCTTGTAAGCAGTTGTGGGGGAGATACTTTGAAATGTGTGAACATTTTGTTTTCCAACTAATTTTAACTCATTGGTTGAACAGTCTTATCTGAATCACTTAAGAAAAGGAAAGATTGAGAGGAGAGAAAAGAAAGGGGGATTTATTTATTTGTCAGGTTGTATTAGGAAATGAATTATCTGGCTTTAGTATAGTTAATATCTATTTTTGAGACTCAACCATTTGCATTACCTCTTCCCACTCATCAGTTATACTTACCTCTGCTGATTTCATTATCAAGCTAGCAATAGTTGAATAAAAATGGCATTTGCTGATTTTATTTTTAGACCTTTTTTTTGTTTTGTTTTTTGTTTGTTTGTTTTTGGGTCACACCCAGTGGTGCTCAGGACTTATATCAGAAATTGCTCCTGGCGGCTCGGGGATGCCAGGGGATGCCAGGACTCGAACCACCATCCACCTGCATGCAAGGCAAATGCCCTGCCGCTGTGCTATCTCTCCGGTCCCTTTAGTCAATTTTTAATGTTTTGCTTTTATTTTTGTACCACACTTGGCTTTGCTGGGGGATTACTCCTGGCTATGTACTCAGGGGTCATTACTGGTGTCCTACTCAATTCAACCCTCTCCTTCGAAGTTTTAAACTATATGTGTCTTTGACTTCTTCCCTTCCTTCTTTCCTACCTCTGTTCCTCCTCCCTTTTTTCTTTCCTTTCATCCTTCTTTCTTTCCTTTTAACCTTCCTTCTTCCTTTCTTTTTTCCTTCTTCCTTTTTTATTTCCCTTCTCTCTCACCCTTTTCTCCCTCCCTCCCTTCTTGAAGTAATACCTCTTTTCTGATGTCTCTGGTAAGATCTTTTTGAACTTGTTTCTTTCATTGACTTTGTTTGGATTGTTCCTGATATGCCAGATTTGAATTACGTACTTCTTTAATGGAGAATATAAAGTAAGAAGGAGAAATCATTACTCATCATCATCCAAAGCAAATATAATAATTTTAGAAGGAGAAATCATTACTCATCATCATCCAAAGCAAATATAATAATTTTACAATTAGAAACACTTTATTACCAAAAGAAAGGAAATGGGTTCTATTGAGGCAATAAAGTCCAACCCTAACATAAATAGCCATCAGTACAATATTTTATACACCATATTTTTCATACCATAAGACACATTCCCCCCCCCAAAGATGCACAGACATACCACATCGTACAAGCAATCAGGTTAATACACTTTCACCGTCACATATAAAGCTTTCATTTAAGATTATTTGATCTGTTCCCTGCTGTGACTTTACTTTTCTTGTTTTCCTCATCTAAAAACTGTGTGTCTTACAGTCAGGTGCATCTGATAGAATGAAAAATACAGTACATTGTATGGTCAGTATTTTTCTTTAATAAATCTTTTTTCAGACTCTTATATTTGACACTTAATTCTGTCAGGTAACTGGATGAAAATATTTCAGTTCTTTAGCAATCATTTATTGAAATAGCTGCTACAGTATTTAACCTTCCATATAATTGATCTTATCATAGGTTATGTGTAATTTTTTGTTTGTTTGTTTGTTTTTGGGTCACACTCAGCAATGCTCAGGGGTTACTCCTAGCTTTACACTCAGAAATCGTTCCTGGCAGGCTCGGGGGACAATATGGGATGCTAGGATTCGAACTACCGTCCTTCTGCATGCAAGGCAAACACCTAACCTCTATGCTACCTCTCCAGCCCCTTTGTGTAATTTTTAAAGTAATTTGTACTTATAATTCTAGGTTTCACAGCAGTTTTAAAGTTATTTTTCCTCAGTATGTTAACTAATCAGGCCATGGAACTTATGCAGGTCAAAAATACCAAGTTATATTTTAAAGCATTTTAACCGAGTCTCACAGACTATCTTGTTACCTTTTATTTATCTAAGTGCTGTGGGATTTTTAATGCCTGTGCAAATCAGACAGTAAGCTTCATACTGGAAGACCCATGCATAGCACAGTGCAAGCTACTCAATTTATCTACCTTGGAAGGATGAAAGGCTGTGTTGAAAAATCATTTATCAGTTCCACTTCAGTTGTTACATTTTTACTTCAGAAACACCCTTCATCTCCTGAGTCTCATAATCTCTTGCCTTTAAGGTTGTTTCATAGACATGATTTCACTCAAACGCCTTCAATTTGAACTTCTTCAAGAGAGGTGCCTATCTCTCAGTTGCCTCTCGGGAGTATTTTATAACTGTTACTTTAGCTCCTCCCACCTAGCTTGTTGATGAATTCTCTCTCACCAAAGGCACTTCTAATAGGAAACTACACAACAACTTGTTATAAATACTGAGCCACCCAATCTGGAGCTTCCGAAAAAAGAAGACGTACAACAGAATCCACTTAGAAGCACTCCAAATTTCCTCTCTCCAAATTTGCTGTCCAAAACGTTCTTCAGTAACTGGGTTTTTCAAACTTTGAATGAATGTGTCTCATTAGTATGAGATATACTTCTGCCTTTACATGATAATATATATATATATATATATCTGTGAGAAATGTTTAATTTAGCTATATTCTTTTTCATTCACATACCCCAATGGAAACTACACTATGCTATTTTTCTAGCAGGATTTAAGTCTTTATGAATAGATATATCTTGTTCCTAAGTTCTTTCTTTTACTCAGGTGTGATCCCTGAGCACAGAGCCAGGTGTGTATGCTAGATGTGGCCAGAAAAAAACAAATATAATAAGCTATTCTTTAAAATTACTATTGTAGGGACCAGAGAGATAGCACAGCGGTAGGGCGTTTGCCTTGCAGATCCAGGACAGACTGTGGTTCGAATCCTGGCATCCCATATGGTCCCCCGTGCCTGCCAAGAGCAATTTCTGATCACAGAGCCAGAAGTAAAAACCCTGAGCGTTGCCGAGTGTGACCTAAAAATAAATAAGTAAATAAGTAAGTAAATAAATAAATAAATTAAATTACTATTGTATTGCTTCATGTTTTTGTGCTTCAGAAATGTCAATATCTGGCTCAGGAACTCTTTATTTTGTAAATAAATACCAAGGCCAAAGTGATATTCAGGAATTTTGATTGTAGTCAAAATTGCAAAAATTTTAGATTTAGCTATAATGGTATATTATAACAAAAATCAGTTAAGACAAAATTCCTACTTTCAAAGAGCTTTTTACCTTATAGATGAGATATAGGAGCAAGAAAGTAGGTATAGCAGGTTGGCCTCTTTCCTGGCAGAATACAAGGCAAATGAGATATTTAAATTTGGGGGGAGAGTCACACTCTCTGGTGCTCAGGGGTTACTCCTGGTTCTCCACCCAAGAATCACTCTTGGCACTCCTGTCTAGCCTGGATGGACCATATGGGATGGTAGGGATTGAATCTAGCTGTGTGCTAGAGGAACCCTACCACCCACCACTGTTTTAGCTCTTTAGCCCTGGGGTATTTAAATTTTACTGTCAGTTAAAACATTATAGAAAAGACACATGTTTGTTTATGGGTCTTTCAAGCAGTGCTCAGGAAACCACTCCTAGTGATACTCAATCTATCAACCTGGATGATTTGATTCTTGGCTGCAATATTACATGACCCCTGAGGTTGTAGGATGAGGTTTAACAGGAGTACATCTGGTGGTGCTCAAGACAGAGCAGAGGTTCTACGCACATGCCAAGCACGCTGCAATCTGGACCCCACTGTTGTCTCCCTGGACCATGGAATGCCCATTTATTTAAAGGGAAGTGGAAGTGTTCATGACGCCTCTTACGTATATCATTTTGGGTTGTTGGTATATCTCATTCACTTTTATTTCTCCTTTGTGCTTCATAAACTTATGAGTCTAGAGATTATATTACTAACACATAAGCCATCTTACCTATTTAATTTTCAGAGTTTATTTTGTTTTCTGGTTGCCTTGTTTAGTAACTTTTTGTTTGTTTGTTTGTTTGTGTTTTGGGGTCACACCCAGCAGTGCTCAGGGCTATTCCTGGCTCTACACTCAGAAATAGCTCCTGGCAGGCTCGTGGACCAAATGGGATGCAGGGCTTCGAACCACTGTCCTTCTGCATGCAAGGCAAACACCTTACCTCCATGCTATCACTCCGGCCCCAGTAGTAACTTATTTTTAGCATCTTTTCAAATATGTCAGTTTTGATACTATCCTGCTTTACCAGATTGTCAGTAATCTTGTAATACTAATGCAGGATTATTTTTGTTGTTCTCTTTCCACACCCAAGTAAGAAAAAAGGAGGTCTAGCTTAACTTGAAATATTCTTTTTTTTTTTTTTTTTTGGTTTTTGGGCCACACCCGGTAACGCTCAGGGGTTACTCCTGGCTATGCGCTCAGAAGTCGCTCCTGGCTTGGGGGACCATATGGGACGCCGGGGGATCGAACCGCGGTCCGTCTCCTAGGCTAGCGCAGGTAAGGCAGGCACCTTACCTCCAGCGCCACCACCCGGCCCCAACTTGAAATATTCTTGAATTTTATTTTTTTATTTCCTATTTGTTCATCTGTTTCTGAAATGTTTCTATACATTACACCCACAAAGGTAATATAGGGCCTTTAGATTATACTATATCTTACTAAATAATGCTTCTCTTCTTTATGGAAATAAACTTTAACTCTGGTTTCTTTTTACTTGCATGTGAATTTAATTCAAGAAGGGAATCGAAAGAAGATACCTTAATAATAATTTTCTCTGCACATTGCCTAATAATAAACTTTTCCTTGTTTACCTAATACTCTTTTTTTTAAATGGTCTTATTAAAGGGAGATTTTGGTATTTATTTTGCCAAAATCAAATCTCTTTTTCCTATTATTTAAATGCCTCAATGAGGTGTCTCATTGATTGATCGTTCCTACTATTTTAGTGTATGTGCGTCAAATCATCAAAATCCGGTTTGCCCCACTACAGGGTTGGCATAAGAATGAATGTGAAGGCAGCAATTAACATTATGAATGCAATGAAGATTTTTAAAAAGAAATAGCTGCTTCATTAATATCTAGTATCTTTTTCCCATAGTTAAATCTATGACAAGAAATGATAAGTGGGAAAACAAGAGCAAGAAACAAGTTGCCTTTTAGAAATATTATTAAATTATTTTCATTCTCTCATAAGATTGAAGAATAAGTGAATTCTATGGCTATTTCCACGTTGATTGTTTCTACTAAGGCTTAGGATTCTTTATATTTTTGGTTAATTTTGCTTTTAAACTTTAGGAATAGTAAGTTTAGAGGATTAAGTGTCAACATAGCTTAAAAGCCAAAGAACTTATAGTACAACTTCATTTACAGTTTTAGGCATGTTTTCTAGTTAATAGATTATTGTGTGCTGCAAGGCCTATTTCATTTGAATTTGAAAATAATGTCCTGGGTTTCAGTTCTTATTACAGAGAACATCATTCATGTCTTTATAAAAAGAAAATTAGCCAGTCCTTAGTGTTTATTATTTTTCATAACTATGACTGTTTTATAGAGACTTTTTGCTGTTGTTTCATTGTAATTAGATTCTTATTGTAATGGCTTTCCTCTTTGCCCTGTGATGTTGCTTTGTTGTTTTGTTCATCTACCTTGTAGACTTAGATGACCCTCATGTTCTAGTCCTTTGACTTTTTACTAGGCTGATCCCAAAGAAAGCCCTTGGTTGCTTGCAAAAGAACTGAACAAAGGCAAGAAGGGAGGGTTTTAAAAATACATGGGATTCTGCCTTAGAAAACAGCAAATACATTTCGTCTAGCCTCTGAAAATAGCTTCTGTCTACGCTTCTGCACTGTCTCTTATTATTATTGGTCATCCCCCAGACTCCATTTTTGAAAAATTTGTATTTCATCACTGAAAGACATAACAAAAATTGGTCTGTTCCAGCTCTTGAAAGTTGGGAGAAGTTGATTTTATATATATATCTATGGAGGCAGCCTACTGAATAACTGTATTATGCTTCAAAAATACATGCAATTCAGGATTTGTTTATAAATCTTCTAAACAAAGTTTGTTTTATTGTTTTATTTTCCCCCTTTAATATCAGTATTAGAAAAAAATGACATGGTCAGTCTACATTAAAGTGGAAAATGTTTGACAATTACATTGGGAGTCTAGTAGAATTAAGCTTATTTAAGTACACTACCAACACTCTGTTGTAACACTGTGCAGTAGTGAGTTTTTCAGTTCTGGTTTAAGAATGCAGGGTTTAACTGGGTTAAACAATTGCTTAAACTTTCAAGATGATTGTTTAGCAAAATGATGTATTAAAAGCCAAATTTTTTTTAATGCTCATCAATGTAAGTGGACTTGCATTTCCACATCATTTGAAGATGGAGTTGTTGGTGAAGTTTGAGCATCTAAAGAGATCACTAATATTTCTTATAGAATATATGTGCATCAAAAGGCAGTACCTGTATGTAAGAGACTCCCGGGAAGAGAACTACAATGGCAAAATCTTGGCAGTTCTATTATCTACCTTTTTCTATGTGAGCTTATGTTTTAAAAACTAGTTCAAATCCTATTTGTTTTCCCAAAGAAAATAAACACAAATTTTTCATTTAGATTTTACATATTTAATGATTTCTAAGAATATTAAAATGATGTTTAAAGATTTATGTGTAATTATTAGAATTTTGTTTTATACAAGTTAAATACAACTACCTAGATCTGTGTTAACCTGATATACTTAATTAGTTGTATTAAAATGCAGATTAACAAAAAATGCAGATTAACAAATTTTATTTGTGCCTATTAATAATTGTAAAAGGCAGAAGTTTGGTTAAATGCGTGTAAAGGCCAAGTAATATACATATTGATTTTGAGAGGTTTATAAATAGGAATTCTTTTCTGTTCTTTCCATGTTACTTAAGAAAAATAAGGCAAAGGGTATTTTTTTATGCTCATCAAATATATTATCCATTTAAAATAGTTTTCACATAAGGAAAAGAAAAAAATGCTCCATGCTTCAAAACCTTAAAGGACAGGAAACTATACAAGTAGGAAAAGGAGGTATTAGGATAAACATCCCAAAAATATAGAATCAAAGTTTGGCTTCTTATAGGCCATCAGTCTTTGCTTTATTATTACTAAAGTTATTCAACTAAGATTAAACACAACTTAACAGAAACTACACAGTGATCCAAAGCGAGACACATATATGTGGACAATTTAGATAGATTTTCAGATTTTTTATATTGACATACTGTTACAGAAATTTCAGGTTTTAAAAGTGTTAAGTAAAAGGCCATGTTTTGAAAACAAACAATTTATTTAATAGAATTATTTCCAAAATTTATGTAACTTCTTAATACATATAGACTTCTAGTTTTAGTAAAGGATTTACACAAACACATATCAATCACACGTTCATGAAATATGAGTCTGAATTAAAAGGTTTTTTATAGGCTGATTTAGGAATTTTACTACAAGTAATGCCCTTAGCTTTTTTGATATGTCTTATTGATAGCTAAAATTCTTACCTAATAACTGATTATTAGGTACAGTTTTCTGTTTGATGAGTATATAACAAAAATGCTATAAGTAGAAAGCTATTTCTGACTTAACCTCTTGATTCTTCTATATTAGTGCTAGTAATATTGAAGCTTTCTTACTTCTAAGTAGTGGTGTTTTATAATGTTATAGCAAAAGCATGGTTGGAAATGAGAAGTGCTGTCTCTTAGAAGTTCTCTCATATTTCAGTTAAAACATACTCAGCAAAAAAAAAAGAGATATGTAAATTAAAAGAAAATCTCCAATTTTCTATTCTGAGTAAAGCTTTGATTTTTGCTGATTCAGGAAGTAAGGTTGACATTGGAGCTTCTCATTTCATCTGGAATAATCACTTTTTCCTTTTGAAAAGTCTTTCATTTTAGCAGCAGTATCTTCTAAAACAGTCCATTTTGCATGGATGAATCTGTTTTTCTCTAGATAACACAGAAAATACAACTATCATAAACGGTAACCTACTTTCCATAGTATTGCTTTCCTGGGTACCCAGTGAGAGACTGAAGTGCCAGGCTGTTCATTCTGGAGATTTCACTGATTTTCTTAGCTACATCTGTACTCACAACCACCCCCTTTCATTTTATAACCCTAAACAGAAGAATTTTATAACTTCCAAGTTGACTACTGCAATAAAATATTTAACCCCAGGGTTAGATAAATAAGATGCCAACTGTCTAATGAAGGTAGTTTATATCAATGAAGCTTTACCCTAAACTAATGGCTCATCATTTTAGGATTTTTCAGAATGTATTTCAGTTCTTGAGTCTGTTTTTTTAGATTTATCCACATTTTTCTTCCATGTATCAAATTTGCTTAAAACGTGAATAAATAGTAATTACTCTCATGTTTCCAGATCTGTGCTGCCAAAATAAGGAAAACAAGAACTATTTAAATTAGTAATAAAAAATCAAAACAAGCATTTTTAAATGTTCAGTATATGTACATGCAAAAATTAAAATGTCAAAACAAAGATCAAATTCTGTTTTGGTTGGATTTTTGCCAAATGATGCTAAAAGCAAATTGAGGTTTTCTTTGATATCAGTGGTAAATATAAATGTAAATATATGATGTTTTGCTTTGACTAGAGAGTTGTAAATGGATCCATTGTATCTCAGGTATATAGTTTCTGCGCTGTATGTATGGGAGCACTTCCTTGCTTTCCACAGTACTTGACAATTCTCTCAAAAAAGCAAATGTATGCCTGTACAGTACTGGACACAATATGTATTTCTCCTGCTATTTGGACTGTTGATTCTGTGTGATACTTAGTATTTACATAAAATTGTGTGTACTATATAAATAGTGCTTTTAAACTTCTGATAGCACATTTTCTTATATTAATGCAGTATAGACAAGATGACAGGATGACATAGTAAATCCCTTATTAAAAACATGTTCTAATCATTGCAGAGATATTAATGGAAATCTCGAGCTCGCTGCCTCGAGTTATTTCAAATTGTGTACTTGATATTTATAGTTTACATTTACATATTAATTTTATCTATTAAGAATGCTTTCAAATTAAAAGATTTACATATGCTTAAACAAAAGCATGAAATTAAATTTGAACTCCAGAAACCTGATTTATCATATCGGCACACCAAAGGATTTTACAATAGGGAGAACCAGATTCAGTAACAAGTTGACCATCACACTTGAAAATACTTGAAGGAAAAACAATTATGGGCCATATATGTATATGTACCTATTATTTAAAAAGCATTTTTTCTTTCATTTTGGAGAACTAAGGTACAGTTATTAAGATCCACATTTAAGCTTTTTATCCAAGAATAAAACAAAGAATTATGAGGAGAAATTATAATTATTTTTGAGTGAATTACATACAGAAGTACAGTTTTTAAAGGAACTGATAGAATAAACCATTTGAAATTTATGTATATTTGTTTTCATCTTGATGGTACAGTACTATCTTTAAATTTATATTAAAATATAAGATTTTGGGGTGGGGAAAGAAAAAAATAAGATTTTAATAAGGCGTTTGGAAAACTCTAAACCTTTGTGTATTGGCAGATATATAACTAGGCTAACTCTGTGAAAATATTTTTTTTGTATGTGTGTCCATGTACACCTCTAAATAGCTGTAAATGCTTTGAAAATTCATTAATTAGCTATTCTTCCCCACCTTTTTTTTTTTTTTGCAAAGTGTTGCTTTGCTTTTTTAAAAAAGATTTTTAGAAGTGGTATAAACTTTGCACAATATTAAAATTGTAGATTAAAATTGTAGATCATTGTTAAATTTTAAGTGTCACAGAAAACACTGTGCAATGTTCAAAACTCATGCTTTTTAAGGTTAAAACTGATTGTATATAGATGTATTTATAAAGCCATGGAACAACTATTGAACTACACTGTGTACTGTACTATAGGAATTAGTTTGTTTTCTTTGCAAATAAGTTTGATTTGAAAACAGCAACAAAAAATTACTTAGACTAGCTTCTAGAAATGCTTTCTTTACTGTACAACTGTATTAGCTAAATGTTGGCCAGACTCCAGAGCACTACTAAATAATCAATGTTTCTAGTCTGCTGTGTCTACTATCTTCACTAGTTAAATCAGAAAGAGAATTCTACAATAGGCTAGATTTTCCTGTGGTGGTTTTAGCAGTTTCTATTTACTTTATTTATGTATTTACTTTACAGTGTGTTAACCATTAAGAATTTACCTTGGGCCTGGAGAGATAGCACAAGCGGTGTTTGACTTGCAAGCAGCCGATCCAGGACCAAAGGTGGTTGGTTCGAATCCCGGTGTCCCATATGGTCCCCGTGCCTGCCAGGAGCTATTTCTGAGCAGACAGCCAGGAGTAATCCCTGAGCACTGCCGGGTGTGGCCCAAAAACCAAAAAAAAAAAAAAAAAAAAAAAAAAAAGAATTTACCTTAAAGTAAGCATTTTTAGATATGCCTGTTGTTTCCTAGTGATTCTTTGTAATGCCATATGGTTGCTGCTCAGCATGACTTAAAATCCTGGTCCCTTCGCTTCTTATACTAATCATTTTGCAGATAAAGTGGGAAACTGCTTTACGGGACAGGCCAAATACTTTTGGACAGAACTATAAAGAATCAAATTTCCATTGTACAGGAAATGGAAACCCTTTTTTTTTTTTAAAGCTACCTAGCTCATAATATTTTCATAGAAATATTTCTTATTTAGAACAAACTGGATTTTCTATATAATAAATCCCAGTACATATGGTGACCTTCTATTATAGACAGAATTAAAAAAATTTAGAAATGAGTAAATTTTCAAAAGATTGTCTTTTCAGTAACTTGTTCTTAGAAATTTTTTAAAAGTTCAGACTTCAATCTTTCATAGAAGTGAATGCTTTTTTCCTAAGATTTTGCCTACCCCCCAAAAAAATCTATTTTCACTTTTTTTCTTTCTGGGGGGGGGGACAAGAAAACAGTAGTGGGTGTTTTGTTATGTTTATTAGCTTTGGTAGTACCATAGAAGTTCAGCAATAATTGTTCAGTGAAGGCCATTATGGCTTTTCATATATTTTTACAGTGGATAAAATCCTGTACTGAGTTTTCTTCACTTTAAAGGGACTAGTGAGGAATGGGGGTGGAAGTTGTTGAGAATTTGTTCCATTGAATAATTTGTAATAGCTAATTTCCCTGTAAGAAGCTCACCAAAACATGATAGATACATCTCACTTAGAATAAAAGGGTGTCTATCAGGTGAATCAAACTCTGTTAAGTATATCAAATAGGTGTATCAGAGTCTGATAGGTCAAAACGTATTTTTCTCAGTTATTTTATGGTGTGAAATTGGAGGTGCAACAATCTAGAAATTGGATTGACTTTAAGAGGATATCAAATTTAGCATATGTGTCTCAAAGAAAAGGATCACTTACAAAGATAAGGCAGATTGTAAACACAAGGTAAGCAAATTTGTATTTGGTGTAGTAACTTAAATATAAAATAAGTACAAGTGGCACAGCATTATGTATAAAGTTAGTGATTTTTATCCTCTCCTTAAATCACTCCAATAGAATAGTTGCTCTTTAGTGGTTTTTTTTTACTTTTTTTTTTTTCTTCTTTTGGTTTTTGGATTTTAGGTCAGACCCGGCAGCATTCAGGAGTTACTCCTGGCTCTACACTCAGAAATCGCTCCTGGCAGGCTCAGGGAACTTTATGGGTTGCTGGGATTCGAACCACTGACCTTCTACATGCAAGGCAAATGCCCTATCTTCATGCTATCTCTCTGACCCGCTCTTTAGTGTTTAATGTTCTGCCCTTTTTTTGTTTTTGTTTTTTTTTTGGGACACACCCGTTTGACTCCTGGCTATGTGCTCAGAAATTGCTCCTGGCTTGGAACCATATGGGACGCTGAGGGATCAAAACATGATCTGTCCTAGGCTAGTGCTTGCAAGGCAGATGCCTTACCTCTAGCGCCACCCCTGTTGTGCCTTTTAATGTTTTGAAGGAATGGCTATTTTTTTAGAAATAAACAGAAGATCTGATAGGTAAACAATTGAATTTTATTTAAAATATGATGGTATATTATTAAATGATTAAATTTGGGGGGGGGACATAATGATAAAACAAATACAGTCCAAAAATGATTGTTCTGCAGCTGTAAGTGTGATGTCACTGTTAAGCTATATTATTGCCTTCACATATCTAGCTCATAGCACTGGGAAGCAATTAGATACTTAAATGGCTATTCATATTACATACTCCATAGAAGTATGTACAGGGCATAGGGTGTAAAGGAAGGACTCCTAATTCAATTTGGGGAGATAATACATAACTTTCTGCTGGGAAGCTGAAGCAAGAACTAAAGGATAGGGGCCGGAGAGATAGCACAGCGTTAAGGTGTTTGCCTTAGACGCAGAAGGATGGTGGCTCGAATCCCAGCATCCGATATGGTCCCCTGAGCCTGCCAGGAGCGATTTCTGAGCATGGAGCCAGGTGTGACCCAAAAACCAAAAAAAACAAAAACAAAAACAAAACCCTAAAGGATAAGTGCAAGTAAGTTAATGAGGAGGGAGGAGGGCATCACGGGAGGAAGAGTGTAACAGGTTCAGGAAATAGCAAGTATGTGGTTCAGCTAGTACTGGCTAGTTTAAAGATTTATGTATAATTAGGTGTGGGTAGAGTATAGGTCGTGAAGGTAATGGGAAATAGAATTTAGTTTGGTTTGGCAAATTAGAATCAGATTGTGAAAGTCTTACAACTGGGTGAGAAAATTTCAAGGATTTCTTGAAGAGAGTTTTAGTGAGATAGGTAAGCTAAATCAGATTTTCAATTCAGAAAAGTCAGTTGGGCAGAAGAGTGGAAAAAAATTAGAGGGTTAAGGGGGAGTAAGACTGGAGTGAGAGAATAGTTGCTTCTGAGAACAGGAGAGAGAATGATATTCTCTAGAAAATGAACACTACAGGAGGATCAAGTTTCAGAAAGGAAAGAATAAAAGTACAGTGGTAGAAATTGTACTTCACATAGAATCAGGCGATAAAAATGTTACCTTAACTCTGTCACGATAGCTTTAGAAAAATAATTTACTCTCAGTACCCACAGTTCCTGCATTCTTGGCATCAGCATAGTCTAGTACTTAGTTTTCAAACTCTTGTCTTTCTGTAGCCATGTATAAGATAGCTGCAAATACATTATTATATGCTCTACTATACTAGTTAGGTATTCTTAATGTAATAGAGGCTACATTTACTAATTGTATTATCACAAAAAAGCTGGTGTCGTAAATTATGGGTGCATGTGGGCCATCATTTGAGGACAGAAAAGAATTGGTTACTTCTATGGTAATGATATTTTTTTTTTTTTTTTTTAGTTTTTTTTTTTTTGGGTCACACCCGGCAGTGCTCAGGGGTTACTCCTGGCTGTCTGCTCAGAAATAGCTCCTGGCAGGCACGGGGGGACCATATGGGACACCGGGATTCGAACCAACCACCTTAGGTCCTGGATCGGCTGCTTGCAAGGCAAACGCCACTGTGCTATCTCTCTGGGCCCGGTAATGATATTTTTAATAATAAAATTTGATCTAATTTCTTCTTTAGTGATTTAAGAATTTAAAAAAAAAGAAAAGAATATATTCTGTGTTGGGCACTATATTTTATATATTTTCTGTGTTTTATAGGCACTTTGTATGATATGTTCTTTATTTCACTTAATCCCTTACACTTTCACACTTCACTTCACAACCATGTAAAGTTGGGTAGGTATTACTGTTGCTGTTTTTCCAATTAAGACTAGCAATGTTAGGTAACTTTCCCAAAGTCTTATTGCTGACTATTGTCAAATTAAGGCTCTGGAAGGGAAAGAAAACATTTCGGTCAATAATGGGAGTCATTTCTATGCTTACGGGTACCTAAATATGAGTTAAAACATGTTTATTTCTTCACTCACATTATTAGTAATCTGAATGTCTTTTATATTCATGACTCTATTCTAAATATATTAGTTTGCTTCTAAAAATAATTTCCAAGGTGGTAGATAAGGCCAAAGACAATGAAACAATTTTTAAAAATGAAATTTCAAACCAGATATTTCTTTAATCACATCACTTTTAAGTGATAAACTTAGGAATACTATAGTTTTGTTTGAAAACAAAAACTACTGGGTAGTTTGGAGAGATGGCTCAAAGGATTGGAGCACAGGCTTTGCATCCAGGAGCTCCACAGGGACCAAGATGAGAATAGCCCCAAGCAGTGCTGGGTGTGGCCCTAAAACAAAACCAAACATGTATAGGGACACTGGAAAGACTACAAAAGTCTGGAGAACACAAACCTTGCATGTGGAAGCCTCAGGTTCAACTCAGAGCACTGGATGGCCCTCCAATTTTGCTGGTTGTGATTCTAATGGCTTCTGAGTCTTCCAGTTGTCTGTGGTGGCACTCAGCTCTACCATGTCTAGTCCACACAGTCAAGCCAAGTATCACTAGGAAATGACTCCTTCCACCCAAAAGAAAGTATTGTGACAGTTTCCAGGAACCATATGGGATGTCAGGGATCGAACCCAGGTCGGCCACATGCAAGACAAACACCCTACTGGCTTTTTTTGTTTTGTTTTGTTTTGTTTTTTGGGTGACACTCAGCGGTGCTCAGGGGTTACTCCTGGCTGTCTGCTCAGAAATAGCTCCTGGCAGGCATGGGGGACCATATGGGACACCGGGATTCGAACCAACCACCTTAGGTCCCGGATCGGCTGCTTGCAAGGCAAATGCCGCTGTGCTATCTCTCCGGGCCCCCTACTGGCTTTGTTATCACTCTGTCCCAAAACTAAACTAAATATTCTTTAAGGTGTGTTTATTATTTATTTATATTAATGGGATATGGGTGCTGGCTCAGGGACTGTTGTTTTCATTGTGCTCAGGAGTGACCCTAGCTATACTTAAGGCTGTATGTTGTGCCAGGGATTGAACCATAGTCAATCACAGCAATGCAAATACTCCTACCCTCTATACTAAATCTCCAGCCCTCTTTTAACCTTTTTAATCCCTGCGGTTGTAATGAAGCTGGTTTTCCTATCAGCTGTGGAATTTTTCGTTGGTAAGAATCTTTTCTCGGGGCCTGAGAGATAGCATGGAGGTAAGGCGTTTGCCTTTCATGCAGGAGGTCATCGATTCAAATCCCAGCCTCCCATATGGTCGTCCGTGCCTGCCAGGAGCAATTTCTAAGCCTGGAATCAGGAATAACCCCTGAGCACTGCCGGGTATGACCCCTCCCCTCCCCAAAAAAAGAATCTTTTCTCTTACAGAGAAATTCTGTGAAAGGAAGAAAATAACCTCTACACTTAAATGTGATTCTAATCAACAATCATATGCAAATTTAAGTAGAACCTTGCTATTGTGAATGTTATATAATAGCTATTACTGAATACTTCTCTAGTTTTACCGTTTTGGCTATTTTTCCTACTTATCTCCTTGATTGTTTTGTCTCATGTCAGTCTGCCAAAATTCAGTTGAACCACCCTTCAAAACCATCTCAACTGATACTTTCTTTTGTAAATTTTCCCCTACTCCAAATACTAATGATCTAAATTTTTTCACATTTTATAGTATTTCAATGTAAATGTCACTTGTTACTTTATTATTCAGTTATTTGCTATATATCTTACCTTTTTAGGTTTTTTAGTTATAGAACATAGTTTTTATTTTTCCTTAGATCTCTTGATCTTTCGTTTTCATTCACTAAAATCCCCAATCCCATTCTTCTTTGCATTTCTTCTTTTGGGAGGCAGAGGCATGTCAGGGAAACTGTTTTACAATAAATTATCTGCTAATGATAGCAAGATTTTAAAAAATATGAATTGTTTTGAAATTGTGTTCATGAGAAGCCATAGTTATCATTAATATTATAAATCACAAAAATATTAATAAAATATTTTAAAATTGTAATGTGAATCTTGTGGCCAGAGAGTACAGTTGGTATGCTACGCTACTTGCATGCAACCAACCTGGTTTAATCCCTGGTACCACATATAGTCACCTAAGCCCCACGAAAAGTGATCCCAGAGCATAGAGCCAGGAATAAGACCTAAGAACAGTACAGGTATAGCCCCCCCGCCCAAATAAAAGTAAAACAATGAATGTCTTCTTTTTATTATTTTTATTTGAAGGGTAGGGTGTAGATTAAAATATAAAATAAGGAGCTGGAGAAATAGCATGGAGGTAGGGC
This sequence comes from Suncus etruscus, assembly GCF_024139225.1. Taxonomy (NCBI): domain Eukaryota; kingdom Metazoa; phylum Chordata; class Mammalia; order Eulipotyphla; family Soricidae; genus Suncus; species Suncus etruscus. The sequence continues at coordinate 63,313,380 of NC_064848.1, forward strand.
ATTTACCTTTCATGCAGAAGTACGGTGGTTCAAAACCCGGCATCCATATGGCCCCCTGAGTCTGCCAGGAGCGATTCTGAGCGTAGAGCCAGGTGTAACTCCTGAGCACTGCCGGGTGTGACCCCAAGTTCACGTGTTGGGTGAGGCCATCCCATGCACACACTGTTTCTAACACCATAGGCTGATGGGTCTAATGATGGGTAGTGACAGAGGAAATAATTCACAAGCAGTCGGTTAAAGTTTTTCGGAGTCAGCTTGCTTTATTCCCTTATGTCTTTTCTCTGCCATGAGCCTCTGTGCCTTGTCTGTCTTAACTCCTGTCTTTCCCTCGGGAACTTGTCTGTCTCCCTTGCTGCTACTCTCTATGCTTCCTTATTGCTTCTCCCATTCATGTATCTTTCCTTTTCTCCTCCCCCCAAGCCAGCACCTTTTATTCTTTATTCAAAACCCACAGACCCATCCCAGGTGTGGATGGGTCTGACCATCCAAGTGGGATTAACATCTGAAAAGAAAGCTGAGGTAAGGGCATTGAGAGAAGGGATACCAACAGTAAGGAAGGAGTTTGAATGGTTAGCTATTATTACTTGAAGTTAAACTTTCCTTTTTCTGAACTTTATATCCTTTATGTTTACCTGGAGGAATAGATATATGAGTATTTATAATGGTATGCAGAGATTGTGAAATACAGTTATCTTACTGTTCTATTTTTACATTTATCATAGCCATTTAAAAAAATATTGCCTAAATATGTATTTCTCTGCTCTAAAATCCTTCAATGGCTCACTATTGCTTAAAGACTAAATTTAGCTCTGATCCTTAGTATTTTATTGTACTCTATTTTGTTGTTGTTGTTGTTGTTGTTGGTTTTGGGGTCACACCCAGCAGTGCTCAGGGGTTACTCCTGGCTCTACGCTGGGATTCGAACCACTGTCCTGCATGCAAGGCAAATGTCATACCTCCATGCTATCTCTCCTCCCCCCCCACTCTATTTTTTATCCACTTATTTGTTTTTGGGGCCACACTCAGTGATGCTCTAGGGTTTCTCCTGGCTTTGAATTCCGAAACCATCCTGGTGGTGCTCTGGAGACCATATGGGATGCTTGGGAATCAATCCTTGGTCATTGCCTTATCCATTGTGCTATCTCTTCAGTCCTCAGTTTTTTCTTGTACTCTTTTTTTATTTTTGACTTTTGGGCCACACCCGGTGACGCTCAGGGGTTATTCCTGGCTATGCTCTCAGAAGTCGCTGCTGGCTTGGGGGACCATATGGGACGCTGGGGGATTGAACCGCGGTCAGTCCTAGGCTAGTGCTGGCAAGGCAGACACCTTACCTCCAGCGCCACCACGCCGGCCCCTTTTCTTGTATTCTTAATTGGACTAAATAATTTTATTTCCATCTATCTAGATCTCCCTCCATTACTTCTGAGTGAGATCAAAATTTATCCTTCTTTCTGTTTCTTTTGGGGGTGAGAGGGGTTGGGGTATACTCTAAAGTGCTAGGATTTAACACCTAGTTCTGTGTTCAAGTCATTCATTCCTGGAGGTATTCAGGGAACCATTTGCTGTGCAAGTTATTTAAACTTACCCACTCTACTGTCTCTATCTTTCTTTCAGTTTCTATTATTCAAATGCCACACTTTTTTTTTTTTTTAATAAAGGCAATGGTGCTGACCTGGAATATTGGGACCACTCCTAGTGGTTTCCTAGCCCAGCATGTGGGCTTTCTGGCTCTGATGGGACTAGGGGAGAACAGAGCCTGCAGTGATTGAACCCTTGGTTATCTTGACAGCTTCCAATGTGTCTGTCGTTTGTTTTTTTGTTTTTGTTTTTTTAGTTCTTTAGTTCAATGAACTCATGTGTCATTGATTTTTTTTTTATAGGATATACTTTTTGTTATTTCTGATTTTTTTTTTGTTTTGGAAAAATTATATCTTATTTCTCTGTTGTTACACATGTGCTCTTTGAGAGGCAGAGGCAATAATCAGGAGCAAAAAGATTGTGGATATGCCTTCTTTTGCCTACCTTATATTTTTGATAGATATTGGATGACATGATCATTTTGGGGGGATTTCTACTCATTACCAGAAAACTACCCAGACTTATGGCTAATAGGATGATCTCTTAGAGAGGAGAGCAATCCCTAAACCTTTCAGCTGAGTTGGTATTAATACCTTATTGATGATACTATTACCGTATTTTTTGGCATATAAGATGACTTTTGAAACAAAAAAAAGTCGACCGAAATCGGGGGTCGTCTTATATGCCGAGTATATCCCGAAAAATGTTTCAATATGCTACTAAACAAAAATCGTCTGGATATTGGCACAAAACAAATTTTCCAATTTGATCCTGCACCAATCACTGCAAGGCTGCTCGGACCGCCTCTCTAACTCAGCCAATCCAAGCAGGCTTTTGATGCATGCAAATTAGACAGTGTTCTGGACGGAATCTACACTGTAAAAAGCCTGCTCAGATTGGCCAGAGTCAGAGAGGAAGTTTATTACAGTATAACCTTTGAACCTTTGCTTGTGATTGGCTCACTGTGGTACATACAGTTGCAGCACAGGAACTTCTGTCTTATACAGTGAATATAGGCTTAAACCTATGTTTTAACTGTAAAATTAGGGGGTTGTCTTATACACCCGGTCGTCTTATACGCCGGAAAATACGGTAAGTGTCATAGTAGTGGGAGATATTGGAGTACCAGAGAACCTTGGAAAGGGAATATGGTACACGCCTTCCAGTGTTCTATCTGGATCATATAATTTCTTATCCTGCATCCCAGATCCCAGCCTCTGTTTCAAATATAAAACCTATAATTTTTCTATAAGGCCCAATTCCCAGTACCAGTAAACCTGACCATATGGAATTGTACCTAAAAGGGTAAGGAGATTTTTTTCCTTATAGGTTTTCTAAAGTTACCAATATTCCTTCATATCACGTATTGTATTTTTCTTTATTGTACTTTACTTGAACTGCAATATTGTAAGAAATATTTTAAGAGATATTGTAGGATTTGAACTATAATATTGTAAGAGATGTATGGAATTTGAACTCGCTAGATTTGATAAGCTCGGTGCCTTATGAAGGAACATGATGATTCCACTCCCTTATACTTCATTCCTGGAAAGGCAGTATGGTGTTATGGAAGCCCAGGAGCTTTGGAGACAAGCATGTTCTTATTCTCTTTTATTCCTATTATGGTTTGTTGAGATTATTCATCCTTATAGTTAGCTAAACTTGCTTATTTAAAAAAATTAATTTCTTTATAAGGTTGTGGTGAAGATGAAATGATAATGTGACAGTGTTTACTTGTACATAATAGTTTCTCAGTATATGTGGCTTCGTCCCCTGGGGTAACTAAATTATCCTTCTTTATGGAGGACTTTGCTGGTTTTAACTTGTAAATTCTAGTATTCTTGAACTGCCTCTCCTCTTCCTCCCTCCCCCCAGAACTCTCTCCTGTCTATAAGCCCTCCTCTCTTCCCTCTTGCTCTCTCTTTCCCCTCCCTCTCTCTCCTCCTTTCTCTTATTTCACCTTTCTAGGCCTTTTGGGTAGTCTTTGAATAGGTATTGTTAAATTTTCATTCATAGATTAGACTTTTAAGTAGATCTGAGTAAAATTCCTTAAGTTGTTTGTATTTATATACATGTTTTAAGATGTGTTACAAGGCTGCATTATTCAGGTGCTTTGTGGATTGAACGAGCTATTCCCTTCATTTATTCTTTGACCTAAAGTGGAGACAGGAGGTTTATGAGTTACTTTGTAAAATGGTGGTAGTATTAAAATGGTGATTTTGATTTGCTTGATTTGATGCCCTATTAAGGGGGTTCTGACTGTCTTAAGGAACCATAGATCATATCCACAATTTTTCATATGCCTTAAGTAGTTCTTATTCACAAAATAAATTTATATTGAGAAAACATTGGTTTATAACACTATATAAGCTTCATGGTATAGAATAATTTGACATCTGTATACACTGCAGCCATCTCCTATAGTCTAGCTTTTATCTTAAATAGAAATCCTTTAATTCTAGGCATGTTAATTCTAAAAAAATGTATAGTGTTGCAAAATTTTCATCTTTATTTAAAGGCAAAGATATGATTAAGGATTTTTTTAGTTTAATGTGTTTAAAACTACCTTGGTTCTTAATTAAGCAATTAATTACAATAATTTTCTTATTTTTCATTTTTGCTGTCTTTTTTTTAATTAAATGAAATCAGATAGAAAACAAATCTCTGGTGTTTTTGTCAATGTCAAGATGTTTAAAGGTATCTCTCCAAATTATTGTTCTGCTATAGTTATTTCTTTCAAAGAAGACCTCTTGTATAGCTATTTGTTGAATTGTGTACTTACTGAATTAGTCAAAGCTCTAGTTAAAACCATTTTTCCCCCTTTACCTCCCCCCTCCCCCCTCCCCCCCAAACTTGCTTTTGTTATGTATTGGCTTGCTAATCCTTGTGTTGAGCAGTATCAGACATCACCTTTCTTGGGGGCAGTTAGTCCACTCTTCCGCTTTCTTTGTCAAAGGGCTCCCTTAATAGGAGAAGTCAACAGGGAGGACAAAAAGGATTGAAAGTTGTATTTAATCAGGGTCAGAGAGGTGGTGTTCAGAGTGACGGGCCCACAGGCAGGCTGGCCTTTTATGCTTGCCGACGCAGATGGTCCCAGAGCATTCAGCTAAGTGAAGAGAAAGCTGCCCAGTGAAAGCTATTGTGGGGTAGCATCGTTACAGTTGAGAAAGGTTGCCAGGGGTAACTAGAGAGTATCACCAGTATCGTGTGATCACTAGTCTGTGCCATTGAAAATGTTAGACTAAGAATTGTATTGGGTCCCTTGGCATCTTGGTGTTCATATGTAAGCAGTATTAGCTTACATTAGTGTTTTTTAATTTAATTTTTCTGACTTTTTCCTTTGTTCTCGTCTTGCATTTTCTTTCTCATAAAACAAAGATTTTTCTGTATTTGTAAATTTTAAAAATTGCTTCCAAAAGCATATAATTAATAATACACTATTATAGTTTTATATAAATTATATCAATTTTCAATATTAAATAAATTTTATTTAAGAAAACAGAAAAAATAGTTTTTATTTGAAAAGCTTAAAGTTGAGTTCCTATTCCTGTAAACTGCCCCAGAATTAATTGAATATGAATAAAAATTTTGTCTATTAATTTAAGTACTCAAAAACTAATATATTGAGAATTAAAAAAATATATAAGTACAAAATTGTGACCAAGAGTATTTATGAATACTGTTTTAATGTCTTGCCAAAGGCAAAAGTAAAAATATGCATCCCAGATGAACCAAAGCTAAGTAGCGTAACAATCATTGGTCTTAATTTAATATACTCTGAATATGATTTTAATAGTAAATTTTGGAATTCTTTAATTTCCCTCTTCTTGTCATTGGAATTTTTTTAAAGTTACTTAAAGTCACATATGAAATGTAAAAAACAATTTATTGCACTCACCAGAGGAAAATGCTTAGAAAAAATTTTTTGTGTGTGTTAAAATGAAATGTCAAGTTTAAGATTTAAAATGATATGACAAGTCTGTAAATTTGTTGCTTTAAATTGGGTTCTTATTCAGTCTTAATTTAACATTTTTCAAGTTAGAGCTGATTTTGACTTAATACTTCTTATTCACCTGTTGATAGTTACATTGAGTGAGACATGTCTAATACCATATTGTTATATCAATATTTGTATTAGCATCTGATAACCAGAAAAAAATACATATTAATTTAAATTAATTAAACTTTAACAAAGTCTTTTTTAGTATATGTGCTGCCAGAGCAAGCACAAACTTTAACAAAGTCTTTGATTTACTCTAAATTTCAGACCCAAAAAATCAAGCTATTGGGCCCGGAGAGATAGCACAGCGGCGTTTGCCTTGCAAGCAGCCCATCCAGGACCAAAGGTGGTTGGTTCAAATCCCGGTGTCCCATATGGTCCCCCGTGCCTGCCAGGAGCTATATCTGAGCAGACAGCCAGGAGTAACCCCTGAGCACTGCCGGATGTGGCCCAAAAACCAAAAAAAAAAAAAAAAAAAAAAATCAAGCTATCATTAGCAAAGCTACTTGTTTCTTTACCTTAAAATATGGCAGAGTCAGTTATGTTAATCAGTTTATATCTTTTTTTTGGGGGGGGCACACCTGTTGGTGTTCAGGGGTTGCTCCTGGCTATCTGCTCAGAAATCGCTCTTGGCTGGCACTGGGGAACATAGGGGATGCCTGCATTCAAACCACATTTGATCCTGGGTCGGCTGCTTGCAAGGCAAACGCCCTATCATTGTGCTATCTCTCCAGCCCTAGTTTATATCATTTTAAAAGAGCATTATCATGTCAAAAAATGAAGTACACCTAATGAAATTTATAATAAGCATGATGATGTCCATACTAGCAAAGTGAAGGATTTCTGAAGTTTAACAGCTATGATGACAAAGAACTTGATTGGAAATTCAATTTTTACATTATTATAAATCAAGATAATGGGATTTTTTAATATTTCCTGGAAAATGAAAGTATAGAACTATAGTATATTCTTCCCTATCTAGAAAATTTTATTCAAGGAATCTTTAGTATGAAAATTTGCCCATTTGAATCTCTCTGGATATAGAGTGGACTTCCATCAATATGAATAAAGATGATGGTTTTGAATCAAATTTTAATTACATTCTTTATTGCTTGGTGAATAAAAAAACCTTAAAGGTATTGCAGTTATGATATTTTATCATTCTTATTCTATTGCTCTAGTATTTCTTTGTATACATGATACAGATTTATCTGAAGATATGGTTAACTGAATTGGCATATTGAAAGAAAGAATGAAGTTGTGATTCATATTTCCATTTAAATTGGCCATGGTTTTTGGTGCCAGTGAAATAGTACAGGGATTACAGCATTTGCCTCACATCTAATCAGCCCTGCTTCAATCTCCAGCACCACCAGGAGTGACCCCAGCACCTCCTGGTGTCAACCCCCCCACTCCACCCTAATCATAGTCAGTTGGCCATGTGATGTAAACATCTATATAGTTATCTGAGAGAACTGACATCAGATATTTACATTAGACTCCAACAGATTTCTTATTTCATTTTTGAATCGCTATTGATAATTTTTATCCGTTAGTAATTAACTCAGCAGTGATTAAAAAACAATTTATTTATTAATTAATTTATTTATTTATTGGTTTTTGGGCCACATCCGGAGGTGCTCAGAGGTTACACCTGGCTATCTGCTCAGAAATAGCTCCTGGCAGGCACGCCAGGATTCGAACCAATGATCTTGGGTCCTGATCTGCTGCTTGCAAGGCAAACACAGCTGTGCTATCTCTCTGGCCCCAAAAAACAAATGTTTTAAGATTGGCATAGTTATGAATACTTCTCTGACAGAACTTAAAGTTGACTTATAAAGAAAGACTATGTATTAAACTCTCCTGTCAATTAACATTTACAAAGTAAATAATAAAGTGTTGTTATGTCCAGTTATATTCTTTAGACTAGAAATCAGGAGCCAGAAAACTGATTTAGGTTTTAGTTTTGCTATTATTTAATGATAAAATCACATGATAAATATCAATACCAGCTTCTACACTAGAGCTTTGTAAAACATTGTGTCCAGATTCATGAGTCAGTAGAATTTATAGATTATTATAAGTCATTGTTTTTTTCCCAAATTGTCCAAGCATATGACAATTACTAATTGACTTTATATACTCTTTCTTTATATTAGCTACTGGCCTGTAGCAGTGGTTTTAAAAGTGTGGTCTGTGAGACTCTGGAGTCTCAGAGACCCTGGCATGGGTCTTCAAGGTCAAATCTATTTTCATAATAATACTAAGAAGTTATTTGTCCTTTTTCACTCTGTTGACACTTGCACTAATGGTACAAAAGTAATGAGTAAAATTGCTGGTTCCTTAGTACAAATGAAGGCAATTGCAACCAAAGTGTGCACGTAATTATCTCTTTCTTTCTCTATACCCACACTTCTTTAAAAAGATAAGCTCATTTCACTGAATGTTCCTGAGAATCAAACAGAAGAATTCATTTTATTAACTCTGAATGCTTCAGAACATCTTTATATCAGTATTTGTATCAGTATTCTGAATAATAAAATGGGAAGTGTGCACAATAATATCAAACCAATATTTCCACAAAATCAATTTATTATTTAACAAAGTTATATATGAATTAGAAAATCCATTCAAAGTGCAAGATAAACTTATTTGAGGTTTCATATTAGAACCAAATTTAAGAAACTACTACTTGTAGTTTTGAGTGTAGTTTCAAAGAACAATATTCAAGTTATTTTTAAAAAACTTTGAAATATGGTTTTCTTACCTAATTATACATGCTTCTAAAGATTTGTGATTATATATTTTTAAAGTATCAACAGATTGAATGCAGAACTAGATATAAACATCTACTTTCACTTAAACCACATATTAAAAGAATCTCAGAAATATATAAATATATATATATATACACATATATACATCTTTTAAAAAACAATGTCTCTTGTATTATTTTTAAAAATTGTTCTTGGCCATTCTGGTACTCAGGTATTACTATTCACTCTGTGCACAGGGGTCCATGTAGTATTTGAATTCAAGCTTGTGTCTCGTCCTCTTACATTCAAGGCGTGTGCTCAATCTGTTGAACTATCTCTCTGACCCCTTTTACATTTTTAATCACTTTATTTGGAGTACATAAAGGAGGTGACACAAAAAAAGTTGAAACTGTTAATCTAAACTTAATGTAGTTTTATCAGCTAATTCAGCAAAAAATGAAGGTAATCCTGAATAGCATTTTATTTACTGACAATAAGCTAGTATCAATAATTAATGTTTTCTGATTTAAATTTTTATTATAGAGCATTGAGGCCACTGATAATTGTATTATTATTTGACACATGCTTAAAAGTTTGTTGGAAAGAGGATTTTCAAAACTGAAATTATTTTGATTTTGTTTTTAATAGTGAAAGTAGTAATAGGTAGAATGGGCTAGAGTGAACTGCTAGCAGAACAAATGGCACAGATAAGGTTCATACTTGTAATTAGTGAAACTGTTCTGACTAATTTAAGCACAGAAAAAGAATTTTTGGAAAGGTTGAATAAATAGGCTTGGAATCTGCTTCTTTTGCAATGGTGCAGTCACTGCCGAGTTGATCTTTTGAAGACATAACTGTGGCTAAACTCATCAACAGTGACTTGTACTGCTGACATTCTCACCATATAACCCATTGTTGGAGATATAATGCTGCTACTAGAACTATATCTAGAAGTAGATACAGCTGCTTATTCGAGTCATGAGTTGTATTTTACTTAGTCTCTGTTGTATCTTCATGCCAGCTGCTATTTAAAGGTTGTGGCAGCTGTATCTTATTAGGTGTGTAAGAGTAGAAAGCAGTTATCTGATTTTTCACCTTCTCTATGTCTCATTCATTTAGATGAGACTTTCCAAAGTATAGGAAGGAAGTAATTTATTTGAAGCTCTAACATATACCAAAACAAACAAATGAAAAAAACCCAAACCTCTTAAATTTACTTTTGAACTTACAAAGGAAATCCCATCTTTGTATTGTTGATGGAAAGTAGTTAATAATAATTCAGGCTGGAGAGAGGTAGTACAGGGGTTAAAGCTCTTGCCTTGTACACAGCTGATCAAGATTTTATCCCAGGCAATACTTATGGTTACCCCCAAACACCACAAGTAATGATCCTTGAACATAGCACCAAGAATACGATGTATCACAGAAACAACATCAATAGCAAAGAAAAATAAGTATATAATAATTCTGTATAAATTTCTGTGCCAGGATCTGTTTGTTATTTAAGGTGAATGAGAGTATAAATAGCCTTATAATCCCTTGTCTATAGTGGAAAGAATAATACATTACAAATCACCAGAACACTAGGCTGACTGTAATAAGCACAGATATTTATGGTTAGAAACTTATACTTTATGTTAGAATACACAATTTATGTGTATCTATCTACCTTGCTAGAGTGAAAGCTTTCAATGGTTAATTTTTAAGTATTATCAAGCGTTATGTAAGCACATAAAAATGTCAGTATTTTCTAAGTTTTGTTAGGACAATTAGTATTCTGTCATCATCACAAAGCCAATATATTTTAACTGATTTATTTTTGGTTTTTGATGTTGCCTTTAATTGCATTCTAAGTTGTAACTTTTGATTTTTCAGTTTTAGAATTATTTTAACATAAAAATAATTTTTATCTTGGGACCAGAGCAGTAAGTAGTACAACAGGTAGGCCACTTGCCTTGCATGTGGCCAACCCAAGTACAATCCCCAACACCCCATATGCCACCCCCACCCCCCCATCGTTGCCAGGTGTAATTCCTGAGTGCAGAGCCAGGATTAACCCCTGAGCATCTCCAGGGTGTGGCCTCTCCTCTAAAATAATAATAATAAAGTGTATCTTTCTCTACCTCAGTGTGCTCTTACTACATGCAGATACCTTTCCCATCTTCCCTCTATAGTTACGTTGTCTTTTGTTGAAATATGTGATCACTGATTTCATTATTTCTATTATGTAAATGTTAAATAGCTAGAACATATAGATAAAATGATGAATTTATCTTTCTGATACAGTTCCTATCTACCCAGCCCTATTTTTATCTTAAATACCTATTTTTATCTTAGATTTACTTATTTAGTTTTCTGTGTATTAATCAATCACTACGCAATTAGAAGGTGGTAGATACTGTTTTTAGTTATCTAAATCTCCTTCCAATATGCTCACTTTGAGGTTTCCATCTGTTTTCATTTTTTTGGATAAATTGTGACTGCTTTATCATAGTGTTGTTGCCTTTTATATTGATTAGTGGATAGTATCTTTCTGGGTTTCTCTTTCTGATTATCTTAGGGATTCCTTTGGTTTTCTCCTGTGCTGGAGCTGCTGTTTTCTGTATCTCATTCCATATTCTTCTATAGAAATAAGTTTTGGGGGAAGCTCTCTTCAAGGTAAACATGTGCACTCCTGCTTTGTGAATATGTGTGTAAGCTTCAGTAAGAAATTCAGAAGAAGAAAGCACTGTATTTAATGGGGAAATCAAGGGAGGGATCCTGAAGGAAGAGGTGTCCTTGAGTAAATAGGACCTGAAGACATGAAAAAAGCTTGTTAGCAGAGCAAACAAAGGAATGTGAAAGGATTGGATGGAAGTAAATAGGACATACAGATTTGAAAAACAAACTGAAAACTCATTTGAGGTGGGGTTTGGTACTAAAATGTGACCACTTAGGAGCTTTATTTAATATGTAGGCACTAGTTTCTATAAAAGGTTTTGGGTGGAAATTTCCTCTTATCAAAGTTTTATTACGAATTGGAAGATTCTTGGTGTAATAGATTAGGACACTTCAACCCCCACTCCACTGTTTGAACAGTTTCTTCAACTTTTAAATGCAATGTTTTATGTCAGTTTGAGTTTTCTGTTTGTTTTTTCATGTTATCATATGTGATAAGAGAATAAAGAGAAATTTATTCAAATAATTCTACAGATTTACCATGGGCATTTTTTAGTAATAGATTGGAGGGAATGAGGAGAAAAATGTAAAATGGGTGGTTAAAAATTCAAGATCAGAATTATAAGTCTGAGGTTCACAGCCCAGGAAGAGAGTTATTGTTGGCTAGAAGATACTGCAGGATCAAAACAGGTAAAGGAGTGACTAATTGGTTGGTTCAAACTTTGTCCTCAAAAATCAGAGATGGCTGCAAAACAGCAGCCAAGCATCGAGAACAATCTTTTGGATTAGCCTCTCCTGGACTGATCTGGTTACATTATATGTGGTACTCAGTGCAAAATTAGAATGCAAGCCCTTGTTCAAAAAGTAGGTTATGACTTGTTCTTTAGCCCATATTCTTCCTTAAGCACATGTCTCTCTTTTTTTGTTTGTTTTTGGGTCACACCTGCCAGCGCTCAGGGGTTACTCCTGGCTCTACACTCAGAAATTGCTCCTGGCAGATGCAGGGGACCATATGGGATGCCACCGTCCTTCTGCATGCAAGGCAAATGCCCTACCTCCAGCTATCTCTCCAGCCCCTGTCTCTCTTGTCTCAATGTTTCTTTGCTTATTCCACTCTGAAGAAGCCCATGTTCTCTCTTGAACACATATTTTCTCCTTTTCTTTTCTCATCCCTGGCATCTTTCTAAGTAAGTTTAAATAAAAATCATTCTGCTTCACTAAAATTATATATATATATATATATATATATATATATATATATATATATATATATATATATATATATATATATTGCTATTTGGACCACACCCGATGACGCTCAGGGATTACTCCTGGCTATGCACTCAGAAATTGCTCCTGGCTTGGGGGACCCTATGGAATGCTGGGGGAATTGAACTATGGTTCGTCCTAGGTTAGCACATGCAAGGCAAGTGCCCTCCCTTTGCACCACCACTCTGGCCCAACAATAAGTTTTTCTAAATATCAGCCAGAAGTAGATCATTAAAGACATTTTAAGTTTTTTGTTTAAAAATATGTGATCCTGGGGCCTTGCATGCAGAAGGACGGTGGTTCGAATCCCAGCATCCCATAGGGTCCCTGAGCCTGCCAGGAGCAATTTCTGAGCGTAGAACCAGAGTAACTCCTGAGCACTGCTGGGTGTAACCCAAAATCAAAAAAGAAAAAAGATTATTTATGAAATATAATAGAAAGATACCAATGCTTGAGTAACAATGTAAAGTTCTAAATGTCAAAGAAATAAGATTTAGGGTTTTATTAGTTTATATATCATCATAATAATACTTTTCAATGTAGTTCTTCATTGATTGTAACTATTCTGGTCTGCTTTTCTGCAAATTTGTTTTTTAGCTCACCAAAATTTTTACTTTTTATAGCTTTAGATTAATTAAAGACAATGCCAGTCATTTTGGGAAATGTCTGATTGCAAGTGGTTTATTTTGTTGCTTTAGTTCTGGAAAGGGTGTTATGCTCATATCGTTATTACTGGATCTATTATAAAATGTTTTCTAGAATTTGATCATTTTTGGAATGATTGCTGAGACATGACTTCAAAATATGAACTTTATGATATCTAGAGCTAGTTATTTTTATAGAATGCCTTTTCTAAACATTTAACTTTATATATCAACTTTTAATTTAATTATAATGCAAAGTTATACAAAGGAATTTAAATATTTCCTCTGCCATCTTATTACTGTATAAGAAACCAAAGTGGAAACTGTACATGAAATGAGAAATGAATATGATTTGTATGTAATTCAAAATGCCCAAGGTACACATCCTGTCTTTGCAACTTCTTGCAACTATTAAGTTGCAAAGAAAAATAATTTTAAAGCTGTCATACAACATTAGTGTTCTTTTCTACCATCTTTCATTTTAATTTTTTATTTTTAAATTTTGAGGAGGTTGAGCAACATCTACTTTGATTGTTCAGTGCTTACTCCTGACAGGGCTGAAGGGCAATATGGGGTGGCAGGAATTGAACCCAGATTAAATATGTGCAAGACAAGCTCCGTACCTGCTGTACTGTTGCTTCAGCCACTAGTTGTTTTGTTGTTTTGTTTTTTTCTTTTTAGCCATGAATATTTATTTGTTGTCATGTGAATGCCCATGTATGTATTTTTACTTTATAGTCAGAGTGCCTCATCTCTTTCCTGGTGCTGCTGTCACCATTGTTGTGTGAGCTCATCCCAGGCTGATCTTTGAGTGCCTTATGATTGCTGACTCTTGCTTTGATATATTTCCTCTGCTGGTCTAACATTGCCCCAAAGGTTTTCACTTAGAAACCACCAGTTCTGGGAACAGAGCAATAGCACAGCAGTAGGGCGTTTGCCTTACACGTGGCCAACGTGGAAGGGACTCCAGTTTGATTCCCGGCATCCCATATAGACCCCGGGTCTCCTCCCCACTTGTTTTTGGTTTTGGTTTTTAGGGCACACCCCGCAGCGCTCAGGGCTCTATGCTCAGAAATCGCTCCTGGCAGGCAGGGGGAACCATATGGGATGCCAGGATTCCAATCACCGTCCTTCTGCATGAAAGGCAAGCGCCTTACCTCCATGCTATCTCTCCCGCCCCACCCCCACTTTTTTTTTTTTTTTCAACAGAACCATAGAACATGAACCATCTTGTTCTGCTTCATAAATTGAGGGGGTAAAAAAAATGGATGGTACCAGGGCCAAGCAGTCTCACGAACATTGAGTGAAAATAAAAAATGATCAGGCCTAAATACACAACCCAAAGTCAACGACAATAGAATCAAGAGACTACAATAAGCTGCACACTACAACAAGCTACACACAAAAGGGACCTGTTACACTAGCAGTCCAGGGTGCTAAGGGTGGAGGTATGGGATGCATGCTGGGAACAGTGAGTGGTAGAGGGAAGTTAATACAGGTGGTGAGAATTGCCCGAATTCACTGTTACTATGTACCTTAAATATAACTGTGAAAGATTTGTAATTCACATTAGTCTTAATAAAAAAATATTAAAAAAAAGAAAGAAAGAAACCATCAGTTCAAAAATAAGATTTTTAAGAATTTTCAGATGGCAACATTTTGAGAACAGCAAACTAAGTACTGGCTCCTGAGAACAGACAACTGGGAAACTGTTAATTGCCATTAAATTGAACCATTCAGGATATTCCTTAGGTGAATTATTTCCCCTGGTTGGAATTATGTAGTCGTTGAGTACTCAAAATATGGTAGTCTTCAGGAAACTGCTGAATTTAAGAGTTCTTCCTGGAAACTTGGTGCCTTAGGGACCTTCTGAAAACTAACAACCTGGACAGTAGCTGTTGAATCAGGCTTGGTTACAATGAGAGAGACCTTTGCAATGGCGTTCAGGTAGATTACTCTTGCTATTTCATTATTTACCTTTTAGCTACCCTTTTGATTTTATTATGTTTGAAACTCTCTTTTTGGTTAATAGGACAGAACCATAAACTGTTTTGTTTTGACGCCTGGTAACTATTAGTTATGTATTTATGTGGCCCTAGATTCTTGTCTGCGGAGTTTGGGCAATTGCTTAAATAAGCAACTGAAATCAGTTTTACTCCTTAATCTTTTTTGTTTGTTTGTTTTTGGGCCACACCCGGCGGTGCTCAGGGGTTACTCCTGGCTCTCTGTTCAGAAATAGCTCCTGGCAGGCACTGGGGACCATATGAGACACCAGGATTCGAACCAACCATTTAAGTCCTGGGTCGGCTGCTTGCAAGGCAAACGCCGCTGTGCTATCTCTCTGGCCCCACTCCTTACTCTTAAACTCACATGAGAAAGATCTTTTGTAAATAAAAATGTCTTCTTGCCATATTTTTTCCTTTAAAATGACAATGACTTTTTCAAAAGATTTCCTTCCTTCCTTCCCTTTCTTTTTTTCTTTCTTTCTTTTTTTTTTTTTTTTTTTTGCGAGTTTTAAAAAATATGGAACGCTTCACGAATTTGCGTGTCATCCTTGCACAGGGGCCATGCTAATCTTCTCTGTATCGTTCCAATTTTAGTATATGTGCTGCCAAAGCGAGCACTCTTTTTTTTCTTTCTTTTCCTTCCTTCCTTCCTTCCTTCCTTCCTTCCTTCCTTCCTTCCTTCCTTCCTCCTTCCTTCCTTCCTTCCTTCCTTCCTCCTTCCTTCCTTCCTTCCTTCCTTCCTTCCTTCCTTCCTTCCTTCCTTCCTTCCTTCCTTCCTTCCTTGTTTTGTTGTTGTTGTTATTGTTATTGTTGTTTTTTGGGCCACATCTGGCAGCACTTGGGCTACTCCTGGCTCTTCACTCAGAAATCACTCCTGCCAGGCTCAGGGAACCATATGGGATGCCAGAGATCAAACCTAGGTTGGCCTCATGAAGGCAAATGCCCTACCTGCTGTGCTATAGCTATAATGGCCCCAGAAGTTTATCTGAACTAAATACCCTCTGTTCTTATTAAAAAGCTCAAGCTGCTACTTGCTTCCTCACTCACCCCCCCCCCCCGTGCTTTATGTACTATAAACTGTTGTCTTCAATGCACAAGGATTGCAGCTACTGCTTCATCCTTTCCCTGACCCTTGACTTGTGCTCAAAGATACTTATGTAAGGCCTTTGAATGTTGCACTGGTGATGGGTGGTGTTCTTTAAATGACTGAAACCCAAACACAATCATGTATGTAATCAAGGTGTTTAAATAAAATATAAAAAAAGAAAATAAGAAAATAAAAATATAAATGAAAAATATAAAAAAAAAGAAATATACTATGTAAGGCCTTTGTAATAGATGTGCTGTGACAGGAATGTACAGAGGAGCAGTACTCTATACTCTTGGTCCTCTGTGACTTACGGACCTTGGGACAGCAAGAGCTTTGATCTGCTTGTCTCTGCATGAAAGTGCCCTCATCCCTTTATCTTGATGCATTTATGTGTTGTATAAATTTTATTTTCTTTGACTACTGTAACTAACACTACTGCCTTTAAACACTAATTAGAAATTTGCAAGAAAGTAAAGTTGCAAATTCTCTAAATTTTGTTTGTTTTGATGCCACATCCTCCTGTTCTCCAGGTTTACTGTGTGTAGACATGTATGGTATCTGCTGTACTATCTGTCTGGCCCAAGTTTCAGATTTACATGGTTACTGCTAACAATTTATGTAGCAGCAAGTAATATATTAGCAAATTTAAGAAATGTTAAGAAACTAGTTACTCTTTGTTGGTTAAAAGGAACCAAGACTGAGGTACTGAGGTGTAACTTGATGATACTCAGGGCTTACTCCTGTCACTGTGCTCAGAGGTCACTATTGGTGGGCTTTATCTTAATTTTTGATTTGTTTTGTTTTTGGGTCACACCCAGCATTGCTCAGGGGTTACTTCTGGCTCTGCGCTCAGAAATTGTTCCTGGCAAGCTCGGGGGACCATATGGGATGCCAAAATTCAAATCACCGTCCTGCATGCAAGGCAAACATCCTACCTCGATATTATCTCTCAGGCTCCGTCTTTATCTTAATTTACTTGGATAATTATCCATCTCATATGGTGCCAGGACTCAAACCTAGGTTAACTGTATGCAAGGGAAATGCCCTATCTGCTGTATTTTTGCTCTGGCCTTAGGAACCAGATTTCTTTTTTTTTTTTTTTTTTGTGGTTTTGGGTCACATCTGGCAGTGCTCAGGGGTCATTCCTGGCTCTAGGCTCAGAAATTGCTCCTGGCAGGCACAAGGGAACCATATGGGGCGCCAGGATTCAAACCGATGACCTCCTGCATGAAAGGCAAACACCTTCCCTCCATGCTATCTCTCCGGCCCCGGAACCAGATTTCTTTTCTTAAATAAGACCTGTGGCATTTAAATTGCCAGTCATTGATTACTCCAGATTGTTTCACACCCTACTCTTTGAAATATTTATCCCTAAAGGAAATAAATAATGCCATTCTGTGTAGACTTCTAATTAGCTTTCCTTGTTTGACAGTAGAAATCTTAAAATTTGGGCCCGGAGAGATAGCACAGCGGTGCTTGCCTTGCAAGCAGCCGATCCAGAACCTAAGGTGGTTGGTTCGAATCCCGGTGTCCCATCTGGTCCCCCGTGCCTGCCAGGAGCTATTTCTGAGCAGACAGCCAGGAGTAACCCCTGAGCACCGCCGGGTGTGGCCCAAAAACCAAAAAAAAAAAAAAAAAAAAAAGATACCTTAAAATTTACATTAGTAACATATAGATTATAAGCAAAAACCATTTCAAAGATGTATATCTTCCAAGAGCAAGTACTGAATTTTGAAAAAATAGTATGAAAAAGTGAATTTTTTCCACAAAGGTTTTGATGTATAAGATACTACATTTAGTTGTATTCATTGTGTCTTTGTAAATTAGTTTTTGGTGAAAAGTTTGGATGGCTGAAAATTTAGATTACTTGTAAGAAGATATTTATTTACAAAAGTGCACTGGGGTGCACTTATTATATACAAAATCTATATTGGTAGTCAGAATGGCAGTAGTAGTTAGCATTTTTGTATAGTCTGTTTACATGAGAAGGGCTGAAACTTGATCCTCATCATAGTTTATGTGATCTAATTTGCTAATGATTTATGCTGTTATGTGCTATTTAAAATTCTTAATAGCAGTGTTCTGCTTCTTTATGAATATGGAAAATATAAGTAAGTTAGTATCCTTTGGATAGAAAATGAAGAAATTGGCATCTTTCTTTGCTGTGCAGTGGTGAGCTGCCCTCTCCTGGTCATCTGTGACATCTAGAACTCCCAGTGGGTCCTAAGGAAAATAGATTTTTGCCAAATTATATTTTAATTTTGCCTTGATACTGATACTATCCTAGTTTGTGATTCTGCAATAGAGTTTGTCTCATGAAAAGACAGTGTTGGTAGAAAAAGTGGTGCCATCTTCTCTTTCACACATGTTCTAGTAGACATTCTTTCCACATGAAATTTTGCCTCTTAAATCATAAAATAACCTTTGCTGTTTCTTTGTTTACTAGATTTTTAAGACTTCTCTTAGGATATTCCTCAAGATATTCATCTCTTGATGAGGAGACAGGGCAAGAGAGGGATGAAAAGAATTTCAGATTTACCTTAAATACATGAATTAACCAAGATGTTCTTTTCATGGATGATAATTCTTTTTTGTGGGGGGGGGGGGGGGATTTTGGGTCACACCCAGCAGCCTTCAAAGGTTACTTCTGGCTCTGTGCTCAGAAGTCAGTCCTGGCAGGCCCCGGGGGACCATATGGGATGCTGGGATTTGAACCAGGATCCGTCTTGTGTTGGCTACGTGCAAGGCAAACACCTTACTGCTGTGCTTTGCTCTGGCCCGATTATAATTCTTACATATTTTCTTGAAGATAGGCATAAAACTTGCCTTAGTAATATTATGTAGGAGATGAGTTTGACAAAGATTCTTATTAAGATCAGCACCTTTGTTGTTTTAATTTTAGATTTTTATTTTATACATTTGTCTTATATATATTATATGAAATTAGCTACAATTTAGGTATTCACTAAAGCTGTAATACCAGAATATTGAGAAAAAGGCATTCAGGCATTCAGAACTTACTTGATTGTTGAAAAATAAAGTTTATCTCTGTCTTTTTTTTTTTTTACTTGTATCTCTGTATTTGAAAAATAAAAATGAAAATTTTATTGCATTTCTCAGTTTAATGGCTTATACTAGTTGACAGTTTTAAGAGTCATATAAGACCTATGCTTATTAAACATAATGTGTATCTTAATATGTTAATATATCTTTCTGTGTGTGGATATTTTTTGTTTTGTTTTGTTTAGTTTTGGTTTGGTTTGGTTTTTGAGTTACACCCCGAAGCGCTCAGGTTACTCCTGGCTCTGCGCTCAGAAATCGCTCCTGGGGCCCGAGAGATCTCATGGAGGTAAGGTGTTTGCCTTTCATGCAGAAGATTAGTGGTTCGAATCCTGGGATCCCGTATGGTCTCCCAAGCCTGCCAGGAGCGATTTCTGAGTGTAGAGCCAGGAGTAACCTTTGAGTGCTGCTGGGTGTAACCCAAAAAACAAAAAAAGAAACCTCTCCTTGCAGACACTGGGGACCATACGGGATGCCGGAATTCGAACCACTGTCCGTCCTGGATCGGCTGTGTACAAGGCAAATGCCCTACCACTGTGCTATCTCTCTGGCCCCTGTGTATGGATATTTTTAATAATTTTTAGTTGAATCATCATGAGATAGTTAGAAAATTGTTCATGATTGAGTTTCACCCAAAATATGTCTTTCTTAACTAAGCAAAGATTCTAAAATATTATATATATTGTTTTTGTTTTTGGGCCACACCTGGTGGCACTCAGGGGTTACTCCTGGCTCTGTGTTCAGAAATAGCTCCTGGCAGGCTCGGGAGACCATATGGGATGCCCGGATTTGAACCACCATTCGTCCTGGATCTGCTGTGTGCAAGGCAAATGCCCTACCGCTGTGCTATCGCTCTGGCCCCATCTAAAATATTATATTCTTATAAAATATTACACTTAAGATGAAAAATGCTAGAATTAGAAGTCTTTAAATTTTTATTAATCACTAATTCTTTTAGACAATTGTATATAGCTTTTTTAATGTGATCAGCTTCACTATATATTATAAATATGCAAAAGAGAATTTTATATATTAGTCTTTTTTGTTTTGCCAATTTTCTTACCCACCATTCAAATGATAAATTTTGAATGGAAGTGTTTCCTCATCAAAACGAAACTGCAACCATAACTTGCAAATAGGGACTAGATCTTTGTCTCACTTTTTATTGCTTAGGAGCCCCTAAGAATCCTGTTTTCTCTAGAACTTTCCATGGCAGCTAGACTTGAACTTTTTTTGTTTCATTTTTGTTTTGTTTTTGGGTTTTGGGTCACACCCGGCAGCACTCAGGGGGTTACTCTTGGCTCTGTGCTCAGAAATCGCTCAGAATAGCAGGCAGGGGGTACCATATTAGTTGCCGGAATTCTCGAACCACCAACCTTCTGCATGGAGGCCTTACCTCCATGCTATCTCTCCGACCCTGACTTGAACTGTTTTTGTTTTTGTTTTTGTTTTTGGGCCACACCCGGTGACACCCAGAGGTTACTCCAGGCTTTGCGCTCAGAAATTGCTCCTGGCTCGGGTGACCATAAGGGACGCCAGGGATTGAACCTGGGTCAGCCGTGTACTAGGCAAATGCCCTACCACTATGATATCACTCTGGCACCTAGACTTGAACTCATTAGAGAGAATTTGTCTGTATAAATAGGATTTTTAAGAGCCAGGTTTGAAATACCGGATCAGATTTCTAATGTTTAAAAATAAACTTGTAACAAAATAAGCCTTGATATCTGAATACGAGTTTATATTTTTGAATTTATGTATGTGTGTTGTAGTGCAGGGTATAGGATAAATTTGGTAGCCTAGGAAACCTGTATCCCATCAGGATAGAAAACAGATGTTCTTCCTCCTGGTAAAGAACTGCAGCTATCCATTTAGCAATTATGAATCTCTTCCCTAGATAATACCCTTGAGAAAGGAGTCTTTCAGAAAGCAGGATCAAGAAGCACATGGCAGGGGCACAGTATTTTTTAACTGTATGAGACAGAATTGTCATACATTTGCTCTCCCATTTTTATGCCTCTGGTTTTTAAATGGTAGGTAGATAGAAAATTCATTTGACTCACCTTACAGGACTAAAAATCCTTTCACTCTTTCAGTAAGAAAGAGACTGTATCAAATTTTGAGAAGCAAAATTACCCATTTATCTTCATTCCAAGTCTAACTCAGCCTAGTTGTTTCTAGATGGGTTTTTCTGTTTGTTTTGTTTTACTTTAATTTTAGGTCTTTTTTGTTTTTTATTTTGGTTTTTGGGTCACATCCAGCAGCGCTCAGGAGTTACTCCTGGCTCTACACTCAGAAATCGATCCTGACAGGCTCGGGGGACCATATGGATGCTGGGATTCGAACCACCATCCTTCACATGCAAGGTAAACACCTTACCTCCATGCTATCTCTCCGGCCCCATTTCTAGATGGTTTTATGTGCCATTTTCTAATTTGGTAATTGTTTTGATTGAAATAATATTATCCAAGTCTTATGTTTATTTCTCTAAAAGGACCAATTACCACTTTGCACTGTTTTGCCCTCCCTTCAGCTTCGTTCACTTCACTATTATACTATTCCTTCTAAAATAAAGATTTCACTATGGCTTTTCCTTTTCTGAAGACTTTCAGTGACTCCCATTACCTATTTCTGTTCATTCTAGAATTTAAGTTACTCTGTGATTTGGCTATTTTTCTGTCCTATACGCCATTAGCATTCTTTAAGTCAAACTGAATGCTACCATCTTCTGTACTTCATTGCCTCTATCACTCTCAAATCACTCTCTTCCTAGGTGCTAATTTTTTGTGTGTTTGTTTTTGTTTTGGGGCCACACCCAATGATGCTCAGGGGTTACTCCTGGCTATGCACTCAGAAATCACTCCTGCTTAGGGGACCATATGGGATGCTGGGGGATCAAACCACGGCCGATCCTTGGCTACCATGGGTATGGCAAATGCCTTACTGCTTGCACCACTGCTCTGGCCCCTAGGTGATAATTTTTATTTTATGCTCTGTCAGTTTTTTGCATGTTGAAATTCTTTTTCAAGATCTTGCCTTAATGCTATCTTCTTTTAGGTAAATTTTGAAGAATGCAGTGAGAATAATATCATAAAATAATATCATAAAAATAAATTTTTTTGTTTTGTTTTTTATTTTTGGTCACACCCAGCGGTGCTCAGGGGTTACTCCTGGCTCTATGCTCAGAAATAGCTCCTGGCAGGCTCGGGGGACCATATAGAATGCCAGGAGGGATTCAAGCCACCGTTCTGGATGCAAGGCAATCACTCCACCTCCATGCTATATCTCCAGCCCCCTATTTTTTTTTTTTTTTTTGGTTTTTGGGTCACAACCGGCAGTGCTCAGGGGTTACTCCTAGCTCTATGCTCAGAAACCACTCCTGGCAGGCTCAGGGGACCATATAGGATGCCGGGATTCAAACCACCAACCTTCTGCATGCAAGGCAAACAAACACCTTATCTCCATGCTATCTCTCCAGCCCCAATTTTTAATTAATTTTTTAACCAAAAAAAAAAATAGATTGGGGCTGGAGTGATAGTGCAGTGGTAGGGCATTTGCCTTGCACATGACTGACCCAGGATGGACCAAGGCTCAATCTCCAGCGTCCCATATGGTCCCCCAAGCCAGGAGTGATTTCTGAGTACATAGTTAGGAGTAACCCCTGAGCATCACTATGTGTGGCCTCCCAACCCCCCCCCCAAATAGATTAGACTTACCTCATTTAATATAATTCAAGAAAACACAATGAATTACGAATGAATGTTTCATATGTAGTTTCATTACCATATTTCAAAATGTTTAATCCTGTTAGAATGTGCCTTTACTGTTGTCTGAGGTAGTAGTGCCATTACTGAGGACCACATTCATTTGTGCAGGGGCTGAGGTTGTGCATGTGTTGTCATCGATCAAATTCAGTGTTTCAAATATATAGGGCATGTATCCTAAACCTTGACCTTCAGGCCTGGCTTTGTACAGTTATTTTAATGAAAGAAAAATTTTTTCTATTGAAGTCTAGATTGAGAGAAAAATATGAAACCACATATTAGCATTTTAGAAGCATATTAGAAATTATACTTTTTAAAATTATGATTAATATTAGATAAATTAAGTTCATCATCTTATCAAAGAGAACTTGTAGTTACCAAATAATAGAAAACTTGAATATGAGTAGATTTATCTCCTCTATTATTTGGAATAAAAATAAACTGCTAACCAGTGCATGCATTCTTCTTTTTTTTTTTTTTTTTTTTTTTTGGTTTTTGGGCCACACCCGGTAACGCTCAGGGGTTACTCCTGGCTATGCGCTCAGAAGTTGCTCCTGGCTTGGGGGACCGACACCGGGGGATCGAACCGCGGTCCGTCCAAGGCTAGTGCAGGCAAGGCAGGCACCTTACCTGTAGCGCCACCACCCGGCCCGCATGCATTCTTCTAAGGACAGTTTGTACCCACCGTAATTAAAGGTGTCATGATTAAAAATTCAGGCATCACAAGTAAAAATTCAATACCAGCAGCTAAGTTTCGAAGTAAAATTCAGAGCCAGAAAACATAGTTTGCTAAAAGATACTAATTCTAAAAGATACTGTTTTATTTATTTATTTATTTATTTATTTTTTTTTTTTGGTTTTTGGGCCACACCCTGTGACGCTCAGGGGTTACTCCTGGCTATGCGCTCAGAAGTTGCTCCTGGCTTGGGGGACCATATGGGACACTGGGGGATCGAACTGCGGTCCGTCCAAGGCTAGCGCAGGCAAGGCAGGCACCTTACCTCTTGCGCCACCGCCCGGCCCCAAAGATACTGTTTTAAAGGATAGAGAAAGAGAAGTAAAATGCCTGCCTCAGTGGTGTATATGGGAGAAATTGGGCATGTTGGTGGTGGGAAAAGTGCACTGTGAAGTGTAGTGTACATTCTATGACAGAAACTGTCATGAACAATTTTATAAGCATGGTGCTTAAATAAAGTAATTATAAAGAATAAAATATACTGTTGTTTTTTTTTTTTTTTGCCACCCCCAGCAGTGCTTCGGTATTAATTTCGGCTCTGTATTCAACAGTCACTACTGGTAGGTTCGGGGGATCATACGGAATGTTGGAGATCAAACATATGCAAGGCAAGCACTCTACTCATTGTACTATTTCTTGGGCCCTAGAGATGTTCTTTCAGCTTAAAGTCTGATAGAGCAATAAATACTATTTATTCTTAATATGTTTTTTTGTTTTGGGGGCCCCAGGGGGGGGGGCACACCTGGTGACGCTCAGGAATTACTACTAGTTATACGCTCAGAAATCACTCCTGGCTTGGGGGACTATATGGGACACCAAGATCAAACCCAGGTCCATCTTAGGTCAGCCACATGCAAGGCAAACGCCCTACCACGGTGCCACCACTCTGGCCCCATCATATTTATTCTTTTTTTTTAATATTTTTTATTTAAACACCTTGGTTACAAACATGATTGTATGATATCATCATATCAGATGATACCCACCCCCCCCCCCATCACCAGTGCAACATTCCCATCACCAATGACCCAAATATCCCTCCTCCCCTCCCCACCCCTACCTGTACTCTAGACAGGCTTTCTATTTCCCTCATACATTCTCATTGTTAGGATAGTTCTCAATGTGGTTATTTCTCTAACTAAACTCATCAGTCTTTGTGGTGAGTCTCATGAGGTCGGCTGTAATGTCCAGCCCTCCTCTCTTTTGTCTCTGAAAATTGTTGAGAAATGTCTTTCATTTTTCTTAAAACCCATAGATGAGTGAGACCATTTTCTGTCTTTCTCTTTTTCTCTGACTTATTTCACTCAGCATAATAGATTCCATGTACATCCGTGTATAGGAAAATTTTATGACTTCATCTCTCCTGACGGCTGCATAATATTTCATTGTGCATATGTACCACAGTTTCTTTAGCCATTCGTCTGTTGTAGGGCATTTTGGTTGTTTCCAGAGTCTTGGTAAGGTAAATAGTGCTGCACGTGGTAGCCGAGGCGCTCAACAGTTTCTCCTGGCTCTGTGCTCAGAAATCACTCCTGGCGGGCTCAGGAGGCCATATGGGATGCTGGGAATCAAACCAGGGTCTGTATTGTGTTGTCCATGTGCAAGTCAAATGCCCTACCACTGTGCTATCACTCCGGCCCCGTCTCCATATTTAGTCTTAATTTTTTTTTATTTGTTTTTTGGGGCCATACCTGTTTGACGCTCAGGAGTTACTCCTGGCTATGCTCGCAGAAATTGCCCCTGGCTTGAGGGACCATATGGGACGCTGAGGGATGGAACTGTGGTCTGTCCTAGGCTAGTGCTTGCAATGCAGATGCCTTACCTCTAGCATCACCTCTTCGGCCCTTTATTCTTAATTTTGATAAATTTTGTTTTTAGGAAGAAAGCTAATTATGAGGTTATTTTTGTTTTTTAAAAACTGAGTTACGGGGCTGGCGAGGTGGCGCTAGAGGTAAGGTGTCTGCCTTGCAAGCACTAGCCAAGGAAGGACTTTGGATCGTTCCCCTGGTGTCTCATATGGTCCCCCCCAAGCCAGGGGCAATTTCTGAGTGCTTAGCCAGGAGTAACCCCTGAGCATCAAATGGGTGTGCTCCGAAAAACCAAAAAAAAAAAAATAAAAATAAAAAAAAATAAACTGAGTTACTATGAGTTTTCAGAATTATTTATGATTAAATGTTAGGCATTGTTTACTTTCCTTCATGAGTGCCCCCAGTTTCTCTTCTTCCCTCCAGTTTTTCACTTTTTTTAAAGATATTCCTAGGTAGTTCGTTTAGGCACAATATTAAGTAGGATTGTTGTTGCTTTGCATTTCTCTTATAATTCATTATCTGCATATACAAAAGCCATAGATTTTTTCTTTTTTTTTCTATGAGAGAGAGAGAGAGAGAGAGAGAGAGAGAGAGAGAGAGAGAGAGAGAGAGAGAGAGGAGGTTCAGTAGTTGTTGGTTTTTTTGTTTCGTGGTTTTTGTTTTTTTTTTTTCCCAAAAAAGCCATAGATACTTGTGTGTTGCTTTGTAGCTGCCACTTTATTATACAAGTATGTTGTTTCTAGGAGCTTTATTGTAGTCTTTGTTTGTTTTATTTTTGTCTTGTTTTTGGGCCACACCCAGCGGTGCTCAGGGGTTACTCCCAGCTCTACACTCAGAAATCACTCCTGGCAGACTCAAAGGTCCATATGGCATACCGAATCCACCCTGCATGCAAGGCAAATGCCCTACTATTGTGCATGTACTCTGGTTCTTCATTGTAGTCTTAAGAGTTTTCTAAGTATAATATATCAACCACAAATAGTGAGAGCTTGATTTTTTTCTTTTCTTTTAAGGATGCTCATAATCTTTCTTGCCTAATTGCTTTGCAAGTACTTCCAGTACAATATTGACTAGTTGTGGTGAGTGAGAAACTTTTGTCTTGTGCCTTTCTTGCCTGAAGACTCAGTTTCTTCACTATGAGATACAATGTTTGCTGTGGCTTGTGGTAAATGGCTTTCACTATATTGAGGAAAATTTCTTCAACTCCTATTTTATTGAAAATGTTTATCATTGGGGCCGGGCGGTGGCGCTGGAGGTAAGGTGCCTGCCTTGCCTGCGCTAGCCTAGGACGGACCGCGGTTCGATCCCCCGGCATCCCATATGGTCCCCCAAGAAGCCAGGAGCAACTTCTGAGCGCATAGCCAGGAGTAACCCCTGAGCGTCACAGGGTGTGGCCCAAAAACCAAAAAAAAAAAAAAAAAGAAAATGTTTATCATGAATGGTGTTGGATCTTGTCAAATGGTTTCTCTTCATCTATTGATATGATCATATGATTTTATATGATTTTACCTTGTATTGATATGTTATATTAATTGACTTGAGTATCTTAAGCCATCTTTGCATCCCCAGCATGAATCCCACTTGGTCATTGTATATGATTTGTTTTATGTGTTCTTGAATTCGAATTGGCTGGGTTTTGTTGATGATTGTTACATGTATGTCCATTGGGATATAGGTCTGTCCTTTTGCTTTTTTGTGCTAGCTCGCTCTCTCGCTCTCTTTTTCTCTCTCTCTCCCCACCTCTCCCCTCCCCTCCCCTCCCCTCCCCTCCCCTTCCCTCCCCTCCCTTCCCTCTCCTTTTTGTATTAAGATAATATTTGCAGGGCCGGAGAGATAGCATGGAGATAGGGCGTTTGCCTGCTTGCAGAAGGATGGTAGTTCGAATCCTGGCATCCCATTTGGTCCTCCGAACCTGCTAGGAGCAATTTCTGAGCATGTAGCCAGAAGTAACCCTTGAGTGATGTCGGGTGTGACCCAAAAACAAAACAAAACAAAACAAAAGATAATATTTGCCTCATAGAAACTGTGAGCAGATTTGTGGTTTTTGTTTTCGATTGGCTTGGGGGCCACACTTGATGGTGCTAAGGGGTTACTTGTGGCTTTGCACTTAGGAATTACTCCTAGTTGGGCTTGGGATACTGTATGGGATGCCACCACTCTGGCCCTCTTTCTTTTTTTTTTTTTTTTCTTTGGTGGGGGGAGGGTTGGCCACACCCAGTGATGCTCAGAGGTTACTCTAGGACTAGGCTATGTGCTCAGAAATTGCTCTTGGCTTGGGAAACAATATGGGATGCTGGGGATCAAACCCAGGTCTGTCCTGGGTCAGCCACATGCAAAGCAAACAACCTCCCGCTGTGCTATCGCTCCGGCCCCTATTTTTTTTATTTATTTATTTTTATTTTATGAGGACAAAGATGCAAAGAAAGAGGACAAGGTAAAGTTACAGTGGGAAGACGATCACCCATAAACAGAATTCTCAGAAGAAATCCCCTTGCTGACACCTTAATTTTGAACTTTTAGCCAAAAACCATTAATAAAACAAAAAACATGCACAATTACTTTGTCCCTCAAGTCCCCAGATTGTAGTATATTATAACATTTCTTAGCAGCACACAAAGCAATTTAAAGCCACAAAATTTATGTAACTCCTTTAATATTGAAGGCATATATTTTTTTACAGTTCCATGCACATGCATATTAATTTAAGTTAACCTCAGAAGTTTAAGTGATAGACCTTGAGACTTCCTGATCTGAAGTTGAATTCTATTATATTAGTCTGCTTTTGACTTTTTAAAATTTGTTTAAAGAAAGTATATAACATAGTTGACATAATTGATCATAATACATTTGTTTCAGGAAGGATAAAGGCAAAGTTATTATTTCCTTCTTCACTCTCTCTCTTTTTTCTTTAAGGATAAGAGTCAAAGGAGCACAGCGAAAACGGTGTTAGAGTGGCAATTGTTGTTTGCGTAGGCCCAGTGAAATATGTGAGACATGGAAAGGAAAAGCCTTGGCATAAATACAAGGAGACCTTACCCCTGAAGTTTTCTGGCATAAGATCAACTCTAGGCTCCAGGCATACTAGGTTGTCCAACCCAAGTCATTGTCTGTAGTGCCAATACATTTTATTTTTCACACAGTCGCTGTTGTTGGTGTCAGGTTTCTGTAGTTAAAGGTCCTGGAATCTGTGCATATCTTACATTGAAGTCAGTATGATGTAGAGCAGGGGTCTTCAAACTACGGCCCGCCAGCAGTGAGCGCTGTTTGGTTGCCAAGATACCTGCCAGCATATACACTCAGTGTATATCCAAATATCAGGAACAATGCACTCAAAATGGTAACCATCTTTGGTAGCACTTATGCCTGTGAACAGACTTTTTCAAGAATGAAACATCTGAAATCTCCAACCAGATCAAGATTAACTGATGCCCACTTGCATCACTTGTTACGGCTGGCAGTAACAAATATGGAACCGGACATTGACTATCTCATTAGCCAAAAGCAGGCCCATAGTTTCCATTGAAATACTGGCGCGTGATCTGTTTATTTATAAATGGTTTTCATTTTATTTATATAAGATATGTGCAGTGTGAGTAGGAATTAGTAGCTCATATAGTCCGGCCCTCCAGCTCTCTAAGGGACCATAATCCGGCCCCCACTTTAAAAAGTTTGAAGACCCCTGATGTAGAGCATCCTCTAGTTTCACCTCACAATTAGAGGGCAATGCAGAGAGCATTGTCCTGAAAGCAGGTTGTTGTTGTTGTTGTTGTTGTTGTTAAGTCTTCTGGATGTTAAAGAAAGTCTCTTTTGAGTAGATTGATGCCAGAGCAATTGTAGGGTCTTTCCTGGTAGAGGATTGCTTCCAGGTGATGTTATAGACAACCGTGGTTGTCTCATAGATGGCATCTCTGGTTCAGGGGTGAATATTTTTTATATTTCTAACAGTATTTTTCAGACTATTCTTTAAATATATATTTGTGAAGTTCTCTTTAGTCAGTATTTGTAAGATTTATTCATGTTGATACATGCAGCTCTAAACTGCTATAGAATATTCTATTGTTTAATTGTGCCACTAATATAGTTTTATTGCTTACTGACATGTGTTCATGTGTTCAGTAACCAATGGATTGAATTTATGATGGTGGTCCCAATAATAGACAGGTGTGTAATGACTATACCATCTGGATTTTACATTCTCTGATATGCTTTCCCACAATAGTAAAAAATAAAATTGTCTGTCAGTACATTGCTGAGAGACACATGGCTGTATTTTCAGTCTTTGATTTATGGACTGTTAAATTGATGGAAATTTTAAAATTTGGGCCACACAGAACAATGCTGTAAAGAGAGAAAGAATGTTTAATATTCCAAAAGAAAACTGACATAGATAAAAATGTATATCCATTATGAGTATGGACAGAAATTTGAAAAACAGGCCAATCTAGACTGTAGACCAGGGCATAAATTGTCAGTAGAACTATTTAAAAAAAATCAAGAAAACTATCACAAAAGTTAAGCTACCTCTATTTAAAAAAAAAAAAAGGTGAAAATAATGAACAGGCATAGCATGAACTTGACTGTGCATGTATTTTTGTTTGTTTTGGTTTTGGAGCCACATCTGGTGGCACTCAAGGGTTACTCCTGGTTCTGCACTTAGAATTAGCTCCTAGCAAGCTCAAAGGATCATATGGGATATCAGGAATCGAACTCGGATCCATCCTGGTTTGGCCGCATGCAAGGCAAACATCCTATCACTGTGCTATCGCTCTGGCCTCTGCGCCTGTATTTTGATTAGTAAATTATTTATGATTTGTTTGTTGAATTGTCATTTCCAAAGTATATGTTAAAATTTAAAAATGTACAGAGGCAATTTGCATAGACAAATACCAACTATTAGTATAATATTGAGTCTGGAGCAATAGTACAATGGGTAGGTCTCTTGCCTTGTAAGCAGGCTACCCAGGTTTGACCTCTGGCATCCTATATGGTCCCCTGAGCTGCCAGTGATTCCTGAGTACACAGCTAGGAGTAACCCCTGAGCACCACCAGATTTCCCCTCACAAAAAAAAAGCAATAAACCTAATTTTTTAAAAATTAAGTTTTCAGGGCCGGCGAGATAGCATGGAGGTAAGGTGTTTGCCTTTCATGCAAAAGGTCATTGGTTCGAATCCCGGCGTCCCATATGGTCCCCCGAGCCTGCCAGGAGCGATTTCTGAGCGTGGAGCAAGGAGTAACCCCTGAGCGCTGCTGGGTGTGACCCAAAAACCAAAAATCAAAAAAATAAATAAATAAAAATAAAAAAAATAAAAATTAAGTTTTCATACTTGAGATAGCCTGGTCCAGACTCATGAATAGAAATGTAGCCCAAGAAAAGACCTATTCATAAACTTTATATGACATAGGTATAACATAGGTGCTTGTTTCCTAGGAAAAAGTTGGTTTATTCAACAAATAGTACTGGGAGAGTGTGAAGAACAAATTAAATATGTCACTATATTAAAAAAAAATTCCAAGTGAATTAGAGCTAAAATATAAAAAAACTATATTAAGACTACTAAAAATGGTTGATTATATATTTTAAATACAAAATATTTTACTTTATATATATCATAAGACATCTTTATAAATTTATATCTATGGTAGTTTAAAGATTACTTCACCAGTTTGAGTAATGAAGTTCACAGATGTACTATAATAATGCAACATACTATCATTATTCTAAGGATACACACTTAGCATTTAGTAGTTAAAGGGTAGATATGATGTATGTAATAGTTCAAATGGTTCCGAACTTTATCCATGTGTATAAATGGACATAGAGCCAAGAAAATGTATGTATGTATGTAGATATACAGCGAATAAAGGATGAACCTATGGGGGCGAAGAGATAGTATGGAGGTAAGGCGTTTGCCTTGCATGCAGAAGGTCGGTGGTTCGAATCCCGGCCTCCCATATGGTCCCCTGAGCCTGCCAGGAGCGATTTCTGAGCATAGAGCCAGGAGTAACCCCTGAGCACTGCCGAGTGTGACCCCCCCACCCAAAATAAAAAAGGATGAACCTAGGTGAAACTTACTCAAGTTTTTTTATATGTTTCATTGTAGCATTTTGTTAATTTGACATCATTTCCAGATAACACATTTTTTTCTTTAAAAAATAGGGTATCATTAAGAGCAATTTATAGACAAGCCTCAGATTGAGTTCAAATGCTAGTAATGCATATTACCAGTAAAAGCTTCATAATCAGAAGACACAAAACATTTCCACAAGTTCTTTGAGAAAAAAAGACAGGTTACTCATAAGGAAAATGGACTATGCTGTGAATAGGCAACTGAAAGAAAAAGATGAGGGACTGGAGAGATAACACAGTGGCAGGACATTAGCCTTGCAAATGGCCGACCCAGGAAAGACTCAGTTTGATTCTCGGCATCCCATATGGTCCTCCAAGCCTGCCAGGAGCGATTTCTGAGCACAGAGCCCTGAGTACCGCCAGGAGTGATGCAAAAAGAGAGAGAGAGGGAGGGGGGGGGAGGGAGGGAGGGAGGGAGGAAAGGGAGGGAAAAAGAAAAGAAAGGGAGGAAGGAAGGGAGGGAGGGAGAAAAGAGATGAAAGCAGCATAATGAAAGATTCAAAAATATATGATATGATAAATTTCTTTGGTTTCCAGAGAAAAAAAGAAAATGGAATATAAAATGCAAAAAGAATATTTTGACAGTGCTAAATATTAACCAGTAATAGATGAACAAGAACTCATACAATCTTGCCTGCAAGATACATTGCAAAAATCTAGTAAAGTTGAAATTATCCTATGGCCCAAACAAGATCGTTTTTATTGACACTTATTTAGAAAGATGAGAAGGGAGAGACCACAGACTTCTCCACATTGCAAAGAAACAAGGACAAGCTAGTGAAATACATGCTCAAGGGAGAACACAGGCTTGAAAAGCAAGCCAGTAATTCTACTTTGAACTACATGTTCTCAAATTAGCCAGCAATGAACTTCTTTTAAAAGAGTGGGGGGCAAAGGGGCCGGAGCCAGCCAGTAGGGTGCTTGCTTTACATGTGGCTGACCTGGATTTAATCTCTGGCATCCCATCCTTGAGCACTGCCAGGAATAATTTCTCAGCACCACCAGGGGTGCTCAAGGACCCCCCCCCCAAAAAAAAAAAAAAAAGCAGGTAGGATGTTTGCTTTGCATGCAGCTGACCTGTGTTCGATCCTTGGCATCTCGAATTGTCCCCTGAACCCACCAGGAGTGCTCCTGAGTAGTAACAGGGATGGCCCCAAAACAAACAAGAACAAAAAGGTTAGATAGTAAATGTTTTAGGCTGATAGCCCGTAAGGGCTCTCATATATTCAACATTGTCACTACAGACTGGAGCCAGTAATGGCTAGTACACAGACATTGGCATTACTACTTCCTTAAAATATTTGGTGTGTAGATGATAGTTTGCCAGACCCTGCTATGGAGAAATTCTATAGAATGCTCTAAGAAGCATTCATAAGAATATTCCCAGATTTATTTGTAACTGCCATAAATTTTTCATATGAAATAAATGGTAGAGCACAGGTGTGGTTAGCATATTCAAGACCCTGAATTTAATGTCTGGCTCTGCATAGCCTCGAAGTGCCTCCACTACTCCAGCCCAGGAGTGCTGAATCACTAGGCACACACACAGCTCGCCTATCCACACACCTCCAAACACCACCAGAGAGTTCATTTTTAGTTATTTGCTTTTTAACTGATTGATGAATTGATTTAATTTAATTTAATTGATTGATTTTTATTTTATGCTCAACCAGAGTATCTTTTCTACTATAAATGTTGTTTTGACTATTACTAATTAATAGTGTTCCTCTTTTAGTGTTCTTCTAGATTTCTTTTTTTAAAATATATTTCAGTGCATTTCTATTTCTTCTGTTTTGTATAGTACTCCCTTCTTTAGTGTTGGTGTTTATATATATATATATATATATATATATATATATACACACACACACACATAAAGCCTTCACCAGTGCAACATTCCCATCACCAATATCCCGTGTCCCTCCTCCCCATCCAATCTTCTAGATTTCTTTGCTTGTGATAGTCTACTGTTTGCTTTAGCAGAGAATGATTTTCCAAAATGTTTGCACCAATTTACATTCCAACGTCAGTAAGTGGTATTTAAGTGCCAGTCAGTGTGAATTCCCGGTATCTTTATTTCTTGTCAATACTTGATACTGTTACTGTTTTTAATTCTATTGTGGTAGCTGAATAGCCATGTATTGTGGCTTCAGTATGGGTATATCTGATGAGTAAATTAAGTCAAGCTTATAATTTCATGTTTTTTGTTTTTTTTGTTTTTTTTTTTTTTTTTTTTTTTTTGATTTTTGGGCCACACCCTGTGACGCTCAGGGGTTACTCCTGGCTATGTGCTCAGAAGTCGCTCCTGGCTTGGGGGACCATATGGGACGCCAGGGGATCGAACCGCGGTCCTGTCCAAGGCTAGCGCAGGTAAGGCAGGCACCTTACCTCTTGCGCCACCGCCCGGCCCCATAATTTCATGTTTGTTGGTGATTTTAATTATTCTCTTTTGTAGCCTAGAGTAAAGAAGTATAGAGTTGTTTTTCATGAAAGTGATCCTGGTTCTATCCTCATGGTTCCCTGAGCACCACTAGGAGCAGCCCCTGAGCACAGAGCACCACTGAGTGTGGCCAAACCTCTATCCTTTCTCCACAAATATAGTCTCTTTTAAGGAACGGCCTGCTTTAAGATTTTTTTCTGCATTTCTTTTAGTAACTAGTATATCTCCTGTATATATATCTATAACATGTTGAGAAAATTCTTTTTCTTACTACGTGAGCTGTGTTTTCACTCTCTTAATGGAGTGTTGTGTTTTGATTTGTTTTGCTTTTTGGTTTTTGATGAACAGCAGTACTTGTTTTCATTTTAGTAAAAAGTCACAAAATTTGATTTTTTGCTTGTACTACTTACCTAAGTAAGGTGTGACCTTGACCTGCTTTGAGCTTTAGTTTACTTATCTGTAAATAGTTGGTAATAATATCCTTGTCGTGGGGTAATTGAGAAGATTAAATGAGATAAAGCACTTATTATAGAGCTTTTCACCTAGCAGTCCCTCAGTAGATGTTAATTGCCTTCCCCATCACTTAGGGTGCTCATTTTCATACTGTCTTTTGGGAAATTGGGTAGTATTCATGAGCTATTTGCAAATGAATGTTTTGGAAATTAGAATCTCATGTAATTACCCCAGGAATTTAGAAGGTGGCCTAAAATAGTAAATCATAATTAATTTGCCCAGAGAACTAAAATGTAACATTTTCTCTGATGAAAAGGGTTTATACTCAATATGGGACCCTGGAATAATAAAACTCATGAGTGGAGTGTCGTATCCAGAAAATGAGAAGCTATAGTTAAAGACAATCTAAACTCTATACATAATGCATCATCTCTAGTAACGAGGTGGATCTTGTCTCAAAGAGGAAGTAAGATTTTTTAAATGATGAGAAATTGCAAATTACTCCAGCTCAAAGTACCTTCCCTCTGTGGAACTTTCCAGTGTTTATTGATCATTTTCATTTTGTTCTATTTCACCACCCATTTGCTCAGCTTATGTTTAAAACACATCTCTTATTGTGTATCAAATTCATTAGTGGACAAAAAGAGACAGAACAATACGTAGTATATGGTCTTGCATGAATGAAAATAAAAAGGAGTGGAAGGTATTTTTAAGGTTATAATGCCAGGCAAAAAAGATCTACTTGAAATTTCTGTTTTTGCTAATGGCAAAATTTTTTTATAATAGAACATTCTTCCTATAGATTCTTTCACTCTGAGCAACTATGTAAGTGTCTTTATAATTTTTTTTTTTTTTTTTTGGTTTTTGGGCCACACCCGGCGGTGCTCAGGGACCACTCCTGGCTGTCTTCTCAGAAATAGCTCCTAGCAGGCACGGGGGACCATATGGGACACCGGGATTCGAACCAACCACCTTTGGTCCTGGATCGGCTGCTTGCAAGGCAAACATCGTTGTGCTATCTCTCCGGGCCCGTCTTTATAATTTTTGATAATAGAACATTCTTCCTATAGATACCTGTACTCTGAATAACTATATTATGTATTCTACATATGAAATGCATTTATGCATGCGTATAGATTTCTTGAAAGCAAACTTTAATTTAAACATAAAATATTTTAAGATATTGGAGATTCATCAAAAGCAGACAGAAACCCCATAACATTGCCAATACTTAAAAAGGGGGGAGACTTGGAGCCAGAGCTATAACACAGCGGTAAGACATTTGCCTTGCATGTGGCCAACACAGGACGGACCCTAGTTCAAATTCTGGCATCCCATACGGTTTCCCGAGCCTGCCAGGAATGACTTCTGAAAATTCCTGAGTGCTGACAGATGTGACACAAAAACAAAAACAAAAGCAAAACGGGTGGGGTGGAGACTTGATGAATAAGTTTCCTGTTTTTATGTCTTTGTGCCTACCATTAATAGTTGATAACAGCAATGGATAATTAGAACTCAGAAGTTTCCAATGTTACTGGTTTTGGGAATCAGAAAAAGGCTAATATAACTGCTAGAAAGTGAAGGGGAGGGCCCGGAGAGATAGCACAGCGGCGTTTGCCTTGCAAGCAGCCGATCCAGGACCAAAGGTGGTTGGTTCGAATCCCGGTGTCCCATATGGTCCCCCGTGCCTGCCAGGAGCTATTTCTGAGCAGACAGCCAGGAGTAACCCCTGAGCACCGCCGGGTGTGACCCCCCCCCAAAAAAAAAAAAAGAAAGTGAAGGGGAATTCCAAATTATGTAGAAAAAATATTGGCCAACTTTTTGAGTCTTTAAACAAAATACCAGTACTCTTTAAGGGAACATAATGGAATCTATACTTTGCAAAGTATCACATATAAGGTTCAAGGTACAATTTTAAATTGCCAAATTTTTGTTTGTTTTGGAGTCACACCTGGCTATGCTCAGGGCTCACTCCTGGTGAACTTGTGGGGGAAGAACCATATGGAGTGCTGAGTATTGAACACATAGGCCACTTGCAAGGCAAGTGTCCTCCCCATTGTACCATCTCTCCAGCCATACCAGACAAATTGGACATATGTCAAGAAAAATA
Organism: Suncus etruscus; assembly: GCF_024139225.1. NCBI lineage: Eukaryota > Metazoa > Chordata > Mammalia > Eulipotyphla > Soricidae > Suncus > Suncus etruscus. Next base: position 63,349,879 of record NC_064848.1, read on the forward strand.
TAATTGAACACCGCCTCTGTGATGACCCAGTTTGTTGGAAGTAGCAGAAAAAGGGTGTAAAACATTCTTTCTACTCATGCTTATAAGATAGCAGGCAAAATTTCTATTCTCAATGTGAAGAAATTACATTTTTAAGAAACTAAGTGAAAATTCTAAACTGAGAAATAGTTTCTGAAATAAGTTAAATGGGTGAGTTTAATAGCAAATTGAAATGTCTTTGAAATTAAAGACCATTGTTATATGTATTTGGAGGGAGATTGGCATCTGTACTTTGGATATATTGTCAAGCTGGTATAGAGAATGGATTTTCAGAAAATAAGTGAAAGCAGTATTCCACCAATTTTAAAAATATGTTATAGGGGCCGGTTCTGTGGCATGGTGGTAGGGCATTTGCCTTGCACAAGGCTGACCTAGGATGGACCGTGGTTCGATCACCTGGTGTCCCACATGGTCCCCCAAGCCAGGAGCAATTTGTGAGAGCATTGCCAGGAGTAATCCCTGAGCGTCACCAGGTGTGGCCCCAAAACAGAAAACAAAACAACAACAAATATATATGTATATCTTTTGGGGGGCCAGAGTGATAACACAGCAGACCGGGTGTTTGCCTTGCACTCAAATGACCCAGATTTGATCCCCAGCATTTCTTGTGGTTTCCCAAACCTGCCAGGAGTGATTTCTGAGCACAGATCCAGGAGTTACCCTTGATCACCACTGGGTGTGGCCTGAAACCTAAAAATAAATAATTTTTTTTTTAAAAATACATCTTTTACCACATGTCTTTATACTTAATAAGTATGCCTTTGAAAGACATAACTCATTTTTTACTCTTGGTATGGGTTTCATAATATGGAAATGCTTTTGAGGACTAGAATATATAAGAAAAGAAAAATTGAACTTGAATAATGACAACTTCAACAGGTATATCTTATCTTTTCCCTTCAGATCCTAATAACCAATCTACTTACCTGTCGGGTTTTATTTCCTAGGCTATACTCAAAATTCATCACACATGCACACATAAGAATATGGGATTATGATCTTTTTTGTCATTAAAGTGTACAAATATAGATAAATGTTTCTTTTTTTGTGTGTGTGTGATTTTTGGGTCACACCCAGCATGGCTCAGGGGTTACTCCTGGCTCCATGCTCAGAAATTGCTCCTGGCAGGCACGGGGGACCATATGGGACACTGGGATTTGAACTGATGACCTTCTGCATGAAAGGCAAATGCCTTACCTCCATGCTGTCTCTCCGGCCCCAGATAAATGTTTCTTAGTGTGCTTTTAAAGTATTGCTTTTTAGGGGCTGGAGAGATAGAATGGAAATAAGGCATTCGCCTTTCATGTAGAAGGTTGGTGGTTCGAATCCTGGCATCCCATATGGTCCCACGAGCCTGTCAGAAGCGATTTCTGAGCGTAGAGCCAGGAGTAACTCCTGAGCGCTGCCAGGTGTGACTCAAAAAAAAAAAAAATATTGCTTTTTAATAAAGACAAAAATGTTGTATGTCTTTGTCTTAAGCATTTTGAGCAAATTGTGAGATAAGCATTTGCCTTGACACTCTTCAGAATGAAGGGTTATATACTGTCAGCATCAGCTCTACTCTCAGTACTTTGAGACCTTGTTAGTAGAACAAGAATTTGCCTTACAGGTTTTGCATCAAAACTTGGTAAAATATGTTTAATGGCTACGGAACTTTAGTTTTATAAGGAGAAAAGTGTTCTAGAAGTGTGAATGGTGGTGATCAGGTGATCATTGTTGTGCAGTATAAATGTACTGATGTCACAGAAGTGATGTAACATACATTTAATATTAGTTAAAAGGCCAGATACTATGTATGGCTTACCATAAAAAAGATGAAAATGTAGGCAAGAAATCCATAAATATTTTCCTTATGAAAATGCAATTGCTGGGGCCAGAGCAATAGCACAGCAGTAAGGGGTTTGCTTACTGTGTTGGCATGTGGCAAACACAGGATGGACCCTGGTTTGAATCCCGGCATCCCATCTGGTCCCCCTAGCCTGCCAGGAGCAACTTCTGAGTGCGGAGCCAGGAATAATTCCTGAGCGCCACCAGGTGTGACCCAAAAACCAAAAAAAAAAAAAAAAAATGCCATTGCTTCCAAGACTAAATGCAACATGCTGTTGATTTTAATAGCCACCCTAGTTGCTTATGGTCCATTTATTAAAATTGTAACGTGTATCTTAAAAGTATTAATAACAGTGTTTTCCTGTTTTATGGGGCTCAGAAATCATTTGGGAGAAGTAAAAAGTACTTAAGCAATCAGTATACTATGTCCTAACATCAATATTTACCATTCCAGAAGAAAACTTATATGGTCTAAATTGCCTTAACCTATGGGGAAACACAAATTTTAAATTGCTTTTATAATATTACTTCCCAATCCCAGACTTCACTTATCTACATGTAACTCTTACCTCTGCACATACTACGTTGTTTGAAAACAGAATTATAATGGAAAAGTCTCTTTTTTTTTTTGTCCTTCCTCACAATAATTTTTATTTTAAAATGAATACAGGGAGAATTTAACAGGGTTCTGATCTATTTGCCCCTTATTCCTCCTTGCCATTAATTTTATGATTTACTTATATTTGAAAATATTCCTACGTGTTACGTTTTAAAAGCTTAAAGATGCAATTTTGTTAAGGCACCTTTCTTTACTAGGCTGTAGTAGATACGGTGTTTTAAGAGGAAAATGTGGCTCTAGACTTATAAAATTATCAAGAAGTGAATTTTCAAATTTATTAAACAAGCAGGAAGATCTATTTGGTTTAGTCATCAAAATAAATTGTGGCCTACTGGAGTCTCTAATTCTACACTGTGCTTGAATTTTTCATAGGGAATGAAACATTCCACTGTCCCCTTTTACTGTTGCACTTAAGCTGCAGTGAATGCTGGGAGAATGACCCTGTGGCTGAGCTGCTTTTTTTTTTTTTAATCTATTCATTTTATACTTTCAGACAGATTTTTCCCTGGGGTGAAACAAAGGTTAACTGAAATTTCCTCTGTTGTGTACCTGAACGAATCAGCAGTTTGAGAAGGAAATCCCATTGATGGGTCAAGAGAGTGACAGGCTCTATTTAAAGAATTCCCCCGACTGTGTGGTAGACCAGCCATGCCATGAATTTAACTGTTCCTGTGGTCCTCATCCTTGTACCCACCAAGAGAGAGAGTCAGAGAGAAAGAGAGAGAGAAAGCGACTTTGTTCTACAAACGTAGCCTAAGCTTTGAAAACCACGAGCCATTGAGTTTTGTGAATTCAAGTTAGAGAGCAACAAAGTCCAAGACTCTAGGGGAACAATATCTGAAAGGGAGTACACAAAACCAGGTAGAAACTGTTTAACTGTTTTATTTCTCTGTGTATACATATTTATGTGTGTTTATACATATACCAATAAAACTTTATACTTTATAATTTGCCTGGTTAGTTATATTTTAAATAATGATTTTGGATGGTCAATTTATTTTGTTTGTTTCTACAGCTTTCTTTTTTTCATAAAATATCATTTTTAGCTGGAAATAGTATATGTCTTGGAAACAAGAGTAAACACAGTACAAGTTTAAATGAACCTTTATGTTACCTCTGCAGGAGTCTGACTGTCAGGGGTAGCTCATGTATTTTGTATTTTTCCAGTTTAAAGGAAACTGCTTTAAATATGAAAAGATGGTATCTTGAGTTGGATTAAACATTCTTAATTCATGTGTATTTAACCTCAGGACTTGTGAGCCTTGTTGAAAAACCAGCTTTCACCCTGCCTAGCAGGCCTCAATTGTGAATACTGCATAAGGTTTATAAATAGTCATAGTCTTTCTTTAAGGTGGTTAGTAAGTATTCCCAGGGGACATAAAACTGTTTATATATTTCAAACAGATATTATATATGTTAATTCATTTTTCTCTGTACAAGTTTAGAATTTAGGAATTCTTCTTAAATCACTTTCTTTGTTATTGAAGCTTTATTATAAAAACTATAGTGTATGTATTCTTTTGGATAGGGACAGGAATTTAGAGTTCTATAAGACAAAAGAGGAAATAAAAGCTGGTTAGTTTTATCTGGGAACTTTGAAAGAGCAGGTATATTTAAGTTGATTTCTAAGGGAAAAAATAGTGATTTATCTCGAATATCATGTTCTGGCTAGATTAATACTCACATATGAGAAATTGAAATTTAGATAGATTAAATTTTAATACAGACTGTTTTAAAAGACCACTTGACTTTGGTTTATTCATAGCTAGTATTATACAGATATTTTATTCTAAAATACAAGCTAGTAGTAATCTTTCTCTTGTGTATTAATTGCCCCACAACAAATGTGGGTGTCTGGGGCTGGAGTAATAGCACAGTGGGCATTTGCCTTGTATGTAGCTAACCTGGGTTCAATTCCTGGCATCCCACATAATCCCCTGAGCCTGCCAGGAGTGATTTCTTAGTGTAGAGCTAGGAGTAACCAGTGAGTGCCATCTGAGTATGGCCCCAAAACCAAAACAAACAAAAATGGGGGTGTTTCTTTCTTCTATTTCCTGACATTTTCATCTTTACTATTACTTGTCTTTTCTGCTTTCATTTTTCTTTATTGGTTCCACTGCAAGTAGTTTATATAATTGGAAGTAAGAACAAGATTTGGGGGAATGTACTTGACCAAACATACTATCTGTCCTATAAAGACTCCATAATTTTTTTGTATATTTTTTAATCAGAAAGTAATCATAAATCCCAATAGTTGCTGTTTTATATAAGTAGAAGGATTACCCACTACCATGCATAGATTTTAGTTTATATTTAAAAACTGGTATTTAAAGTAATTATCATTTTTAGGAAATCACTTGACCATCTTTAGGTCATTTGTTACTGTTGAGCACCTCCTTTGTGCTAGAGTTCATGTATTGTGAAAGAGATTCATTGAAGACTAAAATAAAAATAATGCCTTGCTGGACTAGATTATAACAAAATGCAAGATTTTTTTTGTTTGTTTTTTTGGTTTTTGGCCACATCCATCCAACAGCACTCCTGAATCTGCACTCAGAATTCACTCCTGACAGGCTCAGGGGACCATGTGGGATGCTGGGATTCAAACCACCCTTCATACTGGGTCAGCCACATATACCCTACCACTGTACTATATCACTCCAGCCCAGGGTCATGATTTTTATGAAATCTCTATTAAAAGAAGATGCAATATTGCTTTTCAGATAATATAATTATTCATATCCATATCAGAATATACATCTATATTAAAGTGGAAAAGTATAATTTGGAATTCAGCATTTAAAAGTGTTAATTACATGTTATGTGTTAAGATAAAATGTAATAATTTTATTTTTAGTCGAAGTTAGAAGAATATTGATAAAAATAATTAAGGGGGCAATAATTAAGAGAGTATAGGCTGTAGGATGCTTATATTGGATATTGACAGCCCAGGTTCAATCCCTGGTACCTCAGATTACTCCCCAAGTGCAACCACTAGTGATCCCTTAGCACAGAGATAGGACCATAGTCATGTGTAGGCCTAAAACCAAATATAATAATACTAATAAATGTAGGGAGGTATGAGAGCATATTGGTTAAGAGTATGATTTGGAATGGAGTCTCCAGTCTGCTGCCTAGAAACTTTGTGACATTGAACAAATGATGTAAAAAATTTCATATAAATCTTACTTTTTTTATCTGTGAATTAGAAGTAGCTTTGGGGAAAAAGAAAAAAAGCAAAAAAGCTTGCCTTTGAAAATGATCTAAAGGGGCCGGCGAGGTGGCGCTAGAGGTAAGGTGTCTGCCTTGCAAGCGCTAGCCAAGGAAAGGACCACGGTTCGATCCCCCAGCGTCCCATATGGTCCCCCCAAGCCAGGGACAATTTCTGAGCGCGTAGCCAGGAGTAACCCCTGAGCATCAAACGGGTGTGGCCCAAAAAAAAAAAAAAAAAAGAAAATGATCTAAAGTGCTTGATCTAATACTAGCACCAAATAAGCTCTAAGCTCTTTATATTAGTTTGTTTTATGTTCTGTGTGTGTGAGAGAGAGATTGTATGTATTTAGGGAAAAGGCCTGATGGTTCTCGGAGGTTACTCGCTGCTCAAGAAGTGCTCAGGAATCGCTCCCACTAGTGCTTGGAAGAGTTTGTGGTTCCAGAGATCAAATCTAGTTGCAAAGCATACTCTCCAATTACATGTTCTGTATTCTTAAAAACAAAACAATCTTTATTCCCTTTTACTGGAAAACCCCATTATTCCCAGAGAAATTTGAAAAAGAACATTTTTTATTATGTGTATTTTTTAATCTGAGGACACTGCACTAAAATTAATTGATCAGAAGTTAGTTAAGGAGCCGGCGAGGTGGCGCCAGAGGTAAGGTGTCTGCCTTGCAAGTGCTAGCCAAGGAAGGACCGTAGTTCGATCACTCGGCATACCATATGGTCCCCCAAGCCAGGGGCAATTTCTGAGCGCTTAGCTAGGAGTAACCCCTGAGCATCAAACGGGTGTGGCCCGAAAAAAAAAAAAAAAGAAGTTGGTTAAGTTCTTGGTTCTTTTTTTAAAATAATATCTTTATTAATGTCATGATTACAATCATGTTTGTAGTTGTGTTTCAGTCATAAAAAGAATACCCCCCTTAACCAGTACATTCCCACCACCAAAGCTGCCCCCATTTCCCTTCTACCCCACCCCCTGCCTGTATTCTAGACAGGCATTCTACTTCTCTCACTCATTAACATTGTCATGATTGGGGCCGGAGAGATAGCATGGAGGTAAGGCGTTTGCCTTTCATGCAGAAGGTCATCTGTTCGAATCCCAGCACCCCATATGGTCCCCTGTGCCTGCCAGGAGCAATTGCTGAGCCTGGAGCCAGAAATAACCCCTGAGCACTGCCGGGTGTGGCCCAAAAACCACAAAAAAAAAAAAAAAAAAAAAAAAAAAAACGTCATGATAGTTGTTAGTGTAGTTATTTCTCTAACTGCACTCTTCACTCTTTGTAGTGAGCTTCTCATCGTAAGCCAGTCCCTCAAGCCCTCACCTCTGTCTCTGGGCATTATTACAATAATGTCTTTTATTTTTCTGAAAACTCATAGAAAAGTGAGACTATTCTGTGTCTTTCTCTCTCCCTCTGACTTATTTCACTCAGCATAATAGTTTCCATGTCATCCATGTATAGGAAAATTTCATGACTTATCTCTCCTGATAACTACATAATATTCCATTGTGTATACAATGCACTGCAGTTCTTTAATCATTCATTTGTTAAAGGGCATCTTGGTTGTTTCCAGAATCTGGCTATTGTAAATAATGCCTCAATGAATATAGGTTGTGGAAGGCGTTTTTGTGTTGCATTTTTGTGTTCCTAGGGTATATCCCTAGGAGTAGTATAGCTGGATCATATGGGAGCTCATATTCCAGTTATTTGAGGAATCTCCATATTGTTTTCCATAAAGGCTGGACTAGATGGCATTCCCACCAGCAGTGAATGAGAGTTCCTTTCTCAACACATCCCTACCAGCACTGATTGTTCCTGTTCTTTGTGATGTGTGCCAGTCTCATAGTTGTTTTGATTTGCATCTCCCTGATGATTAGTGATGTGGGGCATTTTTTCATGTGCCTTTTGGGCATTTGTATTTCTTCTTCGAGAAAGTGTCTGTTCATTTCTTCTCTCTATTTTTTAGATGGGCTTAAATTATTTTTCTTGTTAATTTCTGTCAGTACTTTTATATCTTAGATATTAGCTCCTTATCTAATGGGAATTGGGTGCATAGGTTCTCCCATTCTGTGGATGGCTTTTTTTTTGGGGGGGGTCACACCCGGCGGTGCTCAGGGGTTACTCCTGGCTGTCTGCTCAGAAATAGCTCCTGGCAGGCACGGGGGACCATATGGGACACCGGGATTCGAACCAACCACCTTTGGTCCTGGATCGGCTGCTTGCAAGGCAAACATCGCTGTGCTATCTCTCCAGGCCCAGTGTGGATGGCTTTGTATCCTAGTCAATATTTCCTTTGAGATGCAGAAGTATCATAGCTTAATATAGTCCCATTTGTTATCTCCACTTCCATTTGTTTGGGCAGTACTGTTTCCTCCTTGAAGATGCCTTTAGTCTTAATGTCATGGAGTGTTTACCTATGTGTTATTCTATATACCTTATGGTTTCAGGTTTGATATCAAGGTCTTTAATCTATTTGGATATGACCTTTGTGCCTGGTGTTAGATGGAGGTCTGAGTTCTCTTTTTTTCATGTGGCTGACCAGTTGTCCCAACACCACTTGTTGAAGAGGCTTTCCTTGTTCCATTTTGCATTTTTTGCCCCTTTATTAAAGATTAATTGATTGTATGTCTGGGGACAGTTTCTGAATACTCAAGTCTATTCCATTGATCTGAGGGTTTGTCTTTATTCCAATACCATGCTGTTTTAATGACTATTGCTTTGTACTACGATTTAAATTTGGGTAAAGTGATGCCTCTCATTCCTTCTACGAAGGGTTGCTCGAGCTATTCATGGGTGTTTATTGTTCCAAATAAATTTCAAGAGTGTTTGATGCACTTCTTTGAAAACTGTCATGGGTATCCTTAGAGGGATTGCATTAAATCGGTACAATGCTTTGGGAAGAATTGTCATTTGAATGATATTAATCCTCCCCATCCATGAGCATGTGTCTTTATTATCTTGTGTCCTTTTTTTATTTTTATTTTTATTTTTTTTTGGTTTTTGGTTTTTGGGTCACACCCAGCAGCGCTCAGGGGTTACTCCTGGCTCTATGCTCAGACATTGCTCCTGGCAGGCTCAGGGGACCATATGGGATGCCGGGATTCAAACCAATGTCCTTCTGCATGCAAGGCAAATGTCCTATCTCCATGATATCTCTCCAGCTCCTCCTTTTATTTCTTGAAGGTATGTTTTGTAATTTTCTTTATATAGGTCCTTTGCCTCTTTAGTTAAGTTGACTCCAAGGTATTTGAGTTTGTGTGTCACTAATGTGAATGGGATTGTTTATTTAATGCCCATTTCTTTATCATTATTAGTTTATGAGAAGGTCTTTGCATTGATTTTTGCATGTTAAGTTTGTAGCCTGCCACTTTGCTATAGGAATCTGTTGTTTCTAGAAGCTTTTGGGAGTCTTTAGAGTTTTCTAATTATAGTATTATGTCATCTGCAAATATTGAGAATAGTATTTGCCATTGGCTTGTGGTAGATGCCCTTGAGAAAATTTGAGAAAAGTTTCTTCCATACCCATCTTGATGAGAGTTTTTATCAAGAATGGGTGTTGGATTTTATCGAATGCTTTCTCTGCATCTCTTGATATGATCATATGGGGGTTTTTTGTTGTTGTTGTTGTTGTTGTTGATATGGTATCATGTTGATTGATGTACGTATGTTGACAAATCTGAAAGAAGACATCAGTAGCAACACAATAATAGTGGGAGACCTCAACACTGCCCTTGATAGGTCAACCAGGCTGAAATCCAACAGGAATATACTAGCTCTGAAAAGAGAAATGGAAGAAAGTGGACTAGTAGATATATATAGGGCACTCCATCCCCAGAAAACTGGATACACATTCATCTCCAATGCACATGGATAGATAGTACAGTGGTAGGGCACATGCCTGGTACCTGTTCGACCTGGCTTTGATCGACAGCACCCCATATGGTCCCTCAAATCTTTCCAGTAGGGAGCCAAGAGGACAGTGCCAGGAGTAAGTCTTGAGTATTACCAGGTTGGAGGAGAGGGAGAAGCAATTGGCACCTACCCTCCAAACCCAAAAGTATTAATTTGAGATAATATATAATACTCATTTTATTACAGGGCTTAGTATAGTAGTAGCCAGGATACATAAACAATCCAGATGTTCAACTTTAGGTTAATGGATACATAAAGTGGTATATATACATAGAAGACCATGAAATTATAGGGAGAAGTGAAATCTGTTGTCTCTATTTCTAGGATATAAATGAAGGGCATCATGTTAAGTAAAATAAATCAGAGGCATGCCAGATAATCTCTTTCATTTGTGGAGCATAGAAAGATGAATCAAGGAATTCGACATTTAACAAAGACAATCCTGGATTAAAGTCTTTATTAATAAGCATGGGATAAGCATGTGGCATGACAGTGATGGAGAGTTGTAGACACTTTGTTAGTGTTGAAGTACAGTAATTTAATTTTAACATTGGTAGAAGTAATTACTTAACAAGGGAGTTGGAGGGAGGGAGAAGGAGGGAAGGGAGGGAAGGAGGAGGAAGAGGAATAGGAAGTAGAGGAGGAGGAGAGAAGAGAACACTCAGCACTCAGTTGTACATTTCCACCAAAATGCAAAGTAAATCTGATAAGAAAATTCTTCACAATTACTAGTTGAACCAAAAGATAAATTTGGAGACTGGTTTAATAATATGACAAACTTGATTTGGGGGTGTGGGCTCCTAAGCAGTGTTCAGGGGTCCTGGGGCCACTCCTGGTGACATTCAGCATTACTGTTCTGGCCTAACCCATTTAATTGGTGTATCTTGAGTCCAGTCATGGTGGGAGATACCTTACCCCTTGAGCCACCACTTTGGCCCCTTGTAAATATTTCTTTGGGTGTGGAGGTCTCCTCTTGGCAATTCTTAGCCTATTCTCAGCTGAACCACAGTTCATTACAAGAACCCAAAATTTTATTGCTACAAGTGCCAGAGATTGAATTAGGGTTATTTGTATGTAAGGCATGTAATGAACCTCTGTACTATCTCTCCAGTCCTCCATATAGGTATTTCTTTACCAGGTAGTTCAGCGACTAAATCTTAAAGAAGTAATGAAGGATTGAAAAATAACTGCTGTATATGTATCTCTGTGATGTGTGTGTGTGTGTGTGTGTGTGCGTGCGTGTGTGTGTGTGTGTGTGTGTGTGTGTGTGGTATCTTTGGAGAGGCACAAAAGTCTTTATATGACTATAACTTTGCAAGGCCTCTCTGTAATTCTCTACTAAGCACCTGTATTTATTTCCTCTGTTTTCTTCCTCCTCTACCTCTAAAAAAAGAAAAGTTAAGTCCCCTTTTATCTTTACACATATTTAAAAATATAAATTGTTCTGGTAAATGTAATGTGATTTAAAATAAAATAAACGATTTTATGCCTAAATTGCAAATTTTTCAATTAAAATGTGTTTTACTTGGTTGTTGAACACAAAATTTTAATGAAGAATGGTTTATTTACCAGTGATAAATGGAAAAACAAAACCATTACAGAAACAAGGAGTACTTTAAGAAGAAAGCATGAGAATAAAGTGTCTGTATCCTCAGGGGATTGGTGTGTAACATTATGTGTACTTCAAAACTTTCCGTTGAAATAACAGATGCTGATGATGAAGTTGGGAATAGCAACTTCATTTGTGGCTGGTTCAGTTGCTTATTGGAAGTAAGGAAACTCCAGAGGGAAGTTTTGTATAGTGGATTTGGCTCAGGAAAGGAAATGGCATAAATAATCTGGCAAGTTGATTCTGTGATCTTGAATCCATAAACTCTGGTAAGGTGTAACCATGATTATCTATCTATAAGTGTCCAATTATATTTTATGCAGATGTTGTCTGCCAAGTGATGTCATTCAGTAGACGTGATATGTTAACAGTTCTCTTTTTGGGGCCGGTGAGATGGTACAGAGTTAACTTTTCTTGCATCTGGCCAACTCCTTTTGATTCCTAATATTTGGTCTCCTAAGCACTGCTATGAATGACCTCTGAACATAGAGTGATTGCTGAACCTTACTGGGTATGTCCCAGAAACAAACAAATCATCTTTCATTCTAAAATTATTTATTATAGAAATTTTAGGGTTTTTGTTAGTGATAGACTATTGTCTTAATAAAGTTTAACATATATAACAGTTCATGAGATTTTTTATTGGGTTTTGTAGCCCAGTTCAGAAGAGTTTTTACTCAGACAAGTGCATCTATATGAATGTTTTTTTTTCTTTTCAATTTTTAAAACAATTTTTAAAAGCTATAAATCAAAATAGGCCTTTGTTGTACCAATAATGAATAAATAAAACATATGTGATGTCAGTCTATGGAGAAGTTATGATATGGTAAGTGAAGTAAAAGAAAGGTTAGAGTAGTAAAGTAGTTTTTTTTAAATCTTTATTTAAACACCGTTATTACAAACATGACTGTAGTTGGGTTTTAGTCACAAAAAGAACAGCCCCTTTTCACCAGTGCAACATTCCCACCACCAGTGCACCCATATCCCTCCACTCACACCCCCTGTCTGTATTCGAGACAGGCATTCCACCTCTCTCACTCATCAACATTGGCATGGTAGTTGTTGGTGTTCTAACTGCACTCACCCCTCCTTGAGGGGAATGTACATAGTTCTTAATATTGGGTTTTGAAATCATTTTATAAAGAATAAATATAGGATAATTTTAAATTGTAAATGAGAAATTACTTCCAGATAAAAAGAGAACAAATTATTTAAGTAATCAACTCAGTAAACATGTTATTATAATTCAGCAGACCTGCTTTGTTGTTTAGAAAATACTGAGATAGAAATGATATAGTTAAAGTCCAGGCAGGGTATTAGAAAGTTGAAAGAATCATCTTGCTCTTGAAAGGATTATCAAAGACTTAAATGAAGGAGGTAACAAGTATTTAAAGACTTGAAAACAAAGTCCTAGTTCTAAGTAAATGAAGATGAGGGTTGACTTATTGCAATCTTGTGATTTGTATTAAATATCTGTGCAGAAGCCTTAGATATGGCTAAGTGTAATTGGCATATATGATGTTTAAACTTGATCTTTGGCATGCCCTCCTATGTTGCCTTAAAATTAGTATTAAGGCGCCCAGTATATATTTCTCATAAGTATTTGTGTTTAATGTAGAGTTTCTGACTCACAGGGGTTTGGGGGGGTTGTTTTGTTTTGTTTTGTTTACAATTTTGGGGGTCAGGAGATAGTAAAGTGTTAAGGTACATGTCTAGCATCCACTTGACCTGGGTTGACCATTCTCAGCACCACATAGTCCCTGAGCATTGCCAGATACAGTTCTAGAAGCTTCTGGACATTGTTGCATGTGTTCTTGAAAGTCTCTAGGACTACCAGAGTGGCCTAGGTTCCTGGCATTCCAGAGCCCAAAGAGCATCACATCCTCAGGCTCTTGCGCTGAACCATAGAATCTTAAATGGAGCCCTTGGTCTCCTGAGCAGTAATTGGAAATAAACACTGCCCTGCAAGAAAACTTGTAAAGTCCTGTTAAAAGAGTTAAAAAGTCATTTGTTTATTATTAAAAGTAACTTTTGAAACACACCTTAGAATGGGATTGTTTGCCTAAGAAACCAACTTGGAATTTTCAGTCCTACCTGACCTGGGGAGATTAGGGAATGAGGCCTAAAGTTGAATTCTTTGCCAGTATCCAAAGAATTGAACAGTCATTCCTTCAAAAAGAAGCTTCCATGAAAATACATTGGGGCCGGTGAGGTGGCTCTAGAGGTAAGGTATCTGCCTTGCAAGCACTTGCCAAGAAAGGACCGTGGGACCGCGGTTCGATTCCCAGGCGTCCCATATGGTCCCCCCAAGCCAGAGGCAATTTCTGAGCACTTAGCCAGGAGTAACCCCTGAGCATCAAATGGGTGTGGCCCGAAAGAGAAAAAAAATACATGAGGACAGGATCCTAGGATTAGGATATTCAGATTTGTGTATGTGAGATTAGTGATTAGAGGAGAATGGAATACCTGGAAAGGATTTGGACATTTTTTTCCATTTCCTTTTCATCTATTCATGTGGTGTTAACTTGTGTCTTTTAGTATCCTTTGTAATAAATTTACGATCTAGTAAAATTTTCAAAATTGTTCCATTATAGTAGATTATTGAGTATGAGAGCAGTATTATGGAAATCTCAGGTTTGTAATCAATGAATCAAAAGTACAGATAATAATCTGAATTTGCCTGAAATCTGAAGTAAGAGGGTAATGGAGAACTCTGATCAGTAGTCAATCAGTCAGATACACTAATAACTGCCTGGAGTTTGAAACCATATCCTCTTGTGGAGGATTGACTGTCTTAGGAGACTGATCCCTAAACTTGTTGATCCTGACCCTCATAATTGCAGTGAACAACAGAATTCATTGGGGAAGTTATTAGGAATAGCTTCAACTCTGGGGTCAGGAAGATGAAGCCAGAAAAACAGGTAAAAGTCAACTCATGGGAAACATTATGTGGCAGGAGAGATAGCATGGAGGTAAGGCGTTTCATGCAGAAGGTCATCGATTCGAATCCTGGCATCCCATATGGTCTCCTAAACCTGCCAGGAGCAATTTCTGAGCCTGGAGCCAGGAGTAACCCCTGAGCACTGCCGGGTGTGACCCAAAAACCACAGAAGGAAGGGAGGAAGGAAGGGAGGGAGGGAGGGAGGGAGGGAGGGAGGGAGGGAGGGAGGGAGGGAGGGAGGGAGGAAGGAAGGAAGGAAGGAAGGAAGGAAGGAAGGAAGGAAGGAAGGAAGGAAGGAAGGAAGGAAGGAAGGAAAATTTCCCATTCATCTATCCTGTAGGAATTCAAAGAAACAAGGCAGGATATATTTACATTTCTATTTTAGAAATCATTTTAGTAGCAGTGAAATGGAAAGTAGCCCATGATCTAGAGATAGTTCTAAGTTATTTTAAAGAAAGAACAAGGAACAGAGAGAAAATGAAGAATTAATTTTTAGTAATGATGATTTTGAATTACTCATAGTATATCTAATCCTGTGAATCAGAGAAGATTTAGCCTAGAGATAAAAATTCCCTCTATTGGCTTGTATGTTAGAACCTGTGAGAAAGAATATAGGAGAGGGTGGGGAAATATCTAGTGGAGAAGACATGGCAAAGAAAAATTGGAAACTAGGAATGTGTATTTATTTACATCATCTGAGAGAATTGTAATTGACTTACAGGAGTTAGGTAAGCAAAGCACAATTGCCACAAAGAACTCTACTGGATGTTCAAAATGTATTTCTTGGAAATTTGTCTGGATTCAGTGGAAATGGTCAAAAAGGTAGTGTTGAAGATTAAGTGGCTGAAAATGAGAAAAGTACAGAAATGTAAAAGTACATGTAGAAAATATAAGGAAGATTTGGATGATGGAAATGGTCTCCATTTTGATTTTTGTAATATTAACATAGGTATGTACATTAGTCAGTGCATTACTGACTTTGTTAAATTATATATACAAAATGCTTTGTTGCACACTATCCTGTGACTTTTTTATACACTTCTCCTTTAAATTCAAGATATTTCTTTTCTGGGGCCGGCATGGTGGCGCTAGAGGTAAGGTGCCTGCCTTGCCTGTGCTAGCCTAGGATGGACCGCGGTTCGATCCCCCGGTGTCCCATATGGTCCCCCAAGCCAGGAGTGTGGCCCAAAAACCAAAAACCAAAAAAAAAAATATATATCTTTTCCTCTAAATTTACTACTGCATTTCATTGGTCTTCCTTTATAGCTCCTCTCATTTATCTCCTTCTAAGGCTCATCTTTGTTTATCCAGTTGCATTAGCTTGGAACAGTTCTATACCATTTTCATTAAACTGACTTGATCTAATTTTTAAAGTAATTTGACATCTTTAAGCTTGACAAAGGTTCTGAAATCTGAGAAGAATCATAGCTCCTAAGGGTTGCAGACAACCTAATGGTAGTAGCAAGACTAGGTTATAAGTAGATAAGTATTGATAGGAAGCACCCTAATTTTATACCTTAGTATGACCACATTTTATGTTCTATGACTTTGATGAACACATGGAGGATAATCCCAAATTGGAACCATGGTTGGGCCACGAGTGATATCTTTGCTTCATTTACCTCTTGAGAAATCTTTCATATCAGTGAAAATGATTCTGGGGTTGGAGATAAAGTACAGCATGTAGAGCATTTGCCTTGCATGCGCTGACAGTTCAATCCCTGAAAGAATAACGAGGAAGACCATACAGAATGTCGGAGTTGGAACCAACGTTGGCTATTTACAAGACTAAAGCCCTACCATCTGTATTCATACTCTAGCACAATATAAATCATTTTCATTTAATTAATTTGTTGGTTTTGGAGCCACACCCATCAGTGCTCAGGGGCTACTCTTGGCAGATTCAGGGGAATTATAATGGATGCCGGGGATTGAACCCACATTGGCTATGTGCAAGGAAAACACCCTAAATGCTATGCTATCGTTCCGGCTCTCCAATATAAAGAATTTTTAACAGTAAAATATAAGAAAGACCACCCTCCCCCTAAAATAAAAGCAGTTTGTAAGCAGGCAAGCATTTAAACAATTTGTGGAACAAGATACATGAAAAACAAATACTTAAAACATTGTTCAGACTAATGTCCATCTAATACCTAACACCCATTCCACTGAACCCAGACAAATTTCCATGAAACTCATTTCGAACATCCACCAGAGTTCTTTGTGGCCATAGCCTAAGGATAATTTGTGCTTTTCTCACCTAACTGCTATAAACACTGTTGTAAAAAAGACTTGACAGTTCATAGTATTAGTGAGAATGTAAATCTACTGGACCGTCTTTATATTGATGATGAGAAACAAAGTCTTTTAAATAAAGGTAAGGTAAAGATATTCTTACCAGTCCTATTCTACTCCTAGATATTTTCCCATGAGAAAGGACAATTTAAATTAAAGATAATGTTTTCACAATTACCAAAAATTGGAAAACAACTTAATTTTTCATTTTGAGGTGAGCAGCTAAACAAATTCTATATTATTAAGGACTGTTGTAGGTTAGTGGTAGAGCTCATGTATTGTATGCATGAGCCACTGGGTTCACAATGCAGAGTCTTACAAATAAATACTCAGTGTAAAAGACTCCCAATACAAATCAGCATGAAATGTCTGATTTATGCACAGTTCCAAAATAGGCAAGTCATCAGTCTTTTGTGACAAAGTAAATCAGAAGTTGACTAAGGTTGGGAACTGATTTTAAAAGAAATCCACCCCATATGGTCCCCATATGTTGAGTATGATCTCTCAAGGAAAAAAAAAAGAAAATGATTTTGTGTACTTCTATGATGAAAGTTTACTGGGGCTGGGGCTATAGTTCAGTTAGTATAGAGACTGCTTCACATGTACAAAGCCCTGGGTTCAATCTCCATACCTGAAAAATGTTTTTATATTACATACAATATATCTAAATATATAAAGGGAATCTCTATGTCAGACCTTCCCTTTTTAAAAAACTTATCAGTTATATAAATTTACTGGAAATTAGGGTGATAGGTTCTATTTTACTTTTTATTGGTTTTGGTTTCATTTTTTTTAAGAGAGCCTACCCGCTGGTACTCCAGCATTAACTCTCAATGCTGCAGCTTGGTCAGTGGTTTTTGGGTGCTGCCAGGCGCCATTCATGCTAGGCATGTGCTCTTACCATGTGAACCATCTCCCCAACCCTGAATATCTTTTTGTTTGGGAGGCCACACCCATGGGTTTACTCAGGGTTATTCCTGCCCCATTGCTCCAGGGTTCTTCCCACGTGTGCTTGGTGCTCAGGAAAGCACCGGGAATCAAACCATGTGTCATGCATGCAGAGCATACACACCAGCCCTTTGAATTCTTTTCATCCCCTGGATTTCAATTTTAAAGATAGCACTGAGTCAGTTTTATGATTGAAGTAATTTTAAGTGGTCATTTACAGAAGCTTCTTTGAATGTTGCAGTAAAGCATGTTTCCTTGGCTGAATCCTTTGAAAGCAGTGTTGATGTAGATGATGAAGGAATAGAAGCTGTTGCTATTTAATATATTCTCCACTCTTAGTATATGGATGCAGCCTCCACATTTTACAAAGGAAATAATCATCAGCCTACCATCTCTGCTCTCCTATGGGTTGGTCTTTTTATAAAGCAGCCGCTTGGTTCCTTAGGAAAAAAAACTATTTTATTTTAAAATATATCTGAACACTTACTCCTGGTAGGCCTGGAAGAATGTAGATTACTTCATGTCTTTTCAACATTCCTTTCAAAGAAGAGTCAAGCTTGATTTGTGTTTTTGAGAGAGAGAAGAGGAGTAGACAGGAGGAAGGAGGAAATCTTAACATTGCTTAGGGGGTAGGAAAAAAATCGGTTCTTTGTTGACATCTTAGCATCTACATTAGTCATACATCTGTTCCTTCCTTCAGCGCTATGGGTGGACCAAAGGAATAGCAGCCATTTGCTATTTTTATAATGGGGCAGAGCAAAGAGAAGAAAACATTTAGCTTCTCTCTTCCCAGGTTTTCACAGTCATATATTTTAGATAAATCAGTAGCCTTTAGATAATTGTTCTTTTGTTATTTTACTATTTTTGTTATTTTTTATATATTTCTATAACATTAGATTGTAACAGTGTCCTTATGCATAAGACAGTATTCATACTCTATTTTTATAATGCAGCAATGAAAGTCAATGATAATGGTAAAGTAGTGAACAAAGTTACACTGATTTGGGAGGTAAAACTCTTCCTGCTCGTTTACACAATTACCAGGGGGAATGCCCTGGTACCCATGGTCAGACTGGAGACCTTGGGGTGGGTGATGCAGGGAGCCCTTTTATTTAAATAAATGTTTAGTAATGTTCAGTGCCTTTTTACTCATATCACAATATTTTTTAGGTTAAAAATTTAAATAGTATTCCATTTCACTGATAAGAAAAAACAGAGGTTAAGTGTTTGGTCAGTGTCACACGATTAATATGGAGGTAAGATAACAGTGTAAAATATTCTTATCTCTTGGGCCCGGAGAGATAGCACAGCGGTGTTTGCCTTGCAAGCAGCCGATCCAGGACCAAAGGTGGTTGGTTCGAATCCCGGTGTCCCATATGGTCCCCCGTGCCTGCCAGGAGCTATTTCTGAGCAGACAGCCAGAAGTAACCCCTGAGCACCGCCGGGTGTGGCCCAAAAACCAAAAAAAGAAAAAAAAAATATTCTTATCTCTTGTTATACCTTTGAAGTCTAAATTCAGTACTAGCATATTGATTATCAAGTATCAATTTATAAGGGCTTTTAAGGTGTCAAGATTAAGTAATTTTTCTTTGTTTTGTAGGGGAAGATGATGTAAACTGGTTCATCAGTGAAAAAGATGTTGAGGTAAATTCAAATTGTTTTTGAAATTATGTATAATAGACTAATAATTTACTTTGACTGTTATCTTTTTTATTACTTAACTTATAAAAATAGTAGTTTATTATCTTTAAAGAAAAAATTGTTTTAATATGATTGAATTTATTAGAAGCTTCATTTAGCCTTGATTTTTGACAGTTACTTGCCATAATTATTTGGTCACCTTTCCCTTATGTTTCTCCTCTGTCAGGGATGCCCTCTCAGCTCATATTGCCTGATACTATTACTACAGATCAACACCGGAAATAACTGCTACTGCAGAGTGAGGAAATGGTTAGGTTATATTTAGGATGTGGCAGCTGTTTGTCTTTGTCAATTATTGGCCTTTATTGTGGCAGGTGGCTTGAAAAGAGAATAATTTTATAATTTGGTAGAAGAAACGGCTGACGAGATTATTAGATTGTTATCTGCTTGGAACCTTGTTGGCCAATTTAGCAGAATAACATGTAAAAGGTTTTCAAAGATGGACTCTACCAAACAAGATAAAAGGCATTGTTGGTGTTGAAAAAAAAAAAAAGCATTGTTGGTATTTATATATATTTTTTGTATTCCATTTATGTTTTTCTAATTTTCTCTTGAAAGAGAATAGATTTTGACAGAAAATGGGACAGGTAGAATTGGCTCATTGTGTAGATAGATCTTAAAGACAGTGTAGAGGAGACCTTCATTCTCTCTTATATCCAATTGGTTGGTAGACAATAAACCTCAGCTGTTCAAAACAAGAAATGCATTCAGTATCTGTGTGATTTTATAACTTTAAAAAAATCATTGTTAAAAAATTTAATAAGTTTTTTATTCAGAAAAACATAATATTCATTCAGATAGAGAAGTTGGCACTATTTGACTCTGAATGCCACCAAAATGTCTAACAGTTACATAATAGTGCCCCAACTAAACCCAAATCTTAGAGAAAGATATCAAATGGAACTATGTGGAGAAGTGCATGGAAAGTGGGGATAAGTAGTAGAAACAGACAAAACATAGACTTATCTTCATGACCCCCCCCTTTTGAAGTACTTTTAACTCCTTTTATGATTTGCTGCTGCTGGATTCTGTATTTACTAGACCAGTGGTCTTTGACCCCAGTCCACAAACCATTGCCAGTCCACAGATGTAGAATAATTGAAAGCAACTACTCTACCATCTTAGTGATTACTGCCGATATCAGGACACAGGTCCTGGTCTGTGGGTATGATATGAAATGATTGAAGAAAAGGACTAAGCTATGACTGTTAATTCTCTTCTTGCCTTATTAAAATGTGATATTCCTAAGTGTTAGTTGTTAAACAAACCTAAATTGTTTTTATTAAACACAGTGAAAAATGTTTTATAATTATTGGGTTTATTTTTTTTTGTTTTTCCCTTCCTTAGGCCCAAATTGGAAATAATAGATCTTCTGGAAGATGGAGTCAACGATACTACTCAACTAACAAAAATGTCACCTGTAGGAATTGTGACAAATGTGGCCATTTGTCCAAAAACTGCCCCCTTCCTCAAGTACGTGAAATGTGTGATTTTCCTTTTCTACAGTCTTAAAATCAGAATCAAAATCACTTTATAACCTTAGAATCCAGTCTTAGAATGACCTTAGAGTAGAGGGCGTATAGGGCGCATGCCTTGCATGAAGTCTACCTAAGTTCTATTTTTTTTTTTTGGCCACACCCAGTGGTGCTCAGGGGTTACTCCTGGCTGACTGCTCAGAAATAGCTCCTGGCAGGCACGGGGGACCATATGGGACACCGGGATTCGAACCAACCACCTTTGGTCCTGATCGGCTGCTTGCAAGGCAAACGCCGCTGTGTTATCTCTCCGGGCCCATATACATTTCTTTTATGTCAAGATAAAAGAAATAGAAAACTTAAAGCACATTCAAACTAAACATTTCTGGAAACTGTTGGATACCTGTAGCTTCAGCAAAGCTCTCATTTCAGATGTTTTATTGACCGTACAATTATGTTCAAGGCTTCCTTTAAAGTCTCAAACTTGAATCAACTTTTTTTATGCAATTATACATAAAAAGGAAAATCTGCAACTATTTAAGACTAAAGTAAGTATTTCTCTTTGCCTCTTAGAAATTACGCGCTTGTTGCCTGTGCTCTGAGAGAGGACACCTCCAGTATGCCTGTCCAGCTCGTTATTGCTTCGACTGTTCTTTGCCTATGTCTTCCACTCACCGATGTCTTGAAAGACATTCCTGGAGGAAGCGATGTGACCGATGTGACATGATAGGTCACTATGCTGATGTGAGTATCTGCATTTAACTCCTTTACCAGGTTTCAGGGGCAGTGCACTGATCTGTAACCAGCAACTTACCTAAACAATGTTCATTTTGGTACTGTATATGATAGTTCGCTCCCTTTCACTGATTATTTTGGTAGCTGTGTTCTAATTCCTCAAGAAACGGATCTTGATAAATAATTGATTCATCAGAAGGAACCATCAACAGAAAATTTAAACCAGTGCTGGGCACTTTTGTATAATATGCTTGAAATTAAAGAGATGAATAATAATCATCAAATTTTATACATATTTATGCATATGTAGATGGAAATAGATATGCTCTTAGCAGTTGTCTGCAAAGGACCATGTAGAACTTGATTTAATACTTTTTAGCAATGACTCTTACAGTGTAATGGACACATGCAAGAACAAGCCACCGGTGCTATAAATCTGTTTATCTCAATTCTTGCTTTAGCTTTAAGAAGATAAAAGTCATTGGTGGTGGGAATGTTGCACTGTGAAGAGGGATGTTCTTTACATGACTGAAACCTAATCACTATCATATTTGTAATCAAGATGTTTAAATAAAGAAAAGAAAGAAAAGATGGGGGAAAAAAGGACATAACTAAATACCTAAGCAAACAACAAAACAAAAGCTAACAAAACAAACAAAAACAGAGTCAAGAGAAACCCAAACTATAACAATCTAAACTTAAAATGGGCCTGTTACACTAGCAGGCCAGTGGGCTAAGGGTGGTGGCATAGGATGCGTACTGGGAACTTTGGTATAGGGAGGTCAACACTTGTGGTGGAAATGGCCCTAATTAACTGTCACTATATGCCTGAAATACAACTATGAAGGACTTTGTAATTTACAATTATTTCAATAAAAATTTAAAAAAGAAAAAAAAGATAAAAGTAATTTAGAAGACATATTAGGTCCTTGTAGCACATTAAATTTTAACACATTGTTATTGAGACATTTTGTATCATGTTAAAAAATGTGGGATTTAACCCCGCCTCCTCACTCTGTCTCTATCTCTTGTCTCTTCTCTCCTCTCTCTATCTCTCTCTCCTTCCTTTCCTCCTTTCTCTGTCTCTGTCTCTCTTCTCCCCCTCTTCTCTCCTTCCTCTTCCCCCTCTCCTCTTCTCTCCTTTCTCGTCTCTCTTCTCCCCCCCCTCTATCTCTCTCTTCTTCCTGTCCCCTCCTTTCTCTGTCTCTCTTCTCCCCCCCTCTCTCTATCTCCATCTCTCTTCTTCCTCTCCTCCCCCTCTCCTCTCCTGTCTCTCTCCTTTCTCTAGCTCTGGCTCTTTCCCCTTCTATCTCTGTCTCTCTTCCTCTCCTCCTCCCTCTCCTTTCTCTCTGTTTCTCTCCTTTCTGTCTGTCTCTCTTCTCCCCCTTTCTCTGTCTCCCTCTTCGTCCTCTCCTCCCTTTTTTTTTCTCTCTGTGTCTCTCCTTTGTCTCTTTTCTCTCCCTCTATCTCTATCTTAAAAAAAAAAAGGAAAAAAAAGAAGAAAAATTTAAAAAATAATGTGGGATTTGGGGCCGGAGCAGTGGCACAAGTGGTAAGGCATCTGCCTTGTGTGCGCTTGCCTAGGACAGACCATGGTTCTATCCCCTGGCATCCCATATGGCCCTCCAAGCCAGGAGCAATTTCTGAGCGCATAGCCAGGAGTAACTCTTGAGTGTCACTGGGTATGGCCCAAAAACTAAAAAAAAAAAAAAAAAAAGTGGGATTTTACTTGCACATTTTCAACAACCAGAAGGGCTATAAAAGAATCATGCATGAAAAATAAATAAATAAAGAGGACCAGCAAATATGACAGGGTTTGATCTGGGAACCACAGATTGTCCCCTGAATACCACCAGTAGTGACCCCCAGCAAAGCCAGGAGTAAGCCCAAGCACTACTGTCTGTGGGCTAAAAACAAAAAAATTAGAATCATCTTATTAACTTTCTATCCTCCAAATTCATGATAGAATACATGAAATTTTTATTATATTAGTGTACCTATTATATTTTGCTGAAAAAAATAAATGTGACTTTATGTTGAAGTGAACTAGAATATGAGGATTTTGTATATATGTTTCATATGCAGTTATTGATAGTTTAAAAGTCTTTTGTAGGCAAAATGACTCCATTTCCTTACATTCCTACAGCTTGATTTTTTTTCCACTTAATTCTTTGTGAATGTTTCTGTATCAGCTTACAAAATTTTACACTTATTTTTTAATATTTTTTAAGTCATACATGGTAATGTTCAAGGATTACTTCTAGCTCTGTGGTCAGGGCTCATTCTTGGTGTTCAGGGAACCTTGTAAGATGATGTGGATTAAACCTGGGTCGACCCTGTGCAAGCAAATGTCCTACCACTTTTTTTTTTTTTCCTCAGTACTGCTGTGTGCGGCCACACAAAAATAATTATAATCATTTCAAAACAAACACAGTTGAGACTTGCAGGTATAGAAAGAGTTCCTGGCAATGAATTTTGAGAAGTTACTCTGTCACCAACCTAAAAGGAGCCCCAAAACACAAAAGCTAGGGGCCGGAGAGATAGCATGGAGGTAAGGCGTTTGCCTTTCATGCAGGAGGTCATCGGTTCGAATCCCGGCGCCCCATATGGTCCCCCGTGCCTGCCAGGAGCAATTTCTGAGCCTGGAGCCAGGAATAACCCCTGAGCACTGCCGGGTGTGACCCAAAAACCACAAAAAAAAAAAAAAAAAAACACAAAAGCTAAGACCTCCTTTTGCAGAGACAGGAACTAAGACTTGAATGGTGTAACTACCAGCCCAGAGAATGCTCCTCAAGGGAGGAGAAACTACAACAGGAACAGAAGCCATGATAAGAAAATTAAATAAGCCCAACAGAAACTTAAGGGCTGTTTCCCTTGAGAACACCCTACCAATAGATTAGGGTGCAAAGAAAGCCACAAGAAGGGCAATTTGAGGAAATGACCTATAAAACCAACTTTGCAAAAGCAAGCAGCTTCATTATCATTCTGGAATTACCCACATCCTAACTTGGGACATGTACTTCCTTTTTTAAAACTTCAATTTATTTTATGCAGTGTGTTCTTCCCACTTTGTCTCTCTTCTCTCTTATATTCAATATAAAACAATTTTACCTCAAAAAAAAAAAAGATGTCAAATTCTAATTGCAATTTAGTAATTAAAGAATATCTACATTTATGTCTAGATACTATCAAATTGCTCTTCTGAAATATTGTACCAATATATATGCACCTACCTACCAATAACAGCTCAAGAATACTCTCATGGGGCCTGAGAGACAGTACAGAAGATATGATATTTTCCTAGTATGCAGGTGTATTGGCTGTGACATTAGCTTGACTCCCTGGCACTATTTGAGCACAGATCAAGGTGTTCCTGAACACCACTGGATGTGGCCCATCTCTCACACCCATAGAAGGGAGTATTCTATACAGCCTTTTAAATTTTAGATCATAAAGTAAAGAGAAAATACTTTGTTTTAATACATATTTCTTTTTCATTGGTTTGTTTTAGTTTTGTGGCTACACCCATCAGTGCTCAGGATTTGCTCCTAACTCAGGGATCACCCTGGCAGGCCTCAGTCGAACCTGTGGGATGCTAGGGATTAAACCCAGGTCAGCCAGATGCAAGGCAAGCATCTTACCCTCTACACTATCTCTCTAGCACTCCATTTCTTAAGCCACTAGCGATGTTGAATATGATCCTCAAGACAGTGTATGGAGGTAGAAGTAATTTTATTCCAAAATTTAAATTTCCCTTTCAATATTTGCAGTCTGAAAAAATAATCCTAAATTGTCTTAGCTTTTTATTCTATTGTACTTTTCATTAAGTTATCAATTATAATTTTTAGCAAGATTTTCTAATTTGGAAGTTGTGTTTAATGGCTTTTTAAAAATTTCTTTCTTCTATAAGTTCTTACAGATATGGTCTTACTTGCCTTTGATAACAGAAAGGGTTCAGACATTGTCATGAGCAGTTTCTTTAAAATAAGAAACTGTAGAACAGAACAGTTAAGAATGATTTGTAAAAGGTTATATAATCATCTGTGAATTAAATCTATAGCTCATTCTGCTTAACTTCTTAAATTTGGCCTCTAATGTATGTTAAACTCCTTATCTAAAATGGGCTTGAGGATTAATAACTTTAGGAATATAAATTTTTAAGATAGGTTGGACTCTGCTCACTCTAGAGAAGGCAGTCCCCTTTCCCCAAAATCTTCCAAGATCTACTGTGGGGCTTTTTAAAAATTACATAGTAATTTGATCTATTTCAAGCCTAGTTTCCTAGCCTTGTAGACTAATGAAACCTGGGCCTCTTACTCTCTTATGGGAACATAACCCATTAACTGCCCCAGAAGTTCTTCATGAGGAATCAGTCATTCTGGTTTCTGGGTGCTGAAACTGTCCAGCCATTTAACTGTGCTTTAAGCATCTTGAAAGCTAACTTTGCACCAAAAAATAGTGCATTTTCTCTAATTATCTCAGATAGTTGCTTCATTCTTTTTTTGACTCAACATTTCTCTAAATTCAGAAAGAGTATCTTCCTCAAACTCACATGCCAATGCTGCTTTTTTGCATGTATCTGACTACTTTAAGGCTCATACCCTTTCATTGTACCCTCCACCTTTCTTTTTTTTGTTTTTTTGGGCCACACCGGCATGCTCAGGGGTTACTCCTGGCTGTCTGCTCAGAAATAGCTCCTGGCAGGCACAGGGGACCATATGGGACAGCGGGATTCGAACCAACCACCTTTGGTCCTGGATCGGCTGCTTGCAAGGCAAACGCCGCTGTGCTATCTCTCCGGGCCCAAGTTTATAGTATTTTAAGGGATATTTTTTAAACCAGTTTTCTTCTTTTAAACCAACACTACATATTTTGAGATACTCCTATGCTTTTGACTTTTCAACTGTCAGCTTTCAGACACAAAAATCTCATCACTTTATGATGGAATATACTGTACTATCTTCTTCAGTGTCTTCCTTGTTGGTTTTTGTTTGTTTGTTTTGGTTTTTGGATCACACCTGGCAGCACTCAGAGGTTACTCAAAAATCGCTCTGGGCAGGCTCGGGGAACCATATGGAATGCCGGGAATCGAATCAGGATTCGTCCTGTGGTGGCAAATGCGCTACCACTATGCTATCGTTCTGGCCCCTTCAGTGACTTTCTAAGACAGATATGTGAAAAGGAAATAGTAAAGATTTGTATAACATTTTATAATTCAAATAATTGTAGACAAATTAATTTTCCAACTGGAGTTAAAATGACAGAAAAAAATGTTCTTCTCAGGGATAAAGTGACATGCAAACTCAATTTACTGTGATGATCATTTGCAGTTTATTGTTATATCAAATGATCATATTGTATTCCTTAGATAATAGTTTCATGTCAGATATAATTTATAAAATGGTTAAGAGTTAAAATGAAAAAAAATGATCAACTACTATAAAATTTTTGTGACTGAATATTAAAGCTAAAAAAATGCACACAGGAAAAGTGCATTCCTTAGGCATGATGAAATAAAATGTGATAACTTGGAATTCTGAACACAAAAAGGATAACTAATAAAACTCAAAGTCAAGATTTTAGTGAGGGTTTTTGTTGAGGAGCAAACCTATTTGTGTTCAGCGCTTACTACTGACCTGACTCTGTGATTAGGATCCCTCCTAGCAAGGCTTGGGAGACCATTATATAGAATGTTGGGGATCAAACCCAGGTTACCAGGTGTAAGGCAAGTGCCCTTCCCAATCTACTATCACTCCGACCTCCAAGAAGTTAGTTGTGTTTACAAAAGGAAGACAAGGGGCCAGAAGATAGTTCAGCTCAGGAAGGGCATTTGCTTTTAACCTGGCCAACCCAGGTTCAATCCCCAAAAACAAAACAACGACCAAAAAAAAGGAAGAAAGACAAGATGAGGTTGGGGCTATTATACAACAAGTAAACGGCACTTGCCTTCCATACAGCTGACCCGAGTTTAATCCTTAACGTCCCTGAGTCTCTTGAGTCTCTGAGCTCACCAAGACTGATCCCTGAGCAATATAGGAGTGTCTGTTTCCCCCATAGTGACTTATAGGCTAACATCAATGCCATTCAGATTCCCTTCAAGATTGCTTTCAAGGACTAGACAAAACTGATTCTAAAATTTGTATGGCAGAATAGTTTTATGGTGGATTTTTTTCATTATGAACTCCTATTTACAAGGTCACTGTCTGAGGAAAATGTCATTAGAATAACATTTAATGAAAAATTAATTTAAAAATGGAGCCATGCCTTCCTTCCTATTTGAAATCCCCACTACAGTGATTAGAGTTCAGTAATATTAGGACATGTTTGTCCCGTAGTATCTGTGACTACTAGAATGATTTTTTTTATTATGTTTGTTTGTTATGTTATTTTTGGGGTTTGTTTTTTTTTTTTTTTTTTTTTTGGGCTATACCTGACAGTGTTATGGGGTTACTACTTTTGGCTATACACTCAAGAATCACACCTGGGAGACTCAGGGAACCATAGGGGATGCTAGGGATCAAACCTGGGTTAGCTGTGTGCAAGGCAAGCACCCTATACACTGTACTATCTCTCTGGCCCATATCCATATTTTACCAGATATAATAAAGACAAAAAATCAGAAATCATGCCATAATAACCTGTTACTGAAATAGTGCAGAAATTTGTTTTTAAAAATAAATTAAGGGATGGGGCCGGAGAGATAGCATGGAGGAGGTAAGGCGTTTGCCTTGCATGCAGAAGGTTGGTGATTCAAATCCCGGCATCCCATATGGTCCCCTGAGTCTGCCAGGAATGATTTCTGAGCGTAGAGCCAGGAGAAACCCCTGAGCACTGCAGATGTGACCCAAAAAGTAAAAAATAAAATAAAATTAATTAAGATGCCAGATTGGTGGCACAAGTGATAGGTAGGGTGTCTGCCTTGCATGCGCTATCCTAGGATGGACCGTGGTTCGATCTCTGAGCATCCCGTATGGTTCCCCAAGCCAGAAGTGATTTTTGAGCGCATAACCAGCAGTAACCCTTGAGTGTCATCAAGTGTGGCCCCAAAACCAAAATAAGTAAATACGTAAATAATTAAGTAAAGTAAGTTAAATAGGGACTGGAGGGAGAGCACAGCAGTAGGGCATTTGCCTTGAACGCAGCCGATGTAGGACAGACTTTGGTATGGTCCCCCGTGCCAGGAGCTTTTTTTTTTTTTTTTTTTTTTTTGGTTCTTTGGACCACACCCATTTGATGCTCAGGGTTTACTCCTGGCTAACCGCTCAGAAATTGCCCGTGGCTTGGGAGGACCATATGGGACGCCGAGGGATCGAACCGTGGTCCTTCCTTGGCTAGCACTTGCAAGGCAGACACCTTACCTTAGCGCCACCTCGCCGGCCCCAACCAGCTTGCCTTGTACCAGCTATTTCTAAGCACATAGCCAGGAGTAACCTCTGAGCATCACATGCTGTGGCCCAAAAAGAAAAAAAAAAAGTTAAATAGTACAATCAAATGTATAGGGCCAGAAAGATTGCATGGAGGTAAAGCGTTTGCCCTTCATGCAGAAGGTCATTGATTTGAATCCCGACATCCCATATGATCCCCCATGCCTGCCAGGGGCGCTTTCTGAGCACAGAGCCAGGAGTAACCCCTGAGTGCTGTAAGGTGACCCAAAAACGAAAAACAAAAAACAAAAACAAAATGTATACTGACAGGGGTCTCAAACTCGCGGTCCGCGGGCCATTTGCGGCCCTCTGTACAACATTTTGTGGCCCTGCCCTAGAGGAATCTTTTTTTGTTTTGTTTTGTTTTAGTTGTTTGGGTCACACCCCCCAATGTTCAAGGCTTACTGCTGACTTTGCACTTAAGGATCACCCCGACTTTGCCTCCTGCGGCCCCCAGGTAAATTGAGTTTGAGACCCCTGAAAGACAAAGATAATTATATCTTTAGATCTCTTCCAATTCATTTAAATCTGCTCAAGGAAAAAACAGTATTAGCAGATGTTATGTGTTTTTCCCCATTTATTGATACACATAAATGCATATTATATTTATGTATAGAGTGTACCAAAATCATTTTGATTTTCACTAAAATAGAATCAATCTACAATATATCTAAATTTTCAAGAGGAAATGTGAATACCTTTTTTGCAATATGATTACCAATATGACTATAGTTGGGTTTCGGTCATAAAGTATAACCCCCTTCACCAGTGCAACCTTTCCACCACCAGTGCCCCCATATCCTTCCTCCCCCATTCCCCTGCCAGTCTTCAAGATAGGCATTCTATTTCTCTCACTCATTACCATTGTTATATAGTTGTTGGTGTAGTTATTTCTCTAACTGCTCTCACCAATCTTTTCGTAAGCTTTATATCATGGGCTGGTCCTGTCAAACCTCATCTCTATTGTCTCTTGGTATTATTACAATACAGTCTTATTTTTCTTAAATTCCACAGATGAATGACACTATTCTGCGTCTGTCTCTCTCCCTCTGACTCGTTTCACTCAGCATAACAGTTTACACGTCCATTCATGTATAGGAAAATTTCAGAACTTCATTTTTTCTGATAACTACACAGTATTTCATTGTGTAGATGTACCACAGCTTCTTTAGCCACTTATTTGTTTTCGGGCATCTGGGTTGTTTCCAAATTCTGGCTATTGTAAATAGAGCTGCAATGAACATAAGCGTGCAGGGGCCATTTTTGTATTGTTTTTTGTTCTTAGGATATATCCCTGGGAGTGGTATAGCTGGGTCATATGGAAGCTCAAATTCCCTTTTTTTTTTTTTTTTTTTTTTTTTGGTTTTTGGGCCACACCCGGTAACGCTCAGGGGTTACTCTTGGCTATGTGCTCAGAAGTTGCTCCTGGCTTGGGGGACCATATCGGACACCGGGGGATCGAACCGAGGTCCGTCCAAGGCTAGCGCAGGCAAGGCAGGCACCTTACCTTTAGCGCCACCGCCCGGCCCCTTTTTTTTTTTTTCAAGAAATATCTATATTATTTTCCATAAAGGCTGGACTAGATGGCATTCCCACCAGCAGTGAATGAGAGTTCCTTTCCCCCCACCATCCCGCCAGCATTGATTGTTCCTGTTCTTTGTGATGTGTGCCAGTCCCTATGGTGTGAGATGGTACCTAGTTGTTTTGATTTGCATCTCCCTGATTAGTGATGTAGAGCATTTCTTCATGTGCCTTTTGGTTATCTGTATTTCTTCTTTGAGAAAGTGTCTGTTCATTTCTTCTTCCCATTTATTGATGAAGTTCGTTTTGTTGTTGTTGTTGTTGTTAATTTCTGTTAGTACCTTGTATATCTTAGATGTTAGCCCCAGATCTGATGGGTATTGACTGAATAGTTTCTTCCATTTGTGGGTGACCTTTATATCCTAGTCACTGTTTCCTTTGAGGTGCAGAAGCTTCTCAGTTTATTGTAGTCCCATTTGTTTATCTTTGCTTCTAGTTGTTTGGACAATGCTGTTTCCCTTGAAGATGCCTTTAGTCTCAATGTCATGGAGTGTTTTACCTATATTTCTTCTATATACCTTATATGGTTCTGGGTCTGATATCAAGGTCTGTAATCCATTTGGATTTGACCGTTGTGCATGGTGTTAGATGGAGGCCCAAGTTCTCTTTTTTGTATGTGGCTGGCCAGTTGTCCCAACACCACTTGTTGAAGAGGCTTTCCTTGCTCCATTTTGCGTTTCTTGCCTTTTTATCAAAGATTAATTTGATTGTTTGTCTGGGAAACAGTGTCTGAATACTCAAGTCTATTCCACTGATCTGAGAGTCTGTCTTTATTCCAATACCATGCTGTTTTAATGACTATTACTTAATTATACAATTTAAAGTTGGGGAAAGAGATGCCTCCTATCTTCTTTTTCCTAAGGGTTGCTTTATCTGTTCTTGGACATTTATTGTTCCAAATGAATTTCAGGAGTGTCATGAGTATCCTTAGAGAAATTGCATTAAATCTGTACAATGCCTTGGGAATATTGCCATTTTAATTATGTTAATTCTCCCAATCCATGAACAGGGTTTGTATCTCCATTTCCTAGTGTCCTCTTTTATTTCTTGAAGATGTTTTTGTAGTTTTCTTTGTATAGGTCCTTCACCTCTTTAGTTTACTCCACGGTATTTGAGTTTGTGTGGCACTATTGTGAATGGGATTTTTTTGAGGTCCAGAAAATGTGTATACCTTTTAGATAGATTGAATTCTAAATATAGAACTGAAAAAAAATACTGTCTCTTTTAGAATGTGCAACCAATATCTTGGGTCCAATTAAACAAGCCTATACATAGAATGGACCACTGAACTGACAACAAGAGATGCCTATAACTAACTTTTTTGAATACTTTTGGTGGTTGAGTATCTTTCCAAATTTCTATTTTGCTTGCTTAGTTTGTTTTCTTATTTTTTGTTTTTCCCAATTTCTGTATTTCCTTCACTATGGTATACAATTTAAACAGCAGCATCAGAGCCCAATCAGAAACTCTGAAATTTTAAACAAGTCAAGGGAGTTAATTTAGTCTGCAAAACTGTAGTAAATAAAACTTTTAAACCTTCCAGTTGTTAATGAGTATCTGATGCCCTTAATTTCACTTTTATGGGGGTGGGCCCACATCCGGTGACATTCAGGGGTTACTCCTGGCTATGCGCTCAGAAATCACTCCTGGCTTGAGGCACCATATGAGACGCCTGGCTTGGGGGACCATCTGGGACACCTGGGATCAAACCAAGGTCCCTCCAGGGTCATCCACGTGCAAGGGAAAGGCCCTACCACTGCACTATCTAAACTTTAATTTTTTAATTGTCTTTGTTTCTTATAAATTTAGTTTAAAATTTATAATACTAGGGGCTGGAGAGATAGCATAGAGGTAGGATGTTTGCCTTGCATGCAGAAGGATGGTGGTTTGAATCCCTGCATCCCTTATGGTCCCCTGAGCCTGCCAGGAGTAACCCCTGAGCACCGTCAGGTGTGGCCCAGAAACCAAGAATATGTTTCATCTTTTTTGGGAGGGTGTTACTGTGCTAAATTTTACAAAAAGAATTAAGATGCTGGAGAGAAAGCAAGATCACACTATTCACTGAATGTAATGCTTATGTATTTAGTCAGTCCGGCTAGAAAAATTTCCAAAATAGTTTCATCTGCCCCTCTAAGTTTCTCATTGCTTTATTCCACTTTCCCAATCAACAGGTGGTTGGATCTATGGTTACCCAAAGGTAAATAATCCCAAAGGAATAGCACAATGGCTTGAAGTCGTGCTTGAAAACATATAATCACAAGTCAACTCTTTGGTGTCCACATGCACTAAATGTGATCTGCTCTGCTGTCTATGATTCCCAGAGCTGTAAACTTTTTCTGGCCCACATGACAGCCAAGTGTGTATGTCAGTGCCACATAAAAAGGAATGCAATTACTTAGGCAGGAGGTGCCACCCTTGTGTGAGCACCATAGTCATAACTTGTGTGCCTCAACCAAGTGTGTGAGCCTAAGAAATTACATGTGCTAGCACCTCAACTGAAGGAGTGCAAATTGTGGTGAGCATTGCTCCCAGTGTATAAGCCCTGCAGTCAGACATATGTGCCATATGTGGTCGATGCAGCATCCTCATCAAAATCAGTGAAGGGAAGGGAGAGTGGGAAGGGAATTAGAAAAAAAATAATAAAGAATTATGGGATCAGAGTGGATAGCACGGGTAAGGATAGCAAGTAAGACGTTTGCTTTGCCTGAGGCCAACCTGAGTTTGATCCCTGGCATCCTATATGATCCCCTGAGCCTGCCAGGAGTAACTTCTGAGTGCAGAGCCAGAAGTAACCCCTGAGCACCACTGGATGTACCCCAAAAACCAAAAATAAAATAAAAGTTGTTGTCATCGTAGTGGTCGTCGTTGTCATAGTAAAATAATAATAGAGAAATAAATAACTGATTTTTTTTTTTTTTTTTGGTTTTTGGTTTTTGGGCCATGCCTGGTGACACTCAGAGGTTATTCCTGGCTATGCATTCAGAAACTGCTCCTGGGTTGGGGGACAATCTGGGATGCCAGGAATTGAACCCAGGTCCGTCCTAGGTCAATTGTGTGCAAGGCAAATACCCTACCGCTGTGCTATCGTTCTGACCCCTGATTTTTTTTTTTTAAAGTAAAAAACTGGCAAGAGAGAAATGAAGCTTAGAAAGGAAGACAAGGGGTTGTTACTCTGTCAAAAGATTGCGGGAAAGAGGACTCAAGTTAGCTGAAGGAAACTGAAAAAAATTGCATCAACTTTGAGAATGACATAGAAAACTTGTTTTTTTCATCAGTGATCAAGATATTTTAAGTTTAACTGTAAAATCAAGTTTATATGATCAAATGGTTTTTCCTATATACTTTGGAATAGATGAAACATGAATTCAGTCTATCTCAGTTGAATATTTAAAATAGATACATTGCACATAATAGATGTACATTGATGTTTCTGAATTTATTTTGTTCTGCAACTGCTTTTATTTTTTTGGTTTTTGGGTCACACCCGGCAGGGCTCAGGGGCCACTCCTGGCTCTATGCTCAGAAATCGCTCCTGGCAGGCTCAGGAGACCATAGGAGATGCCGGGATTTGAACCACTGTCTTTCTGCATGCAAAGCAAATGCCCTACCTCCATGCCATCTCTCCAGTCCCTTGCAGCTGCTTTTTTAAAGTACCAATAAATAGAGGCCGGAGTGGTAGCGCAGCAGTAGAACTTTTGCCTTGCATGCAGCTGACTCAAGATAGATGTGGGTTCAATCCCTGGCGTCCCATCTGGTCCCCCAGCCAGGTGCGATTTCTGAGTGCATAGCGAGGAGTAACCCCTGAGCACTGTTGGGTGTGACCAAAAAAATACCAACAAATATCTTAGACTGAGTGTTACTTTCAGTTTAGAGCCATCCAAGAGTTCACAGTTCTGCAGTATGTTTTACATATTTCAACCACTTTATTGTTGTCTTTCTCCCAGGATCCTTTTATTTTTTCTTTTATTTCATTGAGATTTTGTGGTTTACAATGCTGTTAGGAATGGTTTTTGATGCACATAATTGCATTACACCCTTCACCAGTATACCCCCCCCCTTCCTCGTCCAAGCCCCCTACCCCAATTCAATTGTGTGACTCAGTTCTCCCTCTTTTTTGTTTATTTTTGGGGGGTCACACCCGTCAGTGCTCAGGGGTTACTCCTGGCTCCACGCTCAGAAATTGCTCCTGGCATGCTCAGGGGACCATATGGGATGACGGGATTCGAACCAATGACCTTCTGCATGAAAGGCAAACGCCTTACCTCCATGCTATCTCTCCGGCCCCTCAGTTCTCCTTTTAATGTTGCCTTTGGAACTTCATGGCTACCTTACTAGGTATGTTTAAGTTCCAGATAATAGAGAGATCATTCTATATCTACCAGGGTCCATTTTACATGAGAAATGTGGAACGTGTTGGACCAAAGAGATAGTTACAGCAGGTAGGGCCCTTTGCATACTGTTCAGTTCCTGACAGTCCTTATTTTCTCCTGAGCCCTGCCAGGAATGACTCCAGAGCCAGGAGTAAGCCCTGAGTATTGCTTGGGTATGGTGCAAAAAAAAAGGAAAAACAGACAGTCCCAAATATACCCTCTTATCAATGATTTCTACAGTTGAGTGTTTTTCTATATCCCATGCATTTCTTCTGGGACATTCTGCCTATCAGCTCTTGATTCTTTTGTTGTTGTTTTTATTTATTTTTTGTGTTGTTTTTTTTTTTTTGTGTGTGTGTGTGTGTGTGTCATACCCGGCAGCGTTCAGTGTTATTCCTGGCTCTACGCTCAGAAATCATTTCTGGCAAGATTGAGGGACCATATGGGATGCTGGGATTCGGACCACTATCCTTCTGCATGGAAGGCAAATGCCCCACCTCCATGCTATCTTTCCAGCCCCCTTGTTTTTTGGGGGTTTTTTTGGGGGGGGTGGTTTTAGTTTTGGGCCACATTCGGTGATGCTCAGGGGTTACTCCTGGCTATAGGCTCAGAAATTGCTCCTGGCTCAGGGGATCATATGAGACATAGGGATCAAACCCAGGTCCAGCCTGGGTCAGCCGCATACAAGGTAATGCCCTACCTCGGTGCTGTTGCTTTGGCCCCTAAAGTTTTGGGTTTTGTTGTTTTATTAATCTGTCAGCTCTTGAAATGTAGTCACAATAGCCCTTTGAAAATGGACTGTTATCCCCATTTAATCAATGAAATAAAAACATAACTTGATCAAGATAGAAAATATTTCTATCAGAATTTTAATTCAACCTTTTTAATGTCTAGATTCTAATTTTAGACTATACTATCCTGCTTAGTTTTTTTTTAGGTGTTGTTTTTTTTTCGGGGGGGGGTCCACACCCGGCATTCTTCAGGGGCTACTCTTGGCTCTACATGTAGAAATCGCTCCTGGCAGGCTCAGGGGGCCATATGGGATGCTGCGATTTGAACCACTTTCCTTCTGCATGCAAGGCAAATGTACCACCTCCATGCTATTTCTCTGGCCCCTCCTGCTTAATTTTATTTATTCTCATATTGTTTTACTTTATAATTTAGTGGTCCTCAAACTACAGCCTACAGGACACATATTGTATTTGTTCCCATTTTGTTTCTTCACTTCAAAATAAGATATATGCAGTGTGCATAGGAATTTGTTCATAGTTTTTGTTTTTACTATAGTCCAGCCCTACAATATTCTGAGGGACAGTGAACTGGCCCCTGCTTAAAAACTTTGAGGACTACTGCTTTATATTGTCTTTATCTAACCAGTAAGTGTACTGCAAACATTAGCAATTACGTATAAAATTAATTTTAA